>NC_068955.1:29360684-29672333 GCF_026419915.1 Harpia harpyja | reverse complement strand
GTTTCCCCTATTAAAAGTGCACCTTTCAAATCAAATTAAGAAAAAGCAATGAAAATGGCCAAACATTAAATGAACAAGCAGAAAAGGGACTCAAGTGAAGGAACAAGCCTATCCTTGTACCCTTTTTATTGTTCCACAGCACTGGACACATTTAAAAGATCAGTGAAGTTAAAATAACTTTTTGCAAGCAGTAGGTGAAAGGTGGGTAACAAACTAATTGAGCTCAAAGGAAGCTGGCTTTATACTTCATTCTGCAATACTCACTCCATTCCCAGATGTTTTACACCCAGCGAGCTTGATTGAACAGTAAAGGGATTACGTGGGCAAGTCCAACCACTCACTGATGGCATGGTCAGTGATAACGGATCACAGCTCCTGGACAGGCAGCACCAGAGCATATAGGAATGACAACAGTGGCATGGATACCAAACTCGTGTCCTCTCTATTCAAGACACCATGCACCAGAAGACATTTTTTATATCGGGTACGCCAAGTTACCCTTACACATCAAAAATGCCAGGAGGGAAAAGATAGCATGCGAACTTTATTCAAAATCCTTAAAATACAGCTGAGGATCTTGGAGAGCAATAACAATCAGACAATCCCTGAACACCCTGATGAAGTAGGTATTACTCCTCTCTGAGAAAATTAAGCCAGAGATTTTAAAGTTAATTGCCACAAGTTACACAGCAAGTAGATGCAAAAACAAGAAGCTGAACTCTAATTTGGATCCAGCTAACAAGGAGACTACCCATCTGCTTCAAGTTAGACATGCTTCCAATATCTGCTGAATTAGACCTTACGTGGCCATTCAAAACACCGGACCAGTCTACACAGCCAATGCTAGATAAATAAAAACATTTAAAATAAGAACTGAGTCAATTAGCATTATAAAATTACAAGTTTATTGCAAAGTAAAATGAGTTTTTCCTCTCAACAGCACATGCCAGAACTGTTAAAATTTAATACTTTCAGCTGAATGTTACTCAAAAATCATAACCAAATTACTAAAACCAAACTTAATATTTGTATGTGTATTCACTTTCACAAAAGACTATCCTGCATTTATTTATGATTGATGGGCTTATCCAAATATTTGCAATTAAAGGCAATTAACTCCAGTAGTTGAAGAAAATTCTTAATAAATGATTCCTTAGCCAAACTATGGGTTAAGTATATTGGGAACAAAATGGAGTCAATAAAAAAAAAAAAAAAAAAAAAAAGGACCTGATTACAAATACCATTTACAATGGTCATCTCAACAATTGTTTGGGTCATCTCTGCTCATCATCACAGTATACTCCAGTTTTGAACATTCTGCTTAGCAAATTAATTACCGCAGTTAAACAAGACAGCAGATCAGTCCATGTCTTCAACTACAGAAATTCCTTCCTTTTTTTCTAGCTTGGATACCTGCAAGTTAAAAGGAAACTGATTCAATAGTAAAAAATAAGTTTGCGTTTAATCTCTCCTGTCCTTTCAGGCTTCCATCACAAAACAGTGTAGAGCCCAGATTTACCAGGAACTGACAGTGGGATACACTGCAGGGGACAACTGAGCTGAACAGGGTGTTCAGTTGCAGTCAAAAGAAAAGGTCAAACTTTCTTCCCACCCACTCCCTTAACCTCCCCTCAGCTGCATGCTCCCATCAGTTCCTAGTTTTTTGTCAGCTTGGTGACTTCATTTGGCTGACCAAGGAGTGAGACAAGCACCAAAGCCATCCAAGAAGCCAGGAGAGACAGGAAGGGAGGCAAGATCGCCCCTTTCAGTGACAGCTGTCAGATCAGAGCAGGCCATAACCTGGAACCCTGCCCGTAACAGAGAGCCTAGAATAATTAAAACAAACATAGAAAATGCTTTTCATGCACACATACACAATTTTATAAAACTGACCTTCAGTGATCTTAAAACTTAAGAAAAAGGAATTACCTTAATTAAGATAAGCTGTTGTTAAGACTAACAATATAAATAGTTTCAGAAAGAATTCTACAAATTCATGGAGGATAGACCAAGAGCACAAAGTAAACACGATGTTCTGCACGTTATCTCTAACTCTGGAAAATTCAGTTCTACATTCCCCAAATCTATGGGCATATAAAGGGAGGGTCGTATTATAAATTCTCTGTTCTTATGTTCTTGCTTCAACATCTGCTACAGGTCATGAAAGTGATGCACAACGATACTCATGGTTGATAAATCTTTCATTTTGACCAAACGCAGCTAATGTTGTGGTATGACCAGTAAGCACTGGAAAAAGCAGAAGACAGGCTGCAGATACGTAATCCTTGGGGGTAGATGTGCCAGCTTTCTTCTGAACTATGTCACAGTTCCTTCAAATTATGCCAGCTATTAAAACCCCACCGAACATTTTGGCACCTAGAAATTGTTAAAGTGCATGCTCTGAGCACACATCCTTTACCTCAGGCATAACTCAAGGGCAGAAGCTACAGACAGTGCTACTGGAGTTCCTAGGGTTGCTCTAAACCACTAGAAATTTCATCAGCCAGGTGGAACCTTCAGCTAGGTAGAGCTGAATGACATTAAGACTCCAAGGGCAAATCTGGCAATTCACAGCAAATGCTATGATCTCAACTTCCTCTTACCCCTGTCCCTTCTGCAGCAAATACAGAGGGAATTTTGCACTCACACAGTGGATAACTAAATTGGCTTGACTACACTACAAACATGCAAAGTAGAAAAGTACTTTCCACAAATCCAACAGATTTCTCTATCATTAGCACTTCAAACCATTTCCCTTCACCAATAAGATCAAGCTGTAACATGACTCTTCTACAGGAAAACCTGGCATTACCTAACTAAAGGTGTTTTTTATGTCATTTAGAGTTTATGCCTTATTTTCACAGTCCTGTTACTACGCCAGAAAAAAATTAAGAGCTGATGAAGTCCCAGGAGCATAATTATCAGTGAGACATTGTCCTAGAGAGTGATTGTCTTGGGAATTACAATTGTGCTGAATATGCACAATAAGTAGAAACTCTTACAGTATTCCCTTTCTTGAATAGGGCAGATTTGACTCACATTATTGCAAGCCATTATTTTTCAGTCTTGCAAAAAGCTATGCGTAAAAATGAGTTATCAGTTCAGGTTAGTGCTGAACTTTTATCAGTTCAGGTTACTGCTGCCTACATAACAGATTCTTCCCCAGACTTGACTCCCAATTTTCAGGAGTAAGTTGCAATGGCTAGTACCCTTGCATAGCACAACTGCTATTACGTACAAAACTAGTTAAAGAGTGTAACAATATCCTGTATCATTAAAAGACCTTAATCACATTTACTGTAAGCATAAAATAATTATATTTTGGTCCAGACCCTACAAAAATATTTTACCCAACTCCCACTGAGGCCAAAAGAAATTTTGTCCTGGACTTCAGTAGGAAAAAGTCCAAAACGATGGAAAAAAACCCACCATACAGAGCTACAAAAAAGCACTGCACGTGGTAGCTTTTATCCTAGGCTTCAAGGTAATAAAACACTATTACAGCATGTCTGGCATTTCACAGACGAGGGAATTAATATTTTATTACATATATAAACATATTCTTAAAAGCAACTGAGTTGTAAAATCTCTGGCAGAAAAAACTTCAAGGTGCTAAAATTCTTCAGCCCAGCACTTTTTGCCTCAAAAAAATTCATTAAAATAACATCGAAGGTGTGACTAAAAACTACAAAAATCTAAGCACGGTTCCCATAGTTGCTTGAGCCCCTCCACACCTCACAGTGCTCAAACTAAGCACTGTACCATTAGTGTTGCTGTATTTGAGCAAACATGTATTTGTGAGTCAAATGACTTGAAGGTTCGAAAAAGGTATTGCTGTAGAAGCAGGTGGGAGAAGCATTCACAATGAATTGCTGCCTCTTACTGGCTTTTCCCACACAGATGTAGGTCAAGTCTTAATCCCGTGATTAAAGAGATCCCTTCAGACGGGTCCTGAACTGAAACCGAAACACATAAGCTTGTTCTCCGCATTAGCGCAAGACTTCACGAGTATGGGTACACCTATTAGTTTCTGGCCTCTGTTCATATATCTCTTATTTTTCTTCTTCTTGCTTTCCTAGCAACATGACAAGCTGTACTTAAAAACCAGACTACACTGAAACCAGAGAATTCTTAGCCTCACAGTTATGTGAAAAGAACAATCACAGTTATTTCTGTAATAACTATTATCCTAAATGCTAGTTGTCTTTTGCTAGGGATTCACTGGAACTGGGCTTGTCCCATTGCCAGGGCTTTAAATATAAAACCATACAAGAAGTAGAGGGCATTTACCTGTTTATCTATACACCTAAATTGCCAGGACCATGTGGTGTTATAAAGGAAAGGCCTCAGGTCAAATCGGTTGTCATCTGGACTGTAGTTTTCAGCATGGTAGGAAGGAGTCAGGGTGGTCATTTTATGTCTGTTAATAGAATACATCCTGAAGAAATGCTTAACCTTTGATGCCACCTGGTGTACAAAGAATATAGCTTTTAATGGGATGAAGATTCTTAGTATTTAAAAGTTTAGCTGAGAATGTGTTCTAGCTTTACACATCCATTTTCTTTCATTAACATTTACATAAATTACCTACCACAACTAGTACGAATCACTGTGGATGACCCTACCTATAAGAGGCATTTAAGACCATTTTCAGACACCACCTCGGTCTCTGCACCTAACATTTACCAATAAGGAAGTGCCTTGTAAGAAATCTAACAGTAAGCACTAGCCTCTGCAACTCAGGTGATAATCTCAACTTTTTCCTTCATGCCCAAGAAAAGAAGAACTGCATAACAGCAAAGCAGATACCTCTTCAGTGTAGATAGCCCTTCAAAGCAAGAGCCATTTTCTGTCTTAGAAGACATAACCAAAGGCTTCAAGACTAGTTAGCCATGTATATTTCAGAGAATAATTTTCCCCTGAGGGTATAGTTCTGAAGTAATTGTTTTCAAATTACCCAGTCACTGTTCTAACAATTTGCAACACAGACAACAAGCTCCATTAATTTAAGAGATGCATACCAGTTTTTCCAGCATATTCTGCTACAGTTGTAGAACGAACTCTAAGCACAGAATAATTAAACTATCCCTTTCAGTCAAAAGGAACTCTACTTGACCTTTTTCCAGATACACTCTATTTTGGCAAAGATATTACATGATTTGAATTTTTTTTTTTTTTTTGTGTGTATTACCTCTCTTGGAGTACAAATTTCCTTCCACATATTAATCAGCTTACAGAACATACTGTACGGTCCAGCCTTTGCAATTTTTCTTAATTTGCCATAGATTGAGAGCTCTGCATATGTCATCCCCATATCTGCCTGAAATCACACACACAGAAAGTCACTGAAAATCTTTACTATGCAAACTATAATTAATAGTTTTATGGAGCAATTACAATAACCCAGTTTAATCAAAGAAACACCAAAATGAAATTGCCAATAATCAAAAAGACAACGAGATAGTAATATTAAGAGCAGAAGGAAAAAAAAAAAATGGAAGCTCTCTGAAATGGGAGATTTTAAATTGTTCCATGAATGTATTTGATTTGGCCAGTGAAAACATTTCTCTCCTGACATTTGTTCATTTTCCCTTCTAGGGAGCTTAAATGTAGTGTGTACCAGTAAGGTAAGGCCAAATGAAGGAAACCACTAATTCTAGTTCAGCAACCCTTTGCTTTATCATAAAGAGTTTTACAATACCCTACCGTTAAATATCCAACAGCCCTTAGAGGTAGTTGTTAGCTTACCAGCCCTCTCTTATCCAAGTGGACAGCAAAGAGAAGGACAGAGGAAGAAAAGGAAGGGCTTTGCCACCAGTCGTTTTAATAGCAGTAAGGCCCTAACTCTCTTTTGATATTAAGAAAATTTAAAACAAACTGAGTTTCAGAACAGCCATCTTTCTAAGTGCCCCAAATATAAAATCATTCAAACAAAAGTTAATTTGCTGTTTCGGAAACTGTTGTCAACATAGATAAGGCTGGTATGGGATAGTAGTGCCTTGTCAGCAGCTTTAAGACTGTTTACAACATGCTTGTCAATAAGCATGGATACATACAAGAGCAAAAAATAGTTATTGGACAACAAACAAATTTTGGGATAAGGCTTACCAGAGCATTTTAAAGTCACTGCCCATTACCTCATCAGTTTGAGCCACTTGTCCATCCACCAGGGGCTCTAACTCCGCAGTGGGTGGAGCTGACATGATACTGTAAGAAAAAGGTAAAAAGAAAAACATGAATTCTATCCAGTCTCATGAGTACTAGTTAACAGACAGTCTGGTTTGTTAAAAATCAAATGCTTTATTCGAAACATTTTCAGGGCATAAGCTGCTAAAGAACTAGATAACTCTAAAGAAGTGGTACTTGCAAGTTGTTCCAGGTTTAAAAAGCAATGCTTTATACCAAAAATGTAAAGCATTTGGTTCAAACAGTTCCTTCAGTGGAATTAACAATACAAATGCTTGCATACAGTAACTCCTATAAGACTGGTGGTATTTTCAGCACCCAACAATTTACATTGTGTAAACGTACACAATCAATTAAAAACAGAGGGATGTGCAGAATACTTTATTAGCATTTGCAATATTACTGCAGCTTAGCTCCGTTAGTCGAGAAAACCAAACTGTGAAGTCCACAATATGCTGCATACAAATACAGTCACCAAATATCGCTGCTTCACTACTCACCTTCTGAGGGCCGTGAGCTGAAAATTTTCAATGCAGTATTGTATGAAGTTCTTCAGATCAGTCTTGCTGATTCCACCAATGGGATTGATATCAGCACTTGAGCAATCATACTTTGTCAAGTAACCTCGGAGACTGAGCAAGAGAGGAAATTTTATATAGTAATAGTAAATAATATTGTAACATTAGCATAATATGTAATAGTTTATACTAGAGAGCATATATATGTAGTATAAAGACAGGGAGAAACAGACTGCATATTGTTAAATGTATTTATACGTAAGTGGCAAACACGTCCAGCTACAACAGGGCCATTCTAAAGCCATGAAATTGCCAGGAGAAGAAAGACAATATTTTAAACAATTAGGAAGCACTACAAAACTGCCCATGCTAAGGTGATACATTTGATGCAAAACAATTAAAATACTGTCCTGACCAATTAAAAAAAATAAACCCAAAAACCCCATAGAATCAGCACACACTACTTTCACAGCTTTAGAGGTTACCAATCCTACAATCTTATGGGGATTGCTTTAATCTTAAAATAGTCAGCTCTAATAACAGTACTCCAGATTTTTAAAAATCTATTTTTCAACTCGAAGTTCACAACTTAATTCCTAATACGGTAATTGAAAATACAACAAATAACAGATTGGAAAGTTAACCTGTCAACGACACAGGCAAGCTCTACTGAAAACAGCTAAGGAAGGAACAGCATTTTATTGGAAAACTATGACAATGCTTTGGCTAAACTTCTGAAAAATACACAATTTTACATTCAGGCCAATTCAACTATTTTCAGTAATTTCACTGCTATCAGTGTATTCTTAGCTTGTTACCTCTTCTGAGGTACACTGGGATTTGGTAGAGTTGCAAGGAAATGAAGTGACCTGTTCCCAATTCACCTGGTTTTAGATTTCTAACTTTCACCAACCTTTCATCCACATTGGCTGATCCTAGCACGAGAAGTCCCCCTGGCATCCCACGAGTCCACAGTGTCAGCTGAGCAAACAGGTAGGCAAGGACCATTCTTATTCTAGCCTGCAAAGCAAAATGAAAAATAAAGCAAATTTACAGAGCAGAATAGTATCTTCCCAATCACTTTTACTAATCAATTCCCGAAACAAACCCATAAAGAACAAAATGCGAGAGGGGTAAGTGTAACTGCAAGAAGGATGGTCTTGTGGAGAAGATGCCGAACACACGTAAGAAAGCCAGGTTCAATATCCGCTACTGGCACAAACTTACATGACTGAGCAAGCTTATTCTACTCTGAATTGCAGAATGGGGAGTAGTTGCCATTTTCTACCTCCTACAAGCACTAATAAGGATCCATGAGGGATGAAGTATGCAAATAAACCATCTGTCTACCATGCCCTTTTGTGGAGTATTAGACTAAAGGGATTTATTTACATAAAATCTGTAAAAAGTTCTCTTTGCTTTTGTCCCCATCCTGAAACTCAACTTTTTCCAAGGATGGTAATAATACTGAACAGAACTGAGATTCAGCCTCCAGCTCTAGGCACAATTGTGTGCGATGTTAAGCAAATCGCCACACTCCTCTGTGACTAAAGCCTATCCCATTGCCAAAAAGCTGATAAAGGATTCAGTGTTGGCTTCCAGAGGAGACAGCTGGCTTTCTCCAGTAATAGCAGGGGAAGAAAGATCAAGTCCTCAGCTAACAAAAACTATCAAACACGATAATCAACATTTAGGCAGAATTAAAACAGAGTTGCTGGTTAGGTTGGAAGCTTTTAAGAATAGGCCAAAAAGAAAGCTATCAAGACAACAAAATCTACAACTGGAGCCAGGGACTAGAAGTAACTAGGCAACTATGTCTTCTGTGATTCTGTAGGATACATACACCAGCACTACCCAGGCACAGCACCAATCTGTTCTGACACAATGAAAATACATAACTGGAAAGGTGTATTTGAGCTGCTTTTTATAAGGCTTTTGAACATTAAACACCTTCTGATGTAAAAAAACTTTCTACCTTCTAAAACTGAGGACATCTAGGAATTGGAATGGGTAAGCTTGACACCTCATGCAGAGCCTTTTAAAGGCTGCTAACGTTCACCAGAGGAAAGTCTAGTATACATCAGCAATATTTTTGAGTCTTGAGCTGCCACAATCCTACTGGACTCAAACTCAACTATTAGAATACTTTGCCGCTCATTTTCCTGACCTGGCAACCTTCTCTCGGGATGCTTTTCTAAACAGCAACTAGACCAATGCTATTGATGAGATACAGGCATGTACTATTTCCTCCTGACCAGGTTTTAAAAGACACAAGCAGTAATTATCTTGGTCTTCTCCTGAGTTATGTGGGATTGTAGATTTCTGCTGCAGCCAAGCGTTTACTGGAAGCCCATGAATCTTCAGGGACACACCACAACAAGTTCAGGTTTTCACAGCAATGCAGACGAAGGAGCCCCTTGTTACTTTACCATTTTGTAGTCTTTCAAAAAAAAAAAAAAAAAAAAAAAAAAAAGGGTCTGACTTGATTCAGCCTACATGAAACACACCTGCACATTCTGGAGTGCCAGGTTTTCTCTGCTGCTCCCTCCGTAGACAGAAAAACAGGGAGTTCGACCTGTCACCATGCTGAAAATTCCCACAATAGCTTTCACAGCCGCATCTATGTTCAGATTGATGTGATAGCTGAGAAGAATTCAAGCAGAAGTGACTCAACTAGCACAACCTGACTATATAAAATAGCATTAAAAAAAGGCAAAACCCCCGCCCATCAAATGATGTTTTAAGGCTGCTATCATCTCAGATCTGGTATGAAGACACTTAGAAAAGAATAACACTTTCCAGAGTCTGTTTCCAAATTTCCATGTCCTTCACCAAATGCTTCTAAGTTTGCCTAACATTTACACACTTATATAATAATGTCTGTAATACTCCTGCTTAACACACCTACTATTCCTCTCCTACTTTTTCCCATTTTAAGAGTTTAAAAGTTTTATATGAAAGTCTTTGCCAGAACATGATTTTTTTTCCAGCACTTCTCAACTTGTACCTGCCTATTTGCTCAGCCAGAAGTTTAGCCCTGTTGCAAGTATCCTGGGAGGAGTTCTCACTAGCCATATAGCAAGTGGTAAAGATACGCTTGCAAAATTCTCGAGGATCCTCAGGGACATAGGTCTCATCATTTACAATCTTGCGCGCATCAGCCAGCACATCCGCATCTGAGGACAAAGCAAAAGAAATAGAACAAGAGTGGAAATTGTTGCACTCCTGCTATCCAGGATATGTAAGTAACTTCTATGTTTCTTGTATTCCAATTAAGATTTACACTGCCCCTCACAAATAAGACAACTCCATCATCTAACTCCCCAAACACATTTTCATATATCAAATAAAAGAATTACTGATATTGCTCCTAATTTTGAACATGGAAATATTAAATCCTTTCGGTTTATGCCTTAAAGAAACTTCATAGAAAATATGATCCAATATCTACAAAGGCTTAGCTAAATGCATATAGTCAATTTAAAGCCAGTTTCAGAGCTTGAACCATGCCTAACCATGTTTTGTAGTGCAGAATTTAATAGAAGGAGAAAACTCTCATGATTAACTGAAATCCCAAAACTACATCAGCCAACATTTTGAACGATACTCTAGACAGAAGCTAGTCTGAGTTCCACATCCAATTCATAAACCCAAAATGAAAACTATTAAGCCAATTCAAAGAACCTGAAATCTGGACGCACATTTTTGCTGGAATTTCTGAACAGATACAAAGGATTCCATTAGAACAACTGGGCAAGAATCTACCATTAATGACCTCTTGTATCTATTGCACCCAGCTAATATTAACTTGTCCATAACCATTAGTAAGCATGGCTGGCCAGACATGCATATCTACTTACTTCCATTCTTGACTGCCAGGCAAACCTGGTGACACATAGAGTATACTATGCAAGCTGTAGCAGAGCTGTCAATTCCACCACTAAGAGGTAGGAGAAATCCTGCCTTGAAAATAGAGCAAGGAAGACGTTCCAAATAGCAAAATTAGAAAAATATATATTGTACCATTCACAAACATACTCTTGTAAAAAATTACACATGCCTTGTTCAAGTCTGCTTATATTCTACTGGGGAAAAACAAACAAACAAACCAGACCTAGCAAACCCTCTTAACTCTCATCAACTGGATAATCAAACAAGTAGTCAGTGTAAACACTTTGGCTAGAAAAACTTCCAGTATGCCTTTACCCTCTAGTAAGACTGAAGAGCTAATAAAAAGGATGAAAATTTTCATATATATTTCACTATTAAACTGAATTACTAGTTCATGTCACTCTGCTTATTTTAAACATCTCCATTACGCCACTGAAATATTTTCCTTACTGGAAAAAACAGTGTTTCAAAGAAAAAGAAATCCCCTTTATTAGGTAAGCTTGACTGTTGCTTTCAAAGAAAGCATGATTCCTGAGGAAAAGTTCTGAAGAGCATACTGAAGTCACACTTTGCGTACAAGTTTTAAGTCTGAATGAGCTACCAGTGAAAAACTCAAACCTGGCACCTTGGACTAACATCACTTTGCGTTAACGACAGCACAGGATAGCAATGTGTACTGTCCCTACGGCACAGAAGAAGATGTGTATGCCAACGCAAAGAGCAAAAACAGTCGTTCTTACCTGTTTGCTGCGCCTTAAATAGTCCCAAAGCCAACATGCAGGACCAAGGCTGAAATTACAAAATATGCTTATTCCAACAGGGTTATGGAATAAGACCTAAGCAAGCCAACATATTTACTGTGGTCTTCCAGTGAGATACTTTCTTTACTTAAATATAAATAAGATCTTATGTTTATCTCTTGTTTGTTTGTTTGTTTGAGTTTTTGAGTTTGGGTTTTTGGGTTTTTTTAATCAAAATAATTTTCAAGCAACAGATTCACTATGTGCTTACCTGATCTCCTCCTCAGGACTATGATGTCTCCACTGGATTGGCATACAAGTAGGTACAGCTACATCATCAGAACATGACAGAGCAAAATTCACTTTTACCCTGGGATAAGGAGTCACTTTACTTGCCTAAGCAATAGTACAAAAGAATTGGGAAGATATCAATTTTAATGTAGCACATACCTATAAAATATCAGATCTATAGAATGCTGCAAAAATCAAGACATGCAACTACTTTTTAAATTCAATAACTATTCAAACTTGGCAGAGTTTACAAACATCACCTCCGTAAAGATTATTACCGCTAAGTTACGAGATGAAATCTCTGCTCTGTAACTTCGAACGTCCTCCAAGTCCAGCGTGGCAACCAGCACCTCCTATGGAAAGGCTTTCAACATTAGATTAATTCTACACAAACAGATAAACAATGTTTGACAGGCCTGGACTACAAAAAATGTTGGGGAAGAAGAATGCATGCAACTTTTTTCAACACAGATTTTTATGCTCACTTCACAAGTAATTTCTGACTCAGTAGAATTACTTCCATTACAAAGCGAGCACAACTGACTCACTTCACCGAGTACACTAGGATGCTCATAAACCGCAACAAATTTATAGCGCTTGTCAGATGGGTGAACAATAGGTTCACCATCAGTTGGGGCAAAGGACGAGAGGAAAAGGCAAGAAGCATACTGGGGAAAGAGATTAATTTGGCACATAATGTGAGGAAACCTACAGCTTTGATGACAAATCTACTGAGAAAGGGCGCTTTGAAGTGAAGCTCAACCTATTAAACATTTTGTCTACCAACCTGGGTCATAATTAGGACACCGCAATCTTTGCCCTTTTTTTCTTAGACAAGGGAATGTAAGTTAACAGGGTCTCTCCTAAACATGGTGATTGCATATGCAAACATTTTCACAAAGTTCCTCCACTGTGACAGCTCTTCCTCGCTCGCAAAAGCAGGAGAGCTACTGTAGATCAGGTCTGGGCAGTTTGACTAGGAAAAACTTTGGATCTAGTTGAATAGCATAGTAAAAATACATCTTTTTTAGTCTAGAGTCATGGACCTAGTAGCTGGAACATCTGCATAGCGTCGAGCATAAATGTAGCCATGCTAATTTCAGCTGTAAGTAGCAGCTATAGGTTGAATATATTACCACATCATCGAGTGAAAACTGGGATCCTTGTGCAACTGTTTCTCCATTCATTGAAATCATGGCACAGCCATCATAATACAGACGATCGCCATCACAGCCTTTCTGGTTAGCTAAAATATATATTCCACCATTCTAGGAGGTAAACAAACATGCAAATGAAAAAATGCTTTTCAGAATACAGCACCTGACAGAACGTTAAAAGACAAAATTATTTCTCTGTTCCTGTCCTTCTTACAATCTTCCTCTGTCTTTACATTGTGAATGATTTATGGCTGGGACTCTCTCCTGTCATTTGAAAAAGTACTTTGCATGTGACATACATGACAGAAACAAGTAATTACATAAGTAAATGTAGTAAGTGAGCTCTATCCCTTCCACACTGTTGGAAGACAGGAGTCTTCTGTTATTAGCAAGAGTCATTCCCTTAGCCCAGATAGAGAGGGCTGCACTTCTAAATTTAAATTCTAAGTTCAAATAGAGATCGAGAAAAGCAGGAAGATGATGACAGAAGCTGTGTTTGGATATCTGAGGACAGAGCAGATACTGTTAAATATAACCAAAGCATGTTGACAAAGCAGTTGTACAAATCAAAACATTTTTCACAGTGTAATATACATTCATTACTTTGTTTTTGTCCCCCCATCACTGTTAGACAGGATTACAGTCTAATAACTAAATGACTTCTCTTCTCTAAAATAAACAGAACTTTCAAAGTAGAAGAATATAATATACTTTAAGAAGATGACAGCGGGGGAAAAAAATCCATGAAGTCTGAGTTTAAACACTGATTTCTATTTCCCCTTCCCGATAGTTACCGGTATTCCTGTCCAACATAATGTTGCTATGTGAACAGGGAAACTGTCATTTTAAGGAAACGAAAGAGACTTTTGGATGCTTTTGTATGTGCCAGGAATTTGTCGACCGAATTACAAGCTGGCAACGAGCAGCCAATTCAGTACATAATGCATATGGAGGGAGACTGTTTAGGCACAGATAACTACAGGGAGCAACCACAGCCAATGGTTGTTTGCCCTTTGTGCAGAATGTGCCTTCAACAACACCCTTTCAAGCTGGTTATACTCTCTATGCCGTGGATTCAGCATTTCATACTTCCAATTACTGAAAGTCAGTTACCCTGATTAACTATTTTCTATCCATTACAGGAGTGCGATATTTTTTTTCTTCAATGTCTAATGGAATTAAGATCGAGGACATCAAATACATTTTTGGAGCATCAGTCGCCAGAGCTGGGAGTTACCAAACTGTTTTAATGTATTCTGACTCTTCTTTATAGATGTGCATGAAAGCTAGATGATATAGTTGGCATGCCAGTGCAGAACTATGAGGTCCCATGCAAAGTTTCATCAGGGAGTTCCCCCTGGACACACACAGGTAGGTTTGTATCTCCCCTATTCCCATGCAAATACCAAACGGCCTCTCTTCTAGTCTGCTGCTCCACAGACCAGACAGAGCTGACCTGCAATCAAACAGCCTCTGGCATTTGGGGTCACAGAGCTGGAAACAAGTTACAGTGCTTCACATCAGAGCATGATATTTAGCAGGGTGTGCCAAAGAAGTACAGTCCCCCAGCCAGAGAGCTCTTCCCCTATAGCTGATTCAATCAGGGAAGGTAATTACAGGTAAGAAAACAAGAAACTAACAAGGACAGTCAAGGCCCCCACGCTCATGCTATGTCCTGTCAAAGGAGAGGACACTGTTTTGAAAACCAAAAAAAAAAAAAAAAAAAAAAAAGAGGTGCATAACCAAGAAGTTAATATATTTTTTTTAAGCTTATACCTTTGCTGTGGCAGAATTCACCAAATCCACCCGGGTGTGAGCCTTCCGCAGCACATGATGACTCCCTGAAGAGTTAGTGAAAATTTCCACGCCATCAAGTCCCATTTCAATATGAGGGCTGTCAAAGCAGAAGGCAGAAAAAAATTCAGCTGGCAATACTATGCTGTGAATACTGCAGGTATCATTTAAAACCACTGACAAATAGAAACATCTATGTCATTGTCAGTTTTCTGCATGTCTTAGCTCAAACAAGGATAGGACTCTCAAAAACATCTGTTTTCTTGCATGGCCTGACTCTTCCAAAGACCAGCAGTGGTTGCAGAGGGCAGAAGGGCTTTTGCTCATTCTGTTCTAAATAAAATGCCTTCTACTTTAGTCTGTGGAAGCTTGGGTCCCAAAGAAAGAGAGAATAAGACAATCTTGGTCTGAAAAGGTAACATGGAGATACTCTTGCAAGGTCAGTTGTCCCATTTTCCTTCTCTCTCAGTAAACCCAAAAGCATAAAAGCAAGCAGAACCACAAGAAGGAAAAGACTTTTACTGTTTTTTGATTTTTCCACTGTCAAAAGAAAGAAATACTAAAAAAAAAAAAATCACATCTTTGCCTATAACATGCCACACCTTCTGCAGTTACAAGGAAGTGAATGTCTGTAACTGGGAGATTTGGAAAAACATCGGGAACATTTTGTTTATTTTGCATTAACTACAACAGCTTTCATGCAGCTGTATCTCCACCCCCACCCCACATCAGACCTTTATGAATGGGATCTTCTTTGCGGTAGGGAAGAACTTTAAATTGTAGCAGGAACTAAAATAACAACAGGAAATATTACTTAAAGGCACTAGGCTTTGCTTTCCCTTAGTGACCTTTTGTTGTTTCCTTCTGCATTGTCTTTATGCATTGTCTGATGCTTGATAAAAACTAAAGCAGAAGGATTAAGCTAACAGCTAAATAGAAAAAAACATAAGTGATACATCTCAAAGTGATGTTGCCTAGAAGCCTATGCTCTACCTTGTCAAATATAAGAGAGCTAAATTTGCCTCTTAAATGGAATGCTTTGGAGGACTTGGTCAAAGCCGAAGATAAAAAGAATAAAGTAAATAAAAAGACCTACTAGTACTCTCAAATTTTTCAAACTAGGCACAATAAGTGGGAATGATACAGGATAATATTTGCTAGACAAGATTGATAATACAAATTGATACAAAATAAATTTGTCACTTTGACCCTAGATCAAGTTACAGAGATGGGTCCAGAGAGGACATTTCAACACCAGGTTGAACTAAAAGCTGAACAGTGTCTGGAATGAGAGCACTATAGTTATTTGTCATTTGTTTCCTCACATCACCTTTTTCATCCCGCTTCTTCTCTTTTCTTTTAGTTTAAGTACCTAAAATTTCTTTTGCCACCCTGCATCTAGCCTAGTGAAATCTTCCCCATGATGTATTTATTGCTCCTAATTATATTTTACCTTACTGGCACTTTCTGAAAGATATACTACCTGGAAGAATAATAAGCAGAATTTTTCAAACATTTATTTCAGGCAGATCCAGAGTATGTTTTAGTTTACTTTTCATTTCTTCTTCTCCTTTACCTGTTTGGTGCCCAGAGTTCTTCACATATTTCTGTCCCTAGGCAGGTATCTTTGGTTGCTAGCACTGCATCCCCAAAAGGAACAGTTTCCTGAGAAAAAACAAGAACATCCTTACCTACATGTAATAGAAGAATCTATTCCATTCAAAAAGTTTACTACAAATCTAAAAAAAATATAAAATTGAATACTCACTTCTGTGAAATGAGTGACACAGTATCAACCACATTACACCTTCCTTCATTATACACCAAGCTAAAAAAAAAAGCTCTAAACTGCAAATCTCTGTACTGAAATTTTGTGTTGAAATTTTAGTAGTATTAAGATCCAGTGCTTTGCTTCAGGACAGGACAACTGCTTTTGAATTAAACAATCTACAAAACAGATACTGTCTTTTGCTAGGAATCACACTCATGCTTTAGCAGGAAATAACCTAAGTTTTAGACCCTTCTGAATCGAGAAGATTAAATTTTTTTTAATTTTATTTTTTTACCTCAAAACATATACTCATTTCTAGTCTCAAGCACAGATAAACTCTGTACCAGAACTGTGCAAAATAAGACAATCTTCAAGGTCCTGTATATATAAATAACTGAGGCAAATTTAAAATTTACTTGTTTTGCTGCCAAATATTAATATAAACAACATTAAATTATGCTCTCATTTAATCTAACTGAGAGCCATCACTGAAACCTATGAATTTGCAACATGACTGACAGCAGAATTTGGCATACTACAGTTTTATGCCACAAATTCTATTCATTTAAATCGCTGAATCTGGAAGATGCTAAAGTTAAAAAGAAAAGAAAAAAATCCTTTACAAACTTACCTGTCCGGTCACTTCCTGAATTATTCTGGGTAGAAAATACTCCTCCACATGCCTAAAGCAGGTTTATAGGTTGTGAGTACATCGTTATGTAAATCACAGCATAAAAACTGATTCTAATCTCCACATTCTGTCACCTTCTAACATTCATTAAAGAAATTGCACTTCAGTTGTACAGGGCCGTGTTATGTTTAAAAAAAAAAAAAAAAAGGACCTTCATACTTTCTGTGAAATTATTGAGAAACGTTAAGACTATAAGTTAGCAACATCCCACTTTGCTTCAGAAATGCACGGTAAACAACGCTCCATCCTAGCTATAAACTAGACCTAACAAAGAAGACACCATGCAAGCCAAATACCAAATAAAAGTTTCTCTTTTTGCAGTGTTACTACGTGAGTAACACAGAACTCATCTGGAGTTGACTGAGGTTAAGAGGACAGATGCTCAGGGGCCCTCTCAGAAATACTTTACTGAGACCATCAAGTTAGAACCGTTCTCTGACTACTGGATGAGCGCACGGCATCAGAGATGAGCATCAAGCGTCTTTTGCATCATCATAAGGTACGTAGCTTTCATCCTCTGCAGTTGTTAAAATACTGACAGAGCGCACCCATTTCACATTGTTTTCCAGTTTAATATTGAACAGGATGCAGCAATCAAGCAGATAAACACAGGCTCTTCCAATCCTGAACTGCATATAGTTAGAAAGTAGACACAAGGAAAATGACACTACTACACTGGTTGCAGGATCATTCAGCCACACTTTTCCTTCCAGCTCAGCAATTCAGAGTTTCACTGTACTTAATAAGCTTTCTAACTGAGCTTCAATTACGTAGCTTAGCTGACTCTGTCTTGCTGCTCATCCTGTAACAGCATTGATGGATTTCTATAGAGATTTCAATCCTTCTGCTGTGGCTGCAAACGGCGAGCTGTGTTTTTAAACACAATTTTAACAGTAGCCGGCCCACCTTGCTTTGCTCCATGGGGTAAACCATCTAAGTTCCCTGTAGTTTCCTGCATTTGCCAGTGATATTTTTGGTCTGATCAGAAGAATTTTCCTTAAAACATAAAACAGAAAGGGCGAGTTAAGACCTGATGTACAGCCAAACAAGACTAAATAAAAACACTGATCAATACCAACTCTTTTTTTCTATTATGATGTATATTAAACAACTACTACATACAATAATTTTTTAAGTTTCTGTTTGCAGACTTAAGGGTTTTTTCCTGGAGTCTTTCAGAAAGCAGTGGAAATTTAGTTTCTACAAATTCAAAAAGGAAAAAGAGATAATGGAAGACATTAGCTGTCTCTCTAAAATTTGGCAGATAGGAAGACAACTCCATTGCTCTACACAGCACCGAAGAATCTTTCTTGAAGGCCAAACAGGTCTCTGAAAGGATTGTATTGTCTCACAAAATGCATAAAGAACTTACTTCTTATAAAATACTTACTTATTTAAAAAGAACTACTTACTTATTTAGAAAGATCACTCGACAATTGTAGCGAACATTTCTGTGCAGAACAGGCCTGTGAAAATAAGCAGCAAAGTTACCAGTGGCTAAGCTCATTAAATGAAGTAAAAAACGGCTGCAGAATCTACTTCACTGCACAAAAACTACTTCTAAGACAACACTTCTACACTGTATCACTAAAGGGGATCAAACAAAACAATATATCAAGTTTTAGCTTCTAATGTTTCAATTCAAGTAGTTGTTTGCAATAATCAGAGTTACTGACCATTCTGTTGGTCTCAGATACATCAACAACTGCCAGATCACTGGCATGCCTGAGAAACACAAGCAGGCCAGAAGAATCCCCCTGGCTACCTTATTTAATCAAACCTGACTGCCTGTGATACTACCAGGCTAGTTCAAAATAAAGCTAGCTTTACACATTCATATCAGTACTAAAACAAGCAGGTGTACGTATGTTAATTTTACAGTTATAATTTATCCCTGTCAGTACGTGACTTGCAACGGTTTCAGTGATTTTGACATATGGGTATGTTGCTTAAAGATGCCTGTCAGTCAAAGCAAGTTACGTGAGCCCTGACATTCCTGAAAGAGAGTAAATCTATGAAGCCTTTTGCATTATGTATAATACAAAGTCTTACCCATGGCAATAGGGCCCAGCCATTAAGGTTCCCAATAAGTAACTGTCATTATCCTATTTCTCTCTTGAAGGGCTCAACCACCAGAAATCTCTGAAAGGACTATCTTTCAGAAAGTGTTTTGCATGTCACAGTCCTAGTCACGGTAAGCAAAAGGGAAAGCAGTGCAGTTCCTAAGATGTGTTTAAAAGTTTGGCGCAGAGACCTCGCTATCCAGAAACACAGGAGGGGAACCATTCCTAAAGACCTACCCCTTTATCCCATTTACACCAAAAAAACTTACATTCCCACATCACAGATAATATCTTGAGTTGCTGGAGACTCCAAAAGCTTTGCCAGAACTTGAAACGAATGCAAGAGCGTGTCAGACTCGTAATAGTGATCCGAGCAGCCGTAACCACTGCGTATAAAAACATAAGAAATAAAAAATTCAGCCAACGTCAGCACCGGAGATGAGGGACCAGAACTACTCCAGGCAAGGAACACCTCATCCGCACGGGCAATTTATACACAACATGCAGAAGCAGTGCAGTCAACATCATCCCTCCCAAGAGCATTTAAAACTCGGCGGCACCGCTGGGATATTCCATTCAAGAGCAGCAGCCTGGGCCTAGGCGGAATTCAAAGCACTACAGTTTCTGCGAAGGGAGACTCGCTGAAACAGGTCACAAATTACCGGTACCAGCCACGGTTCCAAGACAAGAGAACCAATCCTCTGCTTGCAACTACAATGTTCTTCTTTCCACTGACAGCCGCATGCTTTGGGCATTAGGGTACTACGTGGCTGATGTTCTTCCTGACCGCTCTGCGGGAATTTACTGGGAACGTACCACACCCAGAACCGGCAAAGCGCTCTCACCAGATTTCGAGCTCTGGACCGAGCCGGTACCGGGCTCCTCGCCTCTTTGCGATGTCGATACCTGGAAGAACGGTCGGATTAAACGCCAGCCGGACGCCCAGGCCCGGCCCGGCCTGCCCAGACGCCCCCCGGCCGCCGGACCCCGGGAACCGGACCGCATAAAACAGGCCCGGTCTCCGCTGCCGCCCCGGCCAGAAACGCGCGGAGGGAGGGAACGCTTCCCGACGGCCTGCGGCGGGGGGGCAGCCAGCGGGCTCCGGCAGGGCTGGGACCGGGCACCCGCGGAGCCAAACCGGTACCGCCGCCGCCCCACTCACTTCTGAAAATCCTCTCCAGGTTGCCCTCAAAATCCAGGGCCCACTGGTTGAGGGCGCAGGTGGCCACGCTCACCGCCCGGCCCATGGCGGCCTCCCCGCCGCTTCCGGGGCGCGGCGGGCCGTCCCTCCCGGCGCCCGCCAGTGGCCGGCCGCGTCGTTGCGGCGGGGCGAGGGCCTGCCTCTGCTCGGTGGGGCTGGCGGTAACCCCCCTCCCGCTGCCCCGCGAACGCGGCAAACGCCGGCTCCGTGCAGAGAGCTGCTGCCGAGCCCCCGGTGCGGCTCCGCCGGCGGTTTTTTCCGCTGCGTCGCCCTTACCCGGTTTCTGCAATTTGGTACCCCCCAGAGCCCGGAATAACGGGAGTGCAGTCTCAGCCCTGCGGGCTGCGAAGAGGTGTGCCTCCGAACAAGTTCGGGGTGCGAGTACCGGCGCTGGCGGGAGCAGCGTCCGGAGTTTTGCGCCTTATTGGCGATTCAGCACCGGGGAGGCAGCCGCCGGGGTGCAAACCCCGAGAGAGGAGCCCAACCTCCCGCCTCGGGTGTCCCCCACACGCCCGGCTGCCGGCAGCCTCCTTACAGACGGGATTGTAAATTAATTCTGCGCTAAATTGTCTCCTCGGACGTCGGTTCCCTTTCTCTCAAAAAACTTCTGTTCTTTTTAGCGATCTGACTCGAGCCTCCCGAGGCCACCACTGCCCGCAGCCTGCCTGCTCCTTCGGGCCTTCTCAGGGGAACAGCCACGAACTACGCCTACCCCTTGCGCTTAAAATCGCCCTGTGCAAAACGCCGGTCACCGTCACTTTACAGGCTCAACCGGACCTGCCTTAACTAGCGGCGCTCGCCGTTGCGGACGCGCGGCGAGGGCAGAGCCCGAAGCCGCCACCGCTCCGGCCCCGCTCGCACCCCCTGCCGCCGCCACGCCCACTCCGTCTCCTCAGCCCATGGGTTGAGCGCGCTCCACCAATGCGGTGGCGCGGAGTGGAGGAGAGCGCGGCGGGGATTGGTCAGAGCGATGGGGCGGGGGCGGGGCGGAGAGGCGTCGGCCTGAGGAGAGCGGGACGGCCGCCGGTAGCGGCTGAGGTGCGCTGTGGAGGTTGTTTCTCCGCGGGAGAAGCTCCGCTGTGGGAAGGGCTGTACCGGGCGGCCGGCACCGGTGAGTGAATTGTCCCTGCCTGCTGAGTTGCCCCTGCGCCATCTCCGGGTAGCGGGCAGCGTCCGCCGGAACGGCGAGCCCGCGCGGACCTCACGGAGAGCCACGTTAGGCCTTGGCGAGGAGTGGAGGGGCGAAGCGGGGCTGGAAGGGAGGGTTTGCGGCGCCGTCGGCTCGGTAAGTGGTCTCTGGCTCTGGAGGTCGCTTTTAATTTGCGCCTCCCCCCCCCCCCCACCCCCCCGCTCCCGGTAATATTCCCCAAGGTACCCGTGTCTGGCGTACGGAAAGGTGCTGCCTGTGTGAGTCTGCTGAACCCTTCCTGGGCAGCCTGCTGCTCTGTTCCTCTCACAACACGGGGCTCTGTGGAATATTGGGCGTTAGCTGGGGATTTTCTTTTGAAATACATATTCGCGAACAGGAGTCTGCCTTACTTGTGTAGGACGAAATCTAAAAGGGTTTTTTTGCCACGCTTCCACTTGGTTGAGATTTTCTCCAGTAAGTCCAGAGCATGCTGATGAAAAGCATCAAACACATTTGTTATTATTGCTTGGAAGGACTTTATGTGGGTGAACTGTACATTAGATATGTGGCTTAGGCACCAAATGGGGAGAGCTTCCAAGCGAATTGTGTGGTTAGCATGATTATTCCTTTAACACAGTGTGAGCAGTAATGCAGTACTTCATCACTGAACCCTGAAGTTTGGACTCGGAGGAAGAATTCTCTCTGGAGTTCTCTGTCCAGGTGATATTTGAATCGTGAATTTTGCTTCAGACTCTTGTTAAGAAGCTGACTAAGTGGATTGGGTTTGTGTGGCAAGGTGTGGTAGCAGGGAGGCTACAGGAGTGGCTTATGTGAGAAGCTCCTAGAAGCTTTCCCTGTGTCTGATAGAGCCATTGCCAGCTGGCTCCGTGACGGACCCGCTGCTGGCCAAGGCCAAGCCCATCAGCGACAGCGGTAGCACCTCTGGGATAATGTATTTAAGAAGGGGGGCGGGAGGGAAAACGTGTGCAACTGCAGCCAGGAGAGAGGAGTGAGAATATGTGAGAGAAACAACTCTGCAGACCCCCAGGTCAGTCAATAAGGAGGGGGAAGAGGTGGTCCAGGTGCCGGAGCAGAGATTCCCCTGCAGCCCGTGGGGAAGACCATGGTGAGGCAGGTGTCCCCCTGCAGCCCAGGGAGGTCCACGGGGGAGCAGATCTCTACCTGCAGCCCAGGGAGGACCCCATGCTGGAGCAGGGAGATGCCCGAAGGGGGCTGTGACCCTGTGCAAAGCCCGCACTGGAGCAGGCTCCTGGCAGGACCTACGGTCCCGTGGAGAGAGGAGCCCAGGCTGGAGCAGGTTTACTGGCAGGACTTGTGACCCCGCGGGGGACCCACGCTGGAGCAGTCTGTGCCTGAAGGACTGCAGCCCGTGGGAGGGACCCACGCTGGAGCAGTTTGTGGAGAACTGCAGCCCTTGGGAAGGACCCACGTCGGAGAAGTTTGTGGAGGACTGTCAGCTGTGGGAGGGACCCCATGCTGGAGCAGGGGAAGAGTGTGAGGAGTCCTCCCTCTAAGAAGGAAGGAGCAGCAGAGACAACATGAGATGAACTGACCCCTATCCCCATTGCCCGTCTTCCTGTGCCGCTGCAGCGGGGAGGAGGTAGAGAAAATCGGGAGCCGAGTTGTGCGCGGGAAGAAGGGAGGGGTGGGGGGAAAGTGTTTTTAAGATTTGGGTTTTTTTCTCATTATCCTGCTCTGATTTCATTGGTAATAAATTAATTTCCCCAAGTTGAGTCTGTTTTGCCCATGATGGTAATTGGTGAGTGATCTCTCCCTGTCCTTTTGTCAACCAATGAGCCTTTCATTATATTTTCTCTCCCCTGTCCAGCTGAGGAAGGGGAGTGATAGAGCGGCTTTGGTGGGCACCTGGTGTCCAGCCAGGGTCAACCCACCACACTAAGGGTTAAGGAAGGCAATACTTGGGGTCTGTTTAGTGGGCTAACAGAAAGCTTGCATTAATAGAAATTGAAGTAGTTACTAATAGGAGTATGATTTCAATGGGAGTCTTGATCTGGAAATATTAGCATGTGTTGAGTGACAGGCGAATAGTTCTGAACATGAGAGGTTGTTACTGCCAGCATAGCTGTCTGTTGGACTAGGGTGTATCTGTTTTGGGGAATAGTCCTAAACTTGTTGTTTAAATTGCTCTGTAGAAAGGCAAAACTTGGTGGCAATTGCTGGCCTTTAAATAGGGGGGAGGCATGGATCCCATATGCAGCTATTGAATGCCAGAATTTCTGGTCTAGCCAGTTCCCAGTTACAGTAATTGGATGCTTATCCTGTTTCTGCACTGTCTGGTAGGATTAATGACAAACTGTGGGGGTGGGTTGGTGGGTCTTCCACAAAATCCCAGGTGCTGCCAGCTGCAGGCAGGCTTTTTACAAGGGCTCAGCAGACTGAGCAGGTTTCAAATCCGTTATGCTGAGCTCTGCAAAGTAGCTGGGCTGTTTGGCTACTTAAGAGCCTAAAACAAAACTAAACACCGTGAAAATTCTCAACCTGGGATTTCTTTTCTGGGTCTCTTCTCTAAGAGGCATGCTTTCTCAGTAGGACTGACAAATCACATGGAATCCTTGGAAATATTCAAAATTTAACTGGGCAAGGTGCTGAGCAACTTGTTCTAAGTTGTCCTTGCCCTCAGCAGGGGCAAGTGAGGTTGGACTAAACGACGTGAAAGGCTTCATCTGACCTAAATATTTCCAATTCTGATGATTCCTGAATAAGAGCCTTTCCATCTTGGTAAAATTCTTAGTAGTATTGTAACTGTTCCTTGTAAGAACTTGCACTACTGTTGTAAAGCAAAACCAGTGCAAATAACTGGAGTAAGCTCCCATGCTCTAGCCTTGATACAGTGAATCTCCTGTCCCATCTTTCTTCTATGTGAACAGTAACCTCCCCTTGAGGTTGTTGCATGACTTGCTTTAGAAACCTTGTCAAGAAAGTATTGATACCTGGAAAAATGTAGACTTCTGGCTGAAATCTGAGCTCAAATCTGGCTCAAATCTAAGCCAGAAGTCTGACCATATTTTAAAATGTCTCTGCTGAAAGGTAGGGTGGTAGTTAGCACTTAGGATAATTGAAATAGTAAATACCATAAGCTTCCTGCCACCCGTGTATCTTCTTGCATTCTTTGCTTAGGATTTCTGCTGAACCAGGTTGGCAAAGGGAAGTGATTAGACTTCAGATTACTTCTGAAAATAAACACTTTTCTTGAAATGTGTTGTGTGAAGGAGATGTCTGCAGAGTAACACTATATATTTTAAATCCGAGGGTGGCATGTTATCCCTGTGGCTGGGCTGGTCCTGTTTGAGATGTCCTTACTTTGGCACCTAGGCATCTTCCTTTTTCGTAATGTGTCAGGGAGCAGTGAGAGCCTGCTGCTCCCTAAGGGGCTGGGAGCTGCGAGCTCAAGGGGGATAGCATGGCTGCCGGCAGGGCTCTGGTGGAGCTGGAGACAGTACTCATGTGGTGTCACTGGCGCAAGGATTGATGGCTCTGGGATGGGCTGAAACGGGTATCCTGGCCCATGGGCAAGGACGGGGAGGCCCTGGGCTAGGCTGGGCAGGGACGGTAGGGCCTGGTAGTGTCTCCAGGGCCCTGACAATGTGTTGTATTGCCATTTCTGTTTCAGTGGAAATAACGGCTGGTTTCTGGTTTGAGTTAAAACATCAAAGCCCGAAAAACTAACAACTGTTAGCAAATTCCCCCTTGAATGGAAAACTACAACACTCCATGTGTTTTAGAGTCTATACCTTCCCATGGGACAAAGTTCAGGAAAAATACCTTTTTTTTTTTTTTTTTTTTTTTGGATGGGGGATTACCAATGGTCAGATTATAGAATGATCATCTTTAACAAAAGAAGTATTTGGGCAAAGCAAAAGAAAGCTGTAATGCATGTTCCACAGAGAGAATTAGGTGTTGCCTAGTAAGTCGTTCTCTGTTCCCACTGATTTCTGATTTAGATGGGATTATAAACTGTCCTTGTGTTTTCTGTGATGTAGCTAACATATGAAGCGAGGCGTCTGGGGAAAAGCACATAATTTGCCAAAGTCCGGGACAGGTAATGTTACAGCAGTAGCAATTTCTCTGATTAAGAAAGGGAATTAGTTACAGACCTTTATTTTTAGAGGTTTATAAGAATGCGGCAAAACACTTTTTTCCCTTTGCATCTCGCATGTAAGTAATAAGCCATATATTACACAATATAGCTTGAAGGAATTTTCCAGTTAGCAAGAAGTTTAATGGATTACTTTGACATCAGTGTTTTGGTTATGTTTTGCTGAATAGAAGATAATAAGGAATTGGGAAGGATTTTTTACTTCCTGTCCTCCTCCCCCAAATTTCTTGTTGTCAGAAGGCTATGTAATAGCTTTAATAACTTTTAATTGTGTTTCTCTTCTGTAGAGCCAAAAGAATTACTGAGAACCAGATGGAGTAATACCATGAGTATTTTCTTTCATACAGGACATCATGGCAGCCCATCAGGAGAAAAAATCTTCTGAAGAAAGAAAACAGAAAAGCACCCAAAATGATACTCAAACATCTCAAGTCCAGTGGGGAAGAGCATGGTGAGAGAAGCTGATGACCTAATTAGTCACTGTATTTCAAATTGGTTCATACTTTTATAGATGTTACATTCCTTTTAAACTTCACTCTATTAATAACAGATTGTTGCATTGCCTTTCCGTTGAAAGCTCATGGATAATGAGGTTTAGTAATGGATGCCAAAAAAGAGTTCTTGAAGATTTTTAAGATAGAGAGCTTGCCAGATGGCTTGGGTTTAACAAATCATAAAAATCAGTAAAAGTTGTAGTTCCTTCAAGGGCTGAACAAAATATTTCTTGATATTTGGAAAACAGGCATATATCTGTGGTATTGCCAACTGACATCTCCTGCTGTAGCAAGATTTATGAGTCATATCCCTGTTCTCAAAGAGTGTGCAAATATTCGTGGAGTATTGTATTGCAGCTGGAAACAGCCGTGGGTGTTTATATGGCTTACCACTACAGACAGTGTGTGGTAGAGCAAGTTCAACTTCTGGCTGTCCAGGGTCTGTGTTTTCTGTGTTTCGAAGCTTTGCATGATATTCTTGTGATTCTGTTACCACTTCCAACTGAAGACTCTACCAGTTATACCCACGATTGCCATCAAAAACATGAAGGCTGTAATAATAATCTGCTTTTTGGAGGGGAGATATTATGTATTCTGTTGCTCTGATCAACTAGCATAGTTTTATAACAGTTTGTGGTAAAGTATGTAACGTGCTAAGTTTTTTATAGCTGTTTGACCCAAAGAAATGTCTGTGCCCTGAAAACATTTTCAGTTTTCATCTGGTTAGTCTAGAAGGTCCACTGAAAACATTGCCTGACTTAATCAAACCACTGTTCTAACTGAAAGCTGGAAAAAAAAATGCCCTGTTTTGGATTACAGGGAGGTGGACTGGTTTTCCTTGGCAAGCATCCTTTTCCTGCTCATGTTTGCGCCACTTATTGTATATTACTTCGTAATGTCCTGTGACCAGTACCAGTGCTCTCTGATTGACCCACTCATTGACTTGCTCACGGGGAATAACCATCTGTCTGACATCTGGAACAAGACTCCTACACTGACCTATAGGGCTGCTGGCATCTATGCCCTTTGGGTCACTTTCCAGGTATATATTACTGAGTTATGATCTAGATGTAGTGGGTGTTTTTTTCAAACAGCTGTTCGATTAATCCTTTTACACGAAGGATAATGGAATGTTGCACTGGCATTTACTCTTTGGTGTTTCTTGCTTCCCATGGCTTTTTGCAACCCAAATGAAGCTTATGCACTTGAAAAATAAATATGTGGGGAATATAAACAAATATTCCTTGTGTGATACTCCTTGTGCGACATATTCCTCGATGTGGTTTTTAGGAAAAAGCAATTATATAACAGCAATACCCATTTGTTTTAAGTTAATACAGAATAAATATATCATAAACTAACACCGCAGAAGGGGTAATATTTTCTATAGACAGACACTAAAAGAACATTCACATGTGAAATATAACTACGTTTGTAAAATATCTTCAAACTTACCGAACTACTCCAATTTTTTTCCAAATTTGAAAACAACATGTAACACAGATTAACTACAAAATAAAAGGGTAAGGACCTGAATCTAGTTACTGACTGTCCTGCCTCCCCACCAAAAAAGGATGAGAACCATACATGAAGTACATATTTAGAATTGTTTCATAGCTTGGATGTTTACTAGTCTAAAATCACAACAGCTAAATCTTGCTGTATTTACTTATCCAATACTTAACTGAAACTGTCATGTGTTATATTTGGTACATGTATGAAAGGGATAGTGATTTGGGGGGGGGACACACGTGTTGTCTTGTCTGGTTTTGCTGTTAATACATTCTCTCTCTTCTAGGTGTTTTTGTATGTGTTCGTTCCTGACTTCTGCCATAAATTTCTTCCTGGATATGTAGGAGGTGTACAAGAAGGTGCTGTCACCCCTGCTGGTAAGTTCTTCCTTAGAATATATGCACACCATACAATCTTTTAAAACGATAGTATTTCTGTACTTACAATCTTTATTGACCCATATGTATCTGGAGGAAATGTGGACATAAATGCTTTCACCTTCTTCATATGTTTACTTCAAACAAAAATACCTATGTCATCTTTTAGAATAAATTATAGAATTTCTCTCTCTTACTGTTAGTAAAATTATTGATATGGCAGGCCCCATACCAGCAATGGAAAAATACAGATTGATAATTTTGGCGCTTAAAATTGGCAGTGGACTATTGCTAGTATTTGACAATGCAGTTGCACCTGCTGAAGCTAAGTTAACCCACGAGACTTGAACAAAATGCGTGATGTGAACTAAGTGTGAGAAAGGGTAACTTGTTACATTAGTCAATTTTAGGGGAGATTCTAAATTGACTGTTTTGTGAAGCTAGAGTGAAGAGAAAAACTCAGCCTAACAAAGCCTGATGGTTACAACAGAGTGTAATGAAACTTTCAGAAAAGTGCCACAAGATATTTAATTGGGAGGGTGAGGGGAGCGAGGTCATTTCGTTAGCACTTGATTGAGCTTCTATATATTGTACGCATATCCATATTAATAAAAAGTTGTATTAATGCAATGTCACTAACAATCAAATTTTTCTTCATATTTTAGGTGTAGTGAATAAGTATGAAATCAATGGACTTCAGGCTTGGATCATTACACATGTGCTTTGGTTTGCAAATGCCTATTACTTCCACTGCTTCTCACCTACCATCATTTTTGACAACTGGATTCCTCTCCTGTGGTGTGCCAATATCCTG
The DNA here is from genome assembly GCF_026419915.1 of Harpia harpyja. NCBI lineage: Eukaryota > Metazoa > Chordata > Aves > Accipitriformes > Accipitridae > Harpia > Harpia harpyja. Next base: position 29,643,566 of record NC_068955.1, on the reverse strand, counting down.
GGATATGCAGTTTCCACATTTGCAATGATTAAAGGCTACTTTTTCCCTACCAATGCCAAAGACTGGTACGTGATTTTTAATAATGAAAGAATACTAGGTAATTGGACATGTAAATTGAATGCTGCACAGAATAATAATGACAGAATATATTTTACTGGCACAGATAGATAGGCCAATATATGACTGTGGTTATTTGCTTTGTTAGCACCAGCCTCTGTGTTTCTTGCTGCGTGTCATGTGACTGGCAGCCTCAGTGTCACAGATATATCCATCCTGTCTGTGAGAAATAAGTAAGGTTATAGTTAGACTGTTCAAAAGTGTTACCAAGAATAAGCTAGGGTATGTCTGAAGCTAAATTTTATCTCTACCAATGTAATGCTTTGGTTGGGTCAGTTTGTGTTATCTTGCACAACTTTATGTGGTTTTATGATTTTTATTATTATTACATCAAGTGAATCTGAAATGTGTAGTCAGAATAGTAATTATCTGTATTTGTGTATAACTGCATACATTTCTAATTTTTTATGCTTTCTAGCAAATTCACTGGGAACTTCTTTTATGACTACATGATGGGGATTGAATTTAACCCTCGAATAGGAAAATGGTTTGATTTCAAGCTATTCTTCAATGGGCGCCCTGGTATTGTAGCCTGGACTCTAATTAACCTTTCCTATGCTGCTAAACAACAGGAGCTGTATGGTCAAATAACTAACTCCATGATCCTTGTCAATGTCCTTCAGGTAAATTCACAGGAGGAAAATAAGAAACCAATTTGGAAATAAACTAGTATTAAAGTAGAAAAAAACTCCTTGCATTGCAATTGAACTTGTAGAGTTTTTCCTGGCCTAAACAGTCTCATTCAGTGATAATGCACTGGGACTTGCTTCTTTGGACACATGTATTCATTTATTTGGACACGTGTATTCATTCAGAGTGCCACCAGTGGCATAGTCGTGTCTGCACCAGCAGATTTCAGGGTAAACTTAAATGAAGAAATACTTTTCTGAGCCTAAGCTCTGGAAACAGGCTTACCTGATCTTGAATCCAAAGAGAACAATGACAAATTCCATGGCTTTAGTTGGAGCAAGACTGGGCAGGGGTTTTTCTGAGGGCAGCACTGCACCTAACTTCTCGTGTGTGTGAGAGACATGCAGAGCTACAGATGTCTCCACACCTAAAAATAGCTAGTCAGGTGCTATGCTGTCTGCTGAAGAGATCCCAAAGTAATAAGTACAGATAATAGTTTGGATTTATTCATTGGTATTTGTAAATGGAAGCCTACTCAATAGAAGCTCTATTCCCCCTCTCTGTAAGGATAAGACTCTTAAAGCTGAAGAGAGGAAGGGGTGGTCAAATATAAGTACACTTCCTACGTGTATGTCCTTAAGTAGCACACTTGCCTTAGTCATCTTGGTTAGTATTGCTTTGCATTACTTATGATTGCTTTATCTGTCTAGATGGAGTATATTTGTGTGATACGTTCCTCTTAATAACCTATTTTTGAGGGGTTAACATAAAAACACAAGTCAGTTTTGAGATCTTGTCACAAGACAGCACAGAAAGATTAGGCAGATGCTGTTAAACAGGATAACTAGTGATAGTGCTGTTATTAATGTGAAACTATTCTGTTTCAGGGTATTTATGTTTTGGACTTCTTTTGGAATGAAGCCTGGTATTTGAAAACCATTGATATCTGCCATGATCATTTTGGATGGTATTTGGGCTGGGGAGACTGTGTTTGGTTGCCCTACCTCTATACTTTGCAGGTAAAAATGGGGTACAATATGTGTTCGGGCTAAAAGGAAAGAAACTTTCCAGAAACATTCTCCCCAGCAGTTTGATTTCTATCTTAAATTGTTTCTAGACAGTTCGAATGCGGAGTAACCATTACAACATTCTTTGTAACAATTCACTTGCAGGAAGGCCTACTGTTCCTGCATGGAATTGACATCATTTCCTCTCCTTCTGTTCTCTTGTGCCCTTTTCTGTAACTATCTATTGTGTCTCTATTTTTCTAAATCCTTTCAGTCCCTTTTTGTACTTCTGCATGTTGAGGGGTTTTTTGGTGGGTGGTGGTTTGTTTGTTTTGGGTTTTTTTTCCTTCTGTCCTGGTTTGTTTGCATCCCTGCAACTTCTCTCTTCTTCTTGTTCCACCTAAAAAATAGCATTTGAGAGAGAGAAAATGTAGGATGCAGAGTTTTCTGAAAGTTTTCCACAGTTTTACTGATAGGGTGGATTTTCTTATTCATTCTACTCATCTGTTCTGGGTCACTGTAGGTCAAGGGATTAGTCTGGCATCCTGAGCATATATTTCAAGTAAATCACTGATTGCCTCTTTTTTTTCTGCTTCCTAGGGTTTGTATTTGGTTTACCACCCTGTCCAGCTGCGCACAGCTAATGTCATAGGGATCTTGATGTTGGGTTTGATCGGTTATTACATCTTCAGAATGACCAACCACCAGAAGGACCTCTTCCGTCGTACAAATGGCAACTGCAAGATATGGGGGAAGAAACCAGAGTATATTGAGTGCTCCTACATGTCTGTGGATGGGACCAAGTACTACAGCAAACTGATGACCTCAGGATTCTGGGGGTGGGCACGCCATTTTAACTACACAGGAGATTTGATGGGCTCCCTGGCCTATTGCCTGACTTGTGGGTTTGAACACATCTTGCCTTACTTCTACGTTGTTTATATGACTATTCTGCTAACCCACCGTTGCATTAGGGATGAACACCGTTGTTTCAGCAAATATGGGAAGGACTGGAAGCGCTATACTGCTGCAGTGCCTTACCGGCTCATACCAGGAATATTTTAAGGCTAACACAGAATCCATGGGAAAGAAAAAAGAAACTTTTTTTGGAGGTGAAGAGAGTTTATCCACATAGTTAAACTAACAAAAATACTTTGTGAAGGACGCTCATACCTGAAGGAGAAAAGGTGGCTGGACAATAATCCTTGCTGTACTGAAGGAACATGCAGGCAGACTCTATTTAAAGTAAATGAAATGAGGCACTGAAATGGCCTGGTTTTTTAGAAGACTCTCTTACCTGGAACTTCCCCCCCGCCCCCTCAAAATTAACTTGGAATTGAAGAAAAGTTGCATGTATTGAGACTCCTGAAATCTCCCAAAGCTGGGAGGAAGCCTCACCCTTCAGAGTAACAGGGTTCTGGAACCAGTTTCTAGTGACTTAGGAGAGGAGGAAAATTACTGTGTGATCTCTTTATGAAAGAAATTGTATGATGTGGTTGCTTGTGACAGTCATAACCTACAGTCAGTAACTCCCCAAAGGACGTTTTATTGTTTGTTGCTTTTCAAGAGATTAACCGGGGAAATACTGAACTGGGGAACCTCATCCTAAACTGGTGTGCGGGAAGATTTTTATAATCTAATAGAAATATTTGTGAAAGCTGGTATAAACTGGTATAGCTCAAAAGTTACGTTAGTTGACCACACCTGAGAATATGGTGTGTGACCAACTGGGTATTGTTTTGATACTGAAACCAAACTTGCTTTGTGAAGATACTGGGCATACATTGACTTCTTTAGTGTGGATAGAAAACTTGGTTCTCTATCACTTGTACAAGATCTTATTTGTAAAAATTTAAGAAATAAATGCTTGGTTCCAAGATAAGTAAAAAATACTGCTGATTTTCCACTCAGCTATTTCTTCTCTTGTTACATAGTTATCTTTCAAAGTTACCAGGTTCAAAAGGAGCTCTTCAAAGAGTGTAATTCCAAGAGCTGGTTCAAGAATGCGTAAAGGAGAAACAAATAAAAAGAAAGAGGGATCATAGTGTTAACCATGCATCTTGTAACGGGCTTGGTAGTTATGTTCAAGCTGAAAGACTTGATATTTTCTTATTTTTACACATAAATACACAGATAGTTTTTGCAGTAAGTAGATAACTGTGTAAATTGGTTTCTTGTAGGAGCTGCCAAATCTACTGATCTTCGTGGCAGATTTGAATGAGGTGTGTTGGTGAGTATGTGTTTTGGTTTTGCTGCAGTATTCCCTGAAAGGATGGTTTTGGCAGGAAAAAAGAATCCCTCCAAACCTAGAAAACAAATGTATCTTGTAGCTTGTCTTTGTTTCAGAGCTGGATGTACAAGAGTGTAGGAGATGCCTTCTTGGAGATAGTTCTTAGAAACCTAACTGTGGCACCAGTACTATCTGTAGACCTCATAACTGTTTTATCACCATGTTGCAGTTAACGATTTCAATACATTAGAGTGGTGTTAATAACAGGAGGAATAATGGCCATAATAATAGCATGCTTACTGGCAACAGATGTATTGCTATGGTAGAACATTTGAACTTTGCACTCCTATGAATGAAGACGACTTCTAATACAAATACTGAAATGGAGGGAGGGAAATCGATGCCAATTGCCTTTATTGAAAATACATAGCCCAATACCTTAACAGTTCACCAAGGGGCAAAGCTTATAAAGTGGTTGATTTGAGAGAACTCAGTTCAGAGGAAGGGAAAACTGAGGTGTGGGCTTCTAGGACTGTTGGACCCCATCAGTCCCTGGCACTGCATTGCTTTAGGCTGCCCCTGAATTTGCTGGAGTAATTGGATAGTTTCTTTTCTCAGCTTCCCTAAGACCCTGTACTTGCATCCTTTTTCTGTGTAGCCTTGGAAATTGCACTGACAGTTTGCTGTTAATGCCAAGGCTATTTAAATATTGCAAGATAATCTGGACTCTAAATCATGGTAGCCTTGCATGGCTCCCTTTTCATGATAAATCCTGGATGATTAGTGGAAAAAATTGCCCATTAAAGACCAATAAAAATATCAGCACTTCAAAAATAGAATTGGGGAAACTTGAAGCAAAAGGGCAGTATTGTGAGTAACAAGAACATTATGCATTCAAATGCTTCTTTTAGGCGATTTCTGTTATATCTAATAGTGCTCAAAGGATTTTCTGTACTGTCTGACACTGGAGCATGGAAGCCCTTTTATCCGTTTCTTTGCAGACTGCTACTTCTGCTGAGAATACTTTACCCTGCAGATAGCCTAGCTGCCGCAAGTGAGAACTTTGTGGGCCAGAGTGTTAAACTCATGGTAGGAAGCAATTAGTTGCAAGGTTCTTCAAGAAGGAGGCCATCACTGGGCTGAACTCACATCCTATTTGTTGTAAGGGTGACAGATTCTACTTCTTCAGGCTTGTCTGCTGTCCACACAGATCTTCTTTTTTTGTTCCCTGTGGCATACAGACTAAGTATATACTGTGTACGTATACAGGGATCTGCATCTGACTGGAAAAGAAAGTGCTAATTCTGTTCAGGTTTGTATTTCTTATAAATGATTTTTGGAGAAGCATGAAAAACATTTTTGTCTATTTTTGATAGGTGATGTAAGCTTCATCCTAACACAAGCAATGTGGAAGCAGTACTCTGAGCAGTGTCCAACTAATGTTGCCCTTTAAAACTGAATTATTTAAAAGGCTATCAACTTGCTCATCTTCAGACAGGGTGATGCCTGTGTCACATTTTGTTGTACGCATGGCAGCGCTCTTAAATTTGTTTCTTCCAGAATTTAAAAAAAAAATTAAAAAATCAATATATATTTTTCTTTGGATTTCTGGGTGTGTATATTAGATTAACTTTTGTCCTGATATTTCATATTTGTTGGTAATATGCTGTCAATATCACCTATCAAGCTTTGAGAACATATGTCTCTGTAGCATGCTGGGAATTTCAAATACAGAATTGCCAATATTTGTAAAATGGTACTTACTTAACTTGGGTTATAACTAATGGGAAAATACAGCAAATGCTTTTGGTAATTTCTTGGAGCAGTAATGAAGTAGTTTGGTTGGATTATTGTAGGAAGAAGAGTAACAAATGCCTACTTGACTGGGAGGGCACAGCAGGCTGACCAAGTTCCAGATAGCCATAGATCTACCTAAGGGGGGAAAAAATAAAATCAGAATCTTGTGGTGTATAACCATTACAGATGGTCAGTATTCAATCTACAGATGGAGGGGAGTGGGGAGAGAGGATCTTACAATACATACAGGGAGAGAGGATGCCTTCCCACATTTAAAACCCCTGTCACTAGATGGCATCACGATACGATAGCATTTTTGAGATCAAGGCTCCACCTTTCAACATAAGGTTGATTAATCATTTATAACGCTTGGTGCAAAGCTACAGTTCAGTTTATTTCCATCCAGCCTGCAAGAATGCTGACACAATTCAATGGTGGACTATAGCATACATAATGCATTTAGGCTTTAAACATGTTCATAAATATGTAAACTCCCTTTTTAAAATCTATACCTCTGAGCAATTCAGTGACTAGTCCAAAGAGTTGTGGTTAGAATATAATGAAATGTGATTGCTCAGTTCATTTTATTCAGACAATATGAATGACAACAGAAGTACATGCTTTTGCCTCATGGTGGCAGCCATAAAATATTTTCTGCTCAAAATTATCAGTCTAGGTTCTGGTCATGTGCTAACCTTAACCTAAAACTGCACTGGGTTATTTGGTTATTATAAATAATGCCCTGTCTTCACTGAAGGTTGAAAGTGATGTGCAGTTGAAAATAAAACTGGAATAGTTTTCCTGCTTCAACTCGTACAGGAAAAAAAAGCCTAAATGTGTGTGCCAAATCAAAAGGGAAAAAAGCTCTTTTTTTTTTTTTTTCTTTTTAGATTGCAGATATGCATCTACTTTATGGCAACTGGACAGGTAATGAAACTACTACATTTTTTTTGTAGATCTTATATGTATTAATGGAAAACTGAACAGTCATGTTAATCTCTGCCCTGGCTTTCTTTTTAATGCCTTACAGATGTCTCCCTCCTGAAATACAAAAGGCTTAAGTTAGCAGCTGAACAAAACTTTTCAATTGTGACTATAAAAATGTTTATTGCCCTTTTTTACTGGGAGTCAGGAGTGCTTGGGGAAATGTTTAAGGCAGGTGCAGTGGCTAGTAAGAAGAGAGTGGTTCTGTTTCTTCTGTTTGTGTTACTGTGGAGCGAGATAAATGCTTTCGGGACAACCAGCTGAGAGTTTTCCTTATACTTCCCTTTTGCATTATCAGCCATCAACTATAAATTCAAATAGACTGACTACATGGAAAGAATTCATGCTACTGTGATTGCAAAGAATGCAAAACTCTAGGATATAGTTTTGACATTGATATGAACAAAATTTATAACTGCAGAATTTAATCTTGTGACATATGGTAACATTAAAACAAATTTCTCTAGTATGATAAGGCCTTCAATTCTCTGACTACTGAAATACTGAAAGAATTGAATCAAAATAATTTATTTTTCCATGACTCCTCTTAAGCTTTGGACTTAGATTAGCTAATTTTTCTGTTAATCATCTCCCTTTGGGAGGTGATGCTTTAAGGACTGTAAGTCTGAAATATTTACAGCCTGGTTATGTGAATGAACTCATGTAATAAGTACATTGATTAAGCTTGAGTCTGTCTTCCTTTGACCTACAGGCAAACTTAGTATGCCAGGAAGCAGGACAGAAACAATCCAAGAGGACAATGAAATATTTTTGCATGCTACGTAAGTACTGGGATAGAGAATAACTAGTGCATATGACATGGTTATGATTTTCTTCGTGTGATATGCTTCACACTGCAGTAGTATTTGCCCCAATTCAGTGGTGTCTATAACCATGTATCCATGTTCATCTCTCTTCATTGAAAAAGAAAACTTACTATCAATTTCAACGTACTTAGAATAAGGCCCTTAAAGATGTGACCCAAGTACATATTAAGCAGTGTGTTAATTCAAGTCAGAATTTATCACTTTATTATGTGTGTAAAATTAACCACTCTTTCAAGAGATAAACCTCTCTGCAGACAGAAAAAAAAATGTACTGGTGGAGGGGAACACATTTAACTGTTCACTGTCTACAGTGGGTGGTGCTACAAGACTAATCACTTGTGAGAAAAAATTGGGTACCATTGCTAGAATTTCAGTTGTGCTGAAAAATTAATATAGCAAGCAAATGGCTATCATAAACTCCCCAAATATCTTGAAATGTGCCCATTCTTTTTTCTTAAGTTGGTAATAAGTAACCATCTCAGTGTCTGGAAAGTATGTTATATTGTAATGTTTGGCTTTCCGGCTGGCATATTGTAGTTACTATTGAGGATCACTTAGTCACGGGTTTTCTCTATAACGCTGCAGGTTAGAGCCCTGAGCCCTTCCCCCTGTAAGTCAAATATAAGCAAGGCTTTGATGCAGTCATTCAGTGTACTAGGCAGTCCTGAGCCCAGGTGTGGTGGCTAAGGAGAAGTGGTTTGCAACTGTGGTGTAATTAGGTGGAGACAGAGAGGAAGAGAAAGGAAATGGATGCTCTAGCATTGAGGACAATTATCAGATGTTGAAATGTCACTTGCTTCTGACATACTTAAGTGTTTTCTTTATAAAACTATGTTATTGGAGTGATGCCTCCTCTTGTGACACTTACGTTTGCTTATGTATGAAATAGTTTTCTAAGCATTTCTAGGTCTGTATTAGCCTGAAAGTTTTGTAGGTTTTAGTATGTAAAACTCCAGCTGACAAAAAAGACACGCCAGGGTTAGAAAGACACCAAAACAGAGATGGGAAACTTGAGTAACCCTTGCGCAGTTGTAGCTGAAAGGTTTGTACTACCACAAACTAACTAGTAAAAATCTCAGCTCCTGTCAGTGAAGAGGGCCCCTTTTTTTCTCTGATCAAAACAAGTGTCAGCTTTTGATTGTATAACACATGCTTGTTGCTACCCTCTCTGGAAGAGAAAAAAGCAACAAAAAGAATATGTGGAATGCACCTTAAAAGAAGATAGTTCATGGCAATTAAGTAAAATCAAGCATGAAGGTGGGATAAATTAATTTTGATGATGTTAACATTCAAAATATTGCAGCTGAAATGCACAGTTTAATACAAATTACCAGGAGCAAGTACATTGTTCTACAATTCCTGGTTAAAACTCTGTCTTCTGGGTTGTATCATACATGCCATGAAGATGGTACTTGGCTTGCTGTTTTATTGTAGTGATTTCGCCTATGTTTTAAGACAAGACCAGTAAATACTTTTTTTTTTTTTTTTTTTTTTCCTCCTCCCAGAGTTGCTTCTGTTTAGCATAGCTCTATTCTTTTAGTTGTTCAGCTGTGTCAGTGCTTCCAGCAGAGCTGGGTAGCCTGAGTCTGGCACTTCAAAACATACATGTATTTCTATCCCCTAGAGTTCAAACTGATGTGACAGAATAAATTCTGTCCTCGGTTATACTATGCAGTTCCTTATTTTGGATTAGCAAAGCTTCTCTGACCAGTAACAATGAACTACGTGTCTTCTATTGTTTAATATCATCTGTTGTGTAACTTCAGTGGAATTGCATGAGGCTGAACTGACTGATTGCTCCTACGCTGGTTTTATGCTTTTTGTAGTTAATGAGATAAATGAAGTGGCTCCCTGTGGTGATGAGATGAAGTCCTACCATTTGAACATAAGCCACAGCTGTAGGAAATGCAGACTATGCACATGTTCTAAATGTTTCTCCTATTTTTTTTAAGATCCATTGTGGTCAGCCACAAGGAAGTGAGGCTGCTCTGAAGTAAAACTTTTACATTCTCAGCTAACTGTTCTGTCCTCATGCCAGCAGTTTTGTGTTTGAAAATAAAAAAAAGAAGTACCTGAAGGATCGTGCTTCTAATGCAACATACAGTCCTGAGAATCTAAAAATGAAGAGGAAGAAAGAAGAGTTGTGCCATTTGGCATTGCGTGGACATCAGCCTGACGGTTCTGGGATGATCCGAGTCTCTTTGGGCAACATTGTCTTTATTTGTTATCTGTGGAGAGCATAGGAAAGAAATTGCTTTGTCCCACTGAGTTCTCTTGCTTTCTAGCTGAAAACACTCATCGGATCAGGACTTCCCTAACCATGAAAATGTCAGTTCTTCTAAAAGATGGTTTTATTAGTTAAAACTCAGACAGCACTGTGATACATGCTTAGATTTGTTCACAAAACGCTGGGAAAGCTGTACCCACAAGCCAGTACTCAACACATCTAGTTTTCTTCAGTGCTTTCATTATTTGTGTGACTTTTCCTCACTTGTTGAGTGCCATCGAGTGTGTCCTGGTTTTTAACTGCCTTATAGACAACAGCTTAATAAAAATCCATTTTTTTGTTTGGTGCTCTTCTTTACATGAGAGGAAAAGGGAGTTATATATTAAACATTTTGAGAATAAAACCCCCAGCATTTCAACTTCATGCATAAGCATCTCCAAACTGTACTTTTCTTGGGGGTATGGCATGCTGGTTTTTGATGCCCTTCCCTGAAAAGAAATCTGGCTCGGAGTAATATGCACAGGCAATCTGTACCTTGCCACGTAGCTGGTAGCTCAGTTTCATGAGCGGCAATGCAGAACCCTTGGCCAACGTTCATGGACTTCTTTTTCCTCTGAGAACGTGCAAACTGGAGTATGTCACTTGCTGTCTCGTACCTCAGTGCCTCTGTACCACCTCTGGCTGTGAGTGGCTATGCATGAATAATTTAGAAAAGGAATTTGAATCATTCTCAGGATACATACAATCCATCTTATTCAAATTTCACAGACACAGTTCATGGATTTATTTTAGGGGTGATCTATCGGACTATGGTGTTATTCCTGTGCCTCCATAAAAACTCCTTGTACAGCAGAACTGGAGAAAGTATTTGGGGTTGGATTTGGGGGGGGGGGTGTTTGTTTCGGTGGTTGGGTTTGTTTTCTGGGTTTTTTTGAGCGATACAATAAGGAAGTAGTGTTCAGTTTACTTCTAGAAGCTATCTGTGCCCTCTAATTTTTTCTTCAGAAAAAGATACATTTATGTGCAAAATCTTATTACTTCTACTGTTTCGTAAAACAGCATTGAAAGCAATAAGGGAAAATGTATAATGCATAATTTGATGATTTGCCATAATAAAAAAGCATTATACTATTTAAATTGCAATTTTCATGTAATTTGATCTGGTTTAATGGCATTTTTTTAATACTTGCTTCTCTGTCATTTATCCAGTGAAGTGAATGCAAAATGCTATTTGAAAGCTGCTAAACAGCTAAGTATCTCTTTACGGTTATCTAATCGAAATGACACTAATCACAGGCATAGTCACTTGAAAAAGGCTGTTTGGGAGGGAGTATGATTGTTTGAGAACTTCTGAAGACAATGCACTTAATCTATGTCTTTTAGTCTCTTAAGGATTGTGAACGACTAGAAGTTGTTCTTGCTTATGCAAACACTTTGAGCAAATTTACTAAGTATAAATAAATGAGGTGTGTTAACAGTGCAGTATTAATAGCACAGCAAAGTGCTGAAAAAAACTTAAAAAGCTATTCAGTTCAGCCTCTATGTATTGTCTTCAGCTATTTCAGCAAAGCCTTTTGCCTAAGCTTGGTTTGTCACTAGATACTGTGAGATAATAGTGGCTGATTATTAAAAAAATAGTAATAATAAATCAGTAACCACTGTAAGTCCCCAAACCCACAAACACGATAAAGATAGTATGTAGTTTTAAATGCAAATTTGCCCATCTGTTCTTTGAGGACCAAATCTTGCCTTCTGCTAGGAGCTTTCCTCTAGATTTCAGCAATATCAAATATGGCTTCTTTTGTAAAGCCAGCTGTAGATATAGTAGAAGGAAAGCTTTAATTTTTCCTACTTCTGGAAAGGATACTAAAAAAAGGATACTAGAGTTGAGATCCACAGGTAACAAAGATCAAAAAAGACCAAGCTGAAAATTGCCTGCATACTACTGTAATTACTGCTACCAACTGTCATACTATCATACAATACCATACTAAGTGATTTCAGGTTTTTGAAATAGTCTCAGATAATGCAGAAAATCTCTATCGAACTAACTTCTGTTTTAACAAATTCTAACTTCTCGCATGCCAAACAAACTCTCAAACTGGAAAACGCTAACGCTTCTTCAGTTTTATTTTTGCATTTCTGCATTTTTGGGGATCCATTACATACCCAAGCAGCGAAATGCCTACCAAATCTTTTTGTGGTATCTTAGAGTGTCTTTTTCCTAAGCTTCCCCAATGTGATTTCTGTATTAAAAATCCTATAAAACATTTTGTGATACTGAACCCAATTAAAGCTCTCAATATTTTATCAACTAGAGCTGCTTTAATATCTATTTGTGTAGCAGTTCTGCATATGGAAGGAAAATTTGTATTACCCCATCAACTGGAATTTGATTTTGCATTTATTCTGCAACATCTTGATTGCTGGCCAAACTTGCAGACTATCAGTAACCACGTTTGTTCTTCCACAGTAACGCTGGGAAAGCAAGTTGTCGTTTATTTGGAATAAAGCAATTTTTCCCAATGTACTGAGGGCAGCCTCCAGTAGCCACATTCAGAATTAATTTTTTCCGGACTCATTCCAAGTATTCTTGTGAAGGAACTCTCTTGTATTTGTTTGCATCAGGTTTCTATTATTTGCTCACTTCTCGGTAGCCATGGAGGACAGCAGCTGCCCACGGTATTTGCAACTGCTTCCTTAAGGTACTAGCTTTGAGAGAAAAATTCGTAACACTTAAGTTTCAGCTGATTTAAACAACAACAAATAACAGTTGTTATTTCTTTGGTGATGTGAACGTGTTCCATGGCAGATAATTTTTTAAATCCTTTTTTTTAACACCCCAAAATGAACAAGAATTTAGAAATACAAAGACTTTTCTCTGATAGTGGAAAAACACACTTATTTTTTTTCCTTCAGTCAACTTGGGGGCCTAAACTACACAATTTTGGATATTCCAGCACTAAATACGCAGCATGAATAGGAGGTGCTCAGCTTGCAAGGTTGTGGAAGGAGACTTAGAGCGGTGCAGGTGCAGGTGCAGGTGCAGGTGTGTGATCCACAAGACTGAGCACAGCACAGGCCAGAGAAATAACCTTGCAGTACTCGATGAAAAGAGCTTCACAGGGAATAGCTTCCCATACTGATTTAGCATGCTCATGAATGTTGAGATTCCTGGAATATGGTTTTTTGAGTCGTCTTTTCAGCAGTTATTGTGGATCCCACTGTAATGCTTGTTTCCTTGCAGACAACAAATGAGGATGAAAGGGGGATTGCGACTGAAAAAAAAAAAAGGGGGGAGGGTAGAAGAACGAAGCCTGAGACAGGAAGATCAGACAGTAAAAAGATCAGGAAAAGCAAATAAAAACCAAGTGTGTAAGAGGAGTGCTCTGAGCAATGTTTACCTACCTCATAAACAGCTTACTACCATATTTAAAATAATTGAAAATCTCAGCTGAAGTTCATGTAAAGTACAAGGCGCTATCAGCAGTCATAAAAAAACAAAGCAGCTTTCATGACTAAATGATTTTGATAGCCACTCTATTGTAAGGTACCAGCGCACTCTACAGTATTCTGGTGACTTTTGTGAATCCCTGCTACTGTTGCTGTTTTCAGCATGAGATCTGACAAGCCCAAGGCCTGTAGGACGGTGAAAAGTTTCTTTTTATTTCTTGCACCCAAACAAAGAAGAAAAAGCATGTGAATTTTTTTGCTGAAATTTTCCATCTTCTCATTCAGACCTGAACGCCTCAGAGAAACTTTGCTAGTCGGCAAACTTACTAACAGATTATGAACTTCTCAAAGAATGTGATGAAGAGTCATCCCTTCTCCAAGGCAGCAACACTGAGCTGAAAGTATGCGTGATGTGCCAGGCCAGGATTCCTCTTCCCGGATCAGAATTCCCCGCACACAGCCCTCCAAACCTATTCAGATCTCCATCGGTTGACGCTGCATTGAGCGGGAGATTTTTCCATGGGTCAAAGATGAAGAGGAGGGAGGAAGGAATAAGGGCAGCTTCCAGCTGACACCAGCCCACAATGTTAACCAACAAGCATTTTCAGTTCTTTTAAGATAGCTGGTAACAACTTATTTTGGTAATTTGCTGTGTGCTGAGGGGGGGGGGGGGTGTGACTGAAATGGTAAATATCGCTCTAATGATAAATGAGAGTCTTGCTACGACTCGACAAAGAGAAAATACTTTTTTTCCCCCCTTAAAAGTAGTTGCAGAAAGCTCCAAAGACACACCAAATGAATGTTATTATGGTTGCAACATCACACCCTTGAGCATCAGAGCTTGGATTTACGATTGCCTTAATAACTCTTATTCTGCCCCGCTGTACGTGCTTTATGATACAGCCTGCTCGCTCCTCCTCTCCCACCCTGCTTTAACCGGTGCATGGGCAGTCATAAATGAGGCATTGCTTTTTTTTTGGCATGTGCTCAGCATTAGGATAATTCCTTGGTAGCCTTTCGTACCGTAATGTTCGCTTACAACACTATCAGGTGTCGAAACGTTTACAAGCTTGACAAGGACTGGAAACTCCTCCTCGTGTTTTAAAATCGACTTGTCAGCCTTTGAACTGGTTCCAAGCGTCCTCTCGGCTCCTCCCGTGTCCCAGGCGGCGCGGGTGGGACAGATTAAAACCCTGGGAAAGGGTTTGTAGGCGAGCTGTGGGGCTGGGATCGCTTGCAGCTGAACCTGTTCGCTGCTGCCGCCGGAGGCGCAGCCCCCCGAAGGTCACAGAGGAGGAGTTGGTCCTTGTCCTGGACCCCGGGGGGGGGGGGGTGTCCTGTGTGAAAGGCGAAGCACGCACCGAATGGCTTTTTTCCATGTGAAAAGGGGAAGGAGCAGTTCGGGACGGAACTGAAGAACACTAGAAGCCGCGGGGCTCCTCGTACAAGCCGCGGGGGCTCTGCAGCACCCGGGGGAAGGTGAGGGACGCCTCTCCTAGGCTCTCCTCCGCGGCAGCCTGCACCCCGGCCGCGGCGGCTGATCCGATCCGCTCCGGCCCGGCCCGGCCCGGCCCGTGTGGGCCCGGCCCCGGCTCCGCCTCCGCCGCGCCGCCGCTGCGGCTCCCCGGAGCCGGTAACCAGGAAGCGGGAGCAGGAAGCTGCGGCTGGCGCCGAGCTGCGGGCGGGGAGGATGGCCGGTGGCAGCGGCGGCCCGGCGGTGAGGGGAAGGCCCGGGGCCACCACCGGGGTGGCGAGGGGCCCTCCCCTCGGTCCTGGGGGGCGGCGGGGAAGTGCCCGGGACCGCCCCGCCTGACCGTTGGGGCCGCTGCGGAGGCCCCGGCGCCCCGTGAGGCGGGGGTCGGCCGGCGGTGAGGGGGTCCTGGGGCAGGCTGGCGGCGGCCGGGAAGGTGGCGGCGGGCCGGGTGCGCCTCGCTCGCTGACGGCCGGCTCCCCTCAGGCTGCCTCGGGGTGGCCGGAGGAGAGCCCGCCGCAAGGCGCGGGGCTGAAGCAGGCGGCCCCGGCGGGGCTGGGGTCCGCTGGCTGCGGCTGCCGGTGGCCGCGTTAGAGCGAGAAGGGAGGCCTGCGTCCTCTCTGGCGTTGTGCCTTCACTAGGGCCTCCCCTCTGGTTTTGAGGGGCGGGCGGCTGGGGAGCGCCCTCGCGTTTCAAAACCCACTCGAGGACGGAGGTTGTCATTTCTAGTGGAGCGGCGTTGCTGCGGGGAAGGGTGTTGTGGCGGGAGCCAGCTCTGGAAGGAGTTTAACGCCTTTGCAGTTTGGCCTGACGGACCTTAACCACATCCCTTCTGTCCTTCCGTCTCCCTGTGCCGAGTGAAAGGATTAGGTTCTTGTCGGGTGGTTTTAGCTGTGCTGTAAACTAATTTCCTTATTTGTATTAACGCGGCTTGACAAGTGTAGCGTGTGGGTCTGGTAAAGACGGAGGTTTGGTGTACAGTGCATAAATAACGTTTGTTGATAGATGTTTTGTCAACCAACAGTGTAAAAACCATTGCCATGGACCTCATCGGCCTCATATGCACAACTGTCATAGTGCCCACGGGGATAAAGATCTACCGGTGCTACCGGGACCGTATCCGATTGTTGAAGACCCCAGCACCTGTGATATTATCAAGGCTACACAGTAAGTGTATGTTCTGTGTGTGCAAAATGTTGAAGCGGATGTGAGCGTCCTCGAATGTGAGCCAGGCTGGATATTTTTGCAAAACAAAATTTTACAGTTCCCTTTTCTCCCCAGAGTGAAAGAAGAAAAATCACTTAAAGGCACTATTATAAGTATTTTTATCATAAACAATGGTATCTCAACCAGGTTTGTTAGGTAGAAAATTCTACTCACCAAGGCTCAGCCCAACTCTTTTTGCAAGGCTTCCATCAAATGCAATGTGGAATTTGCTCAAGTAGGAACTGGTGCGTGATGCTTAACTGAGATTTACTTTTTCTTTAGTATGTGGCTGTCTCTAAACCGGAGGATTCTTAACAAAACTTAACAAATGAATGATAAGTAAATCAATATTTTTTTTTTTTTCCTCATTTAAGGTATGGAATAGTAGAGCGGTGCAAAGAACTGGTAGAAGCAGGATATGATGTTCGACAACCAGACAAAGAAAATGTGACTCTTCTTCACTGGGCGGCTATAAACAACAGACAGGAGCTGGTTAAGTAAGCTCTAGAGTCCTTGTGAAAGTAACACAAGTATTCTGCCACTGTTACTTATAATCACTTTGTTGCTATTATACTTCAAAACAGAGGAACGTGCTGCTTGAGAAGAAAAGCATAAAATTCAAATTTTAACCCACTTACCTTTATGAAAATGTCACTGAAATGTGAAGTTGCCACCGTTTCTTTATATGTGCAATCATGCAGTACATGAAATCATTAGATTTTCCTGGGTTTGGTTTATTTTCTTTAACAAAGATTAAAGCTGATTTTGTAAGTGCCTTGCTAATTACTATATTTTTTTCTTAAACGTTTCCTCGGAACAGCATCCTTTACTGCAGAAATACTCTTGTCTGTTTGCTTTTCTAGTGAATTTTTTTTTATTATGAGCTATTTACTACTAGAGCTATGTTATCCTTCGTATAATGTTTTAATATTTTATTATGTCTGTTCTTAATCTTATTGTGTTGCTGTTACACAGATATTATATTTCCAAAGGTGCAATAGTGGATCAGCTAGGTGGAGACTTGAATTCAACTCCCCTTCACTGGGCCATTAGGTAGGCTGCTTGCAACTGCTAATTGTAAATCTGTTAGTATTAACAGTTATAGTAGCATTTTGTGTAGCACAGCAGTGGTCATCTTACATCAAATTCTGTGGTATGTTTATTTTATTGAGGTATAAGGAATTTCACAGCATGTCCATAATAATGCTGAAATCTGTTCTCTGGTTCCTGGCAACTTTGCAGGCCACAAAGTTGTGTTATGTGAGTACCTGTGTTTTCGTCACTTGGGACTCACGTTTTGAAGTTTCCCTTTGAAGGAATGAAACAGTACTGTTCCGATTGTGCCTCGTAAGTTCTGCCTTACCGGGCAAAGAAGACTTGGCTGTGTAAGGGCATTGAAGTTAGCTGTCGATGCTTATTATGGTACAGTTTAAGTCAGAAGAAGTTGTGGTCACTGTTTTCCCCAGACTTCAGCCTGTCTAGCTAATACGCTTTCAGTTGTTCTAGCTTCTGCACTAGATGCCCTTGGTGTGCTCTTTTAAGACTCAATGCTGCCAGTCCTGGACTGTAGAGCACAAGCATATAGCAGTAGGACTGGTGTAAGACATCTTGTTGTTCAGGGGCACGTAGAGGGGTCTTTGGCCTTCATCTCCCAGTGGCATTAGCTTTTCTTCTTGTGCTCCTTATAGCTGCCACCACAAATGTGCATGTCTCTTCCTGGGTGACAGTAGCTATTGGTGCTTGCGTATGTTTAGTGCCTCTTTGAATCTGCTCTTTCTACATCTGATCCAGACTACATCTGTTCAACCTGATATAGTTTAAAGTCATCCAACTTTGGCTTCTAGGACAGGACTTGAGTAAAATGATCAAAAGAACAAAGCACTGCTTGTCTGGAAAAAACATAACCTTAAATAATTATTCTGGGATAACTTCTCTGAGTGCAAATCCTCGCACTGGAAGATCAGTGCTTTCTTCTGGGCTATCTTAGTCTTCTGCCAAACAAAGTTAGATACTTCTTCTGAGAGAGACTGCTCACAGCAGAAATTACTGTAGAATAACTGTTGTATTCTAAATTAACAGTTTGCCTTAGGCTGATTTGTTAAGGTATATATTTAAAATAATTTTCTGAGATGAACTTTTAATTTAAAAAAAAAAAAAAGTCATTTCCTGAATAAAACCACAAGAATCTGAAATGACATTTTTTTTTGCAGGGTATCTATAAGAATTATTAAGGCAATGCTTTCCTTAAAATTTCCATCTTTCTTGTCATCTCTAATTTCATTTCATGTATCGTTATAGACAAGGACACCTACCTATGGTCATGTTATTGTTGAAATGTGGAGCGGATCCCAGTCTTATTGATGGGGAAGGATTCAGTAGCATTCACTTAGCAGTGCTGTTTCAACACATGCCCATTATAGCTTACCTCATATCAAAAGGCCAGGTATGTTGTTGATGTCCCAAGTATTGTTTTCTACTTATGAGTAGAAAACACGGTTGTCTGTATGTATGATAGATTGCAGAATTAACTGTTTTGTTTTCTGGATGATAAGCAGGTATTTGACAACTATTTCCCTGTGCCATAAGTTCAGAGAAACTTAGATTTTTTGTGTGTGTGTGTGTGTATATATATTTGTTGGGTTTCTTCATACTCTCCCCTGTCCTTGTCATCCCTACCCCTACACCTTCACATACAATTCAGAGTGTTTAAGGAGAGTTGTTAAGACTATGCAGATTTGTGGTGCTGCCTAAGTAACAACTGGCTTTTAAACCTGATAACAAAAAGCAGTATATGAAGTATGTACATCATGAAGTATCTACTATTTGATTACAGTTTTGCAACTAATAATCTGTGCAGTTGTCCATCAATTGAAGCGTGCAGAATAGATGATCAGACTAGGTCTGAAATTTTTATTAGAAATTTCTATATTTTCTGTAATTTTACATTGTATCCACTCTAGTTGATGTCTGCTTAGCTTACATCTGAAGTAAGTAGAATTAATGACAAGTGTAACAATTTGCTAATAAAAATGACAGTTCTATGATCAAGACTGTTTGAAACACTGAGTATTAAGATTTAAAGATTTGGTAAGTTTATTTTCTTTCTCATAGAGCTCTCTCTAGTAGAGTAACTGACTTCTGGAATGTAGGTATAGATGGTATATATCACCAACTTGAAGCTTTTAGACCACCTCTCTTCTACTAAGTAATCCAAGTGATTGAACATTTCGTTTAAGTAAATCTGCTCTAAAGTAACGATGGGTGGAGGTGGGGAAGAAGGAAACGTTCATCGTGAAGAAGGAGGAAGAAAATTAGGTGATGCAAGTTAGATGTTTAAATAATTATGTTTTGAGATACACAATCAATCAATCCGTTTTTTGTTGTTCTAATAAACCAGTTTTATGTACTCAGACATTCTGTTATGTATGTCCCTTTACACAAGGAAGATGGTTAACATTGCTTTACAAGGTACATTTTGTTTATAGCATTTCTGTGCAAAAGGGGACAAGAAATATGGTTAACATGGTTCCCTTAAAAATATGCTTAGTGGAGACTCTCCCTTAAAAATATCCTTAAATGAGTGTTGGTTTCTTGGCTGGTATAATTTGGTTTCTTGCCATTTTCTTTCCATTAGTGAAGCTAAGCCAGTTGTATAGCTCCAAATCTGACCATCTTACTCTGTTTCCTGAAATCACTGGTAATCACTTGCTTGTTATCTTTTTCTTATACTTAGAACGTAGACACAACAGACTTCAATGGACAAACGCCTTTAATGTTATCAGCACAAAAAGCAATTGGGTAAGTAGTGAATAACTTAAGAAGACTCTATTTTTTTGTACCCACAAAGCAGTGAGGTGAATTTTTTCTTATGAAATTTTTTGTTAAACTGGTATTTCTTTCCTTTTTAGTTGCGCTACAATAAGCAGTATTTCAGAGATCAGGAGTTAGGAAGTAACTGATTGGATATAGCAAAGAAAAGAAGTTTAGCTTTGCGGCTGAACCGGCTGCAGCGTTATTGTGCTTTCCCAGAAATGAAAATAAATGGAGGTGGATGCAGTAAAATGCATTTAGAATACACAAAATGTGGAGATGTAAGCTTATATCCAGTGTTGTAGGAAGATATAATCTGTGTATATACCTCATATTTGTTAAAATGGTAAGATAACGTAGTCTGGAGAAAAACTCTTGTGGCAGGTCCTGAATTATAAATGTGGATCTATCGTTGATAAGCTTGTTCTGAGGCAAGGCATTGTGTATCAGCTGTTATTTCACGGATGGGAACAGGGGTTTTTATAAGGTGTTCAAAAACTTCATCTCCAGTATAGGTTATCTTCTGTTTGTTAACTTTTATACTTTATTTTCATCTAGACCAGAGCCCACGAGATTTCTCTTAAAGTTTAACCCCTCTCTCAGTGCTGTAGACAATGTTCAAAAGAATACTGCACTGCACTGGGCAATAACATCAGGAAATACTAGTGCAGTGGATCTGTTGCTGGAAGCTGGTGCTAGCCTGGACGTAAAAAATGCCAAGGTACAATTTCTTTCATGATACTTCATTCCATGTGGCATGAACGAGTAAAACGAATTTAAAGAAAAACCTGAGTTCTCTCTACTATGGGTATCCTTTGCAACAGGGGTTGACTAAGAGCAGGTGTTCTTAGTCTTTCCCAAAAAGAATTAGCACCTTTCTTGTGGTGTGGCACGAAGTAACAATGCAGAGATTCTTTGCAACTTTCATTTAATGAACAGCCAAGCCTTTTGGTCACTCTGAACATAATTGTGTCCTTTGCAGATTCTTCTTTCCACCCCTTACCCATCCACCCCACCTGACACCTGTCTTTTTTTAAAGTTATCTGTTTTCCATTTCAAAACATTGTCATGAGGAGTAATGTCTTTGGCCAGTTTTTTAAAAATAGTGTCTTGGTGTCCCGTGAGACTCTTAAAGCTTTTCAAAAGTTATGTGTGTCATCCTGTGAAAACCAGTGTTTGACAATGCCTGTTTGTACGTTCGAAAGGGCTAGTCGCATATGAAAGTCTTCGTCCTAATGTTTGTAAAAACTGATGGAAGTATAAATGTTGAAACTGTCGATTCCTATGACTATATAGATATGTTTGTACAGTGTAGTTATTCAGGGTTTGCATATTAAGCTGTGCAGCTTTTCCATCTACTGCTTTTTTTTTATTTGTATGTGTGACGTATTGCTGTTTGGTTTTAAAAAGTTAACATAAACAAGAAACCTTCCCTTTCAGTAAGCATGTACTATTCTAGCAGACAGTTTAGCTTTCAGGTTATTGGAGACAGTCCAACAGATAACTCAAATGGATGCAATCTGGTTGAAAGTATCAGTTTTTAGAACTACAAAGTACTAGATTAAGCACGTTAAAACTCTCAATTTAGCTTACCCTTGCCTTAAAAGAAAGGGGGGGGGGACACAGGAAGTAACTGCCAAGTTATTCTTGGTTTAGCTGTATTTATTTCTTGCTTCTGTTAAAAAGTAAAACGTTTATTTCTTTACACACTTAACATAAATATTTCTGTTGTTAAAGGGAGAGACACCGCTTGACCTTGCTTATCAAAGTCTGAATCGCTTCATGGTTTATATGGTAAAAGAGGAGGAGAGAATGAGAAGCAGAAGAAATAACAGGCTACTGAAAATAGTAGAGAAATATGAGGTAACTTCCTGAGTAATAGCTAATGGAAATAAAGCTACAGCATTCCATGTTTAGAATAATAAGCAGTTTAACTATTTTCTACCAAGAGGATCTTCTAAGGTTTCTGAAATTGGGTGCACAAAAATAAAATTCTTTAAAAGCATGTAGCAGTGGTTTGGGTGGGGGTTTTTGTGTTGTGTCCCCCCCACCCCACTTCAGTGTATTGATCTGTCAGTTTGTCTTATCCACCTTGAGTCTTTCAGCATTTGTTATTACATTAACTGAATACTTGTGAAGTATGTCCTGCTTGAATACTTTGTCATATTTTAACAATAATAATTTTAATAGCTCTTCCTGCTGTTGGCGTCTTCCTTGACATTGATGTGGGCCATAGGATACGTAATGAACTTAAGTTCTGATTCTTGGCTTCTGAAAGGAGGTCTGCTTCTCTTCCTGCTATTTGGAATGGCTCTGTTTGTGAGGTTTGTGGCATTTTCTCTCTGTACGTGTATTTATTTGTTATAGATGCCATATAAGGTATCTAATGTAGTGTTCTTTTCAGAGTTAAGTTTCACTTGGCAAAAAAAAACCCTCTTGAGAAATGGTTGCAGAGCGTGTGAAGGATTTCAATGTATGTACTTTTTAGAATGACCATAGAAATTGAATGTCTTCAGGTGTGCAAAATAACAGTTTCTCATCACTGAAAGATTTGAAAAAACACTAAAGTGTTTAAGCAGTCTGTTAGCTAATTTTAATGATAGAGAGTGTTATTGAAGGTCTGCACCTGGTAGACACTGAGATACCTATGCACAATGCTCAGAAATGTGCGTTATCTCAACTTTTCCTTCTGTATCTGTGACACAGAATGAATTTTAATGAACCATTCCTTTCCCTGCTCCCCAGACCTCCCAGTGTTATCCTAAGCTGTTTTGCAGGTTTTATGCTTTTTTCAACAGTTAACTGCAACAGTCAGTGTTCCTTGAAACAGCAATGCTATCAATGTGCAAACAGACAGAGATCACACTTTTCACCCAGTGCTACAGCTTTTCTGATGTATAATATTAGGTTGGAACAGAGCACTCTTCGGTTTTATTTTTGTATTGGTTAACCCCCTATGCATCTGGCTAAAGAATGTTTTTGAGTGACAATTCTTGATTGCTTTAAGAGAGACTTGAAGTATACTCTGTGTGTGAAGTTTTTAAAATAACAGAACAGAGAGTTTATACTCTGTGGAGTTACATTTTAAATAAATTTTTTAAAAATACTTTTGAATATTCTTTCAGGCAATGTGTGGGGCTCAAGAATCTGAGGTATCTTCCCACAGCATTTCTGCTAAGTTCAGTTTTTTGGATGTCCGTGACCTGGTTTTTCTGGTTGCTGCCTGATATCCTTTGTACTCAAGAAATGCAGTAGTACTCGCGTTACAGTTGCTAATAAATCTAAGCCTGGTCATGAAAATAGCAACAAGCAGTCCCAGATAATTCCAGGTGACTGTTAATGTCTGGTAGGTTGGTATATGTTCATTGGGCAGGGGTGAAATAACTTTGAGTTTAATTTAAAGCTATATACAGACTAAACATCTGTACCTTCTTTTATCTTTAGCAGATATTTGTGTACAATTCTGCGCTACTTCTTATGCTACTGGAATATCAAAATGAAAACATCTTTGTTATAAACCTAATTGTCCCTGTTACCATCTCCGTGTGACTCTTTAATCTTCCTCATTGAGACTCTCATACAGTAATGTATTTTGGCATGTAGTATAACTGGATAACAAATGCATTAATAATTTTCAAAGCATCTCTTCTTTCTGAAATGACAAGGATTTGACAGTTAGTGGTATTCATGCTTCTGCTTTTAAAAACAACAACAAAACCCTCCCACCCCCACAAAAAACAGGGAACACATTTCTTGATGTCCTTCCAAAATAGAACTTCCAGTCTCCTATCTATCTTTATTCACAGGTTATGCTGCATCCTCAGTGTACAGGGCATTAACGTCTACCTTTCATTTATTTTCTTTGAAGAGGCTTTGCACTGATGAGTACAAAAATGTTTTAGTAGTTTACGCTTGCTTTTCAGTGCCCTACTCTTTAGTTACACGGGGGCATCTATTTATTTATTGATTAAGTTTTGTGAAAAGGCCTTTAGGGAGATACTTAGAACTGTAAATAATTTTCTACTAAACCAGCAATAATATATTGCTACACAATTTTAATTAATTTTTAATTACTTCATCCTTTAAGTGGCATTTTCTTTTGTACTGTTCCCAATTAAGATGTCCTTAATACAATTATCAGGATTAACTTCAATGAACTGATCAAGTTTATTCCCGCTGGGGATACATGCATATGCTTGTCTAAATGAAAATCATGTTATTCAGTGTTGCATTGTGACGTTTTAAGGTTTTCCTGGTGTCATCTAAATTAAAAGAAAAAAAATTCCAAAAATAGGGTTTTGAGTCAGATGCTTTGCTGAAGATAGTGAGCATAGCAGTATTCTTGAAGGTCTAACCGTAGCTTGGTGAGATGGGTGAGTAGTTTTGTTTCACTATGTAACCCTTTTTCTCATTAATACCTTTTCCTTCTGGAACTGGTCACAGATCTGAGTGTTGTAAAAGTGTTCAGTATTTTAGCTTCCTATATTACGTCTGAATGGAAATCCAGCCACTCTAATTAAGGACTACTCTCAGCTCCAAAAAACAATAGAAATGCAAATAGACAAATCCACAGGAAATCATTTTGACTTACGTCAGTGTTAATGCAAGGTCCTGCACGTGGGTCGGGGCGATCCCAAGCGCCAATACAGGCTGCGTGATGAGCGGATTGAGAGCAGCCCTGAGGAGAAGGACTTGGGAGTGTTGGCTGGCGAGAAGCTCAACATGACCCGGCAGTGTGCGTTTGCAGCCCAGAAAGCCGACCGTATCCTGGGCCGTGTGAAAAGAAGCGTGACCAGCAGGTCGAGGGAGGGGATTCTCCCGCTCTGCTCCGCTCTGGTGCAGTTTTGCGTCCAGTCTGCAGTACTGCGTCCAGCTCTGGGCCCCCAACGTAAGAAGGACATGGACCTGTTGGAGCGAGTCCAGAGGAGGGCCGTGAAGATGATCAGGGGGCTGGAGCACCTCCTCTATGAAGACAGGCTGAGGGAGTTGGGGTTGTTCAGCCTGGAGAAGAGAAGGCTCCAGGGAGACCTTACAGCAGCCTTCCACTACCTACAGGGGCCTACAGGAAAGCCGGAGAGGGACTTCTTTTTCCAAGGGCCTGTAGTGATAGGACAAGGGGTTATGGCTTTAAACTGAGAGGGTAGATTTCGATGAGATGTAAGGAAGAAGTTCTTCACAGTGAGGGTGGTGAGGCCCTGGAACAGGTTGCCCGGAGAAGCTGTGGATGCCCCATCCCTGGCAGTGTTCAAGGCCAGGTTGGATGGGGCTTGGAGCAACCTGGTGTGATGGAAGGTGTCCCTGCCCATGGCAGGGGGGTTGGAACTGGATGATCTTTAAGGTCCCTTCCAATCCAAACCATTCTATGAATCTATTATAGGTGCACCTTGCAATTGCATTGTAACAAACACAGCTATAAGACTGGTAATAGACAGTGCCAATATTTCATAATTCAGTATCTTGATTTTAATTAGAGCTACTTTACAGTGGTTTTAGTTTGTAAGACAAAACAACCTTAAGGTTGCAGTACTTTATTTTTTTGAGAGTTACGCACACTGCAGTTTATATAGTGGCTGAATGATCACTGGAGGTGGAATCCATGTTTGGGCCCTCTGACTGCTCCTTGATGGCATCATGGCCTGTTTTTTAGGAATTCAAGCTCTCCAGTTCAATGTTTGAATTTAATTGGTATAAAACTTGGCCCATTCCACATTCCTCTGTTGCTGTATGGAGATAGTTAATTTTGACATGTTTTTCTCCCCCTTTCACCTGACTTAGAGGTTTTTTTTAGTCCATAGCATAAAAGTTATGTTCCTAATGACTCTATATCCTCTCTCATGTATAATAGGAATTTGTCTTCTAGAGAACTTGCAGCAAATAACTGTATATAGTGGTATAAGAATATATTCCTTAACCTGAATATTACGTGTAACCAATACAATTCTGGAAATCGCTGTCGTGTTCAGCATGGTGGGTCTTCCTTATTATTTCTATAAAACTTGGAGAACTGATCCTGGATATGTTAAGACTTCAGAAAAAGAAAGAAAAGAGGTAGGTGATTTTGTAAAAACAAATGGAAGGGCTAACCTGGTGTGACACATACGTACTTTTGGTTGATGTGTTTTGTCATCATGTTCAGCTTCGTTAAACTTGAAAGCAATGAAATACTCTTCGTTCTTTTAATAGTTTTTAGCATTGTCATTGAACAACATAGATTGTAGATGTTTTCTCCTCTACTGATTGTTTACTTATCTTCATCATCCTGCCAGAATTTCCTTGCCTCCATCTTCTCATTGAAATGTGGGCTTTGGACAAACATTGTACAGACCCACTGATGTTTGTGATATAAATGGACATAGAACTTCACTTAAATATGAATTTTGTATGGTTTTCACTCCAGCTGTTTAAGGTTAGAAAGAGAGATTCGCAGTGCTTTCCTACAATTTTCCATGCTCATAAGACATACCAAAGGCTAGAAATGACTTAAATTTTGTCAGATGCTTTGAAGATGCTTATAATAGTTTGATTTTTGTGCTTAAGCACATCGTGCTATTTTCTAGCTCTATTTTAGAATGGTGAAAAGAAATCATGGCCAACCAATCAGTAGAGAATTTAGTATTTCCTTAATCCCCAGCCTGTGGATTAAGGAAAGCATTTTGTTTGTCATCTCATTACTTTCCATGAGCTTGTATTTCTTCAGACTGCCAGGGAGAATAAACTGCAGTTTTAACTTGTTACCACAGAACTAGTAACCATTGTGTATCTAGTACTCCTAAAGGAACAGTAAATATAGCAGCTCTCTTCATCTCTCTGAAGTCTGACTGACTATATCAGAGGTACCTTGTATCTTAATATTTTGTTCACATTATTTATTAATTTTGGCAACATAGAGATACTTTTCTGAATAATCCTGCATGAAGTTGTATTAGTCTTTGCTGTTTTATGTTTTTCATGGACCTTTTTAAATGGCACATACTTATTCCTATTAATGCTTGGCATTCAAAATGCTTATGAACTGCAAAAGGCCTAATGTAAAAATCTTCATAGATCCCCCTGAAAATGTGATCCAAATGCAAGCACAAATTACTTTGTCTTTCAGAACATTGTAGCTCTTGCAGAAGCCGGTTGCTTGGACTTCAGAACATTTTGCACATCGTGTCTTGTAAGTGAGGCTTTGGGGTTTTTTTTTTCTTTTTGAACCTGGCTTTTTACTCAATACTGCTGTAAAAAACTTTTTCCTCCTTGCTTGGCATGCAAGTGTTACATGTGTGGTTTGTCCTATATTACTTAAATTTCTTTCTTTCTTTTAGAGTGACAAAAGAGATGCTTTGAGATCCTTGGACTCTAGTCTTAATAAAATACTAATTATTTCCATCTCTCTTTTTTGTAAAATTAGGATGGATAGTTCTCATCTGTGTTCTGTGTTGTGGGGTCTGTTATATAGTAATTGTACAAAATATGATGGTGCCTGTGAGATGGGCTAAACTTTGAGCAAAATAGATGCTTTTGCTATGACTGTTCTTTTCCTTCATCCTCAACTAGGTAAGGAAGCCTTTGAGATCTCTGCATTGTCTTGCTTGTGATTCATGTGTAGCCAGATACGATCACCATTCTGTGTGGATTGGACAGTGCATAGGTAAGAGTGTTTATCAAATCTGAAAATACCACATATTTTAAAAGTTGCAGAAATAACATTTATCTCCTTAGAGAGAGAGCGCATCTGATAGAAGAATACACAGTTGATAACTGAAGGTGTTACTGGTAGGTGCCAGAGAGAAATTAGATGGCAGAGACAAAGGCAACTAAAATGATTTAAAGAGATGGAGTGGTCACCCTAAGAGTAGAGACCAAAAACTCTGGGACTTTTTATTTTGAGCGAAGAAGGAATGGGGGATATGATGGAGACTTTAAAAACAAACAAAAGGCAATGAAGGTGGTTGCTAAAGTGAATGCAGAACTGTTATTCACCAAGTACATCATACTAGAACTAGGGGAGTCTCAGTGAGAATAGCAGTTGGATTTAAAATTGATAAAGAATAAATGTCTTTACGTGGCAGGTAGTGAAATTTTAGAACTTGCTGCTGTAAGGGTTTGCAGATACAGGCAGTATCAGAAGGTTCAGAAAGGGATTAGACAAGCTTCTGGACAATGTGTCCAAAAGCAGATACTGAAAGAACTAGACAAGTGTGCATACTTTGACATTTTAGTGCAGTAGCTGTGGATGAAGAGAACGAACTCTAGAAAGTGGCCAGGCTCGTTTGTCCTCCTGAACTAATGTTGCCTATTGTCACTGTTAGAGACCGTGAAGTGGAGCAGCTGGACCACTGAGATAACCCCATAGGGCATTTTTTTATGTTCTTGTGTCCTTAGAGAAACTCCCTCCTTCTCACTTTCTGTCTCATTACTGGTGATGCTCAAGATAGAAAGGTTAGAGCTTTACATCTGTAGCAATATATTTTTAGCATATTTGGCCAATAGCTTTTTTGTAGTGTTAAATACTTGGAAATGTTTTTATAGTGTTTGCTATTTACAAGGTGGTGAGACATCCTTCTGATGCATTGTTTCAAAGCTTTGCGCAATACTGGTTGTCATTTAAAGAAAAATAATTGTGTATCTTCATGTAACAGTTTCTCTGACAGAAGTCTGGGGTTTTTTTGTAAATGTTTGCAATTCTGAAGCACACAAAGGTCAAACAATTAAATTGAATAGCTTAGATTTTTCAGTCATATGAGACAATTGTACTGTGCATGGGGAGAGTTGTGGTTGCATAATTAGTCCTCGTATAGCTAAAACAGCTGAAGGCGTGCTCTGAAGAGACAAATCCTGGTTGACTTTATCAGAACTAATTCTATTTTATAAATTGGGATGACTTACAGGAGAAAGCTGAGAAAGAGATCAGCCTTGTCAAACTGTCTTGAGGATAGCAGAGGTAATAATAAGAAGTGGGTTTGATTCTTTTTATTCCTATTAACTAAAGGGGAAATGCAAGTACTGCTGGATTTTAAAATGTCAAACTTTTTTTTTCCTTGCCTTAAATACAGGCATTGGGAACCATTGTTACTACCTATTGTTCCTGTCTTTCCTAACTATGACCGGTGTCTGGCTGCTTTATGGAACTCTTCTGTGTATGTATCCATGAATTTATTTTAATTTAGCTTTCAAGCACATGTGTGTATGATCTTTATTTTTCAGCATTTCATTTCCAGCAAGTGTAATTACACTGGTGCAAATGATACCATATTTCAGCAATGATGTTATGTTGTAATTCTGTCTTTAAATGAAAATATATCGTAACCGAGTCTTTGGTCAAATATCTGATTACGTTTGTGTTGAGTAGAAACTAAGATACAGCTCTGGTGGGATGTCCATTGGAAAATACGGTATCAGAAAGCTTATTTATTAGAGATGAAATAAGGAAGCCATGGGGAGGAAGGTCAGGTTGCAAGTTCTAGTCTGGATACTCTTTACTGCAGTAGAAAATAAGTTTGTAAATACATTATTGAAAAGGCTTTATTGATTTTACTATTTGGAAGTATCTGTATTGAACACTTTGAAAAGTTTTGTTTGTTTATTTTTAATGTAGTGATAACTTTGAAAAGAGGAGAACTGTGTATCTCGTTAATAAATCCAAGCTGTTACTTTGGAAAATTAAGAAATTTCTTGGAGGATGGAGGAGAGCCCTTATTATGTAGTTCCTTAGGATGAATTAACATAGCACTAATCTTTTAACTAAAAAGTAGAGGGGGTTAATTTTATTTTGCATTACTTCACATTATATTGAAATGAGTCAATATTCAACATAGAGTGAAGCGAGCCAGCGATGGCAGTGGAGGACACAGGACACTGCTGTGAACATGAGTTGCTTTCCTGTGTTTCAGTGGTGGTCTTAACATATGCAAAAAGCATGTTATTTTCTCCATTTCCTGTGTGTGAAGGAACATGGGAAGAAAACCTCTTTATTGTTCTACTGACATAGAGGCAAAAAAAAGTTGCTCTGCTTTTAGTTGTTTGGGTTTTTTTATAGATTAAAGACATGTGTGGTAGGCTTTAAGTATCTCTTAAGAAATCTACAGAAGTTGGATGTTCCAGTTTACGTCTATTTAATAGTGGTAAAATACTGCTTTCTTGGCATTGTCACCATAATGTCTTCTTTTGTTGATGGTTGTGTTTAAGATAATTGATAAATTCTTGTCCTAAAATTACAAATAAGCATGAAGCAAAATTTCAGAAGTCTTGACAATGAGAGATGATGACTTATTTCAGTATTGCTGGTTAACTTCAAAAAAAAAAAAAAAAAAAAAGTACCTAGCTAGTGCCTTGAATGTTCCTACTGTGGATTATGAACGCATAATGTAAAGATCATGCAGCCAGAATAGCAAGCAGTCACGCATATATGTGGGTGCTTTTAAGTGGGAACGTGACACATTAAACGTGGTATTTCTAGAGCATATTGCTATGTAATATGCATTCTATGCAAATAATCTTTGTTCAGTTCTTAAGTGGCCTATATTAAACACATAATTAACTGATTATGCATCTTGTCAGATTGGTCAAGCCATTGTGCAACAAGTTACCATCAAGATGGAGCATGGGCGTACTTCACACAGATAATGCATTGCTCTCCGTGGGTTTCCTACATCTTCGCAGTAGCCTGTTTTCATACTGTATGGGCTTCATTGTGGCTAACTGTTCAACTTTATCAGGTATTATTTTGCTTTGGTTTATGCTCCTCTCTTAATTTAAGAGTCATCATATTAAAACTTTTCCTTAGATGATTTGCTCCCATAAAAACTTTATGCCTGCTTTCCTTGACTAATAATGTCACAGCTAGGTGCTTTTCTTAAATCTCAGGGCAGTCCTTTAAGTTTCATGGGTACTTGTGCACTCAGCATTCCCGTATTAAAAGTAGGATCACAGTCTGCAAATCATTCCTATAGCTGAGTTCTCAGTTTACTACTCGTCAAAAATTCCAGACCTATAAAAAGATGTATGTAAGGCAAGAACTTATTTGACTAATAGAACTGGTATTACTGCCCCCAAAACGGCAAAAAAGCTCAATAGCACAATTAGTCCTGAATTGAAAATGCTATGGCAGAGGTCAGCAATGCATCATTAGACTGTATTAAATCCTATTGCTATAATAAAAATATATGACCTGGATTTTATCCTGATGAGGACTGTCACATTTCTTGTTTATGTTTTTCTCAGAGAGAGCTTGGCTATGCAAACAGGACTGAGAAGAGCTGTCTTAAAACATCTAGGAAACAGCTTGTTTAGCAGCTTTTAGGAAAGATGTGTTATTTGAATATGTGTTGAGCATACTGAGCTAAAGTCTTGTTTTACATCTTGTTTAAAAAAAAACCCCAATAATCCACAATTTTAAATGTGTACTGCTAGATTTCTGTAATGTCCAAGACACTGAGATATCATGCTGGAAAAAAAAAAAGAATCTAGGTAGGATATTTACAGTTAACTACTGTGTTTTGTACACAGTCATTTGTAAATGTACTGCTTTATGATACTTAGCGTGTCATTCAGCAAAGGACCCTTGCAGCCATTTATAAGGGCTTATAAGATTTATGTTGATAAATAAGAAAATGGAAAAAGGAATAGGTAAACAAAAATGCAGAAAACCCCCATAAATTTCATTGTAGAACTTGGTGAAAGAAGACATGGAATCAAGAAAATGGAAAAGTTATTGTTGAGTCTCTGACATCTACTTCGTCTCTTTTGCTGAGCTACTTCATCTTTTTCAGGGGAATTTTTTCTACTAAATTGTGTGGTAGTATATAGACAAAGTCTGAGGAGATAGGTGCTTAACTGCTATAGATCTTATATTTCTACACACATCTGTAAAAGTACCATCTTTACAGTCATCCCAATTAAGCTTGCCTTCTCAGTGGAAGCATTAATGTTACAGCTTGCTGGGTTCTGTTTTAGTCCAAGTGACATTTAAAACATACTTCTCAGTCGTAGTTACTTATTTGTTAGATATGGCCAACCTCTTCCCCTCCCTCCCTTCTCAATAGTATCTTTTGTTATCACCGGAATTTTAATTTGTGATGTTCACATTTTAACCATTACTTACATTTTCCTTTTGATAAGATTGCATTCTTGGGATTGACCTCACATGAAAGAAGGAGCCTCCTGATACAGAGAAGATCTTCTAAGCATCCTGTTTCACTCAGGAGAACTCCATACAAGTGAGTATTAATGAATAGTGTATTTTAAGCACGTATCTTTTCAGCAGTGATTTGTCTCACTGCTTCATAAATGCAAAAAAGTGGTGGTCTATGGACATGCTAGTCATGCCTGTCGTGAATTGTGTTAAGAGGAGGAAATGGACCTCATTTTCCTTGCTGAGATCTTCCTTTGCCCTACGAAATAAACACCCAGCGTAAGAGCTACTGGGGTTCTTGCTGCATGGCTGTGTACATAGGAGAAAGATGTGTCAAAATCAGTCCGTAATGTTAATCAGTAGACACTATTTTGGGGCTGAGGGGGTGTTGTCCTTTAATTTGTTCATCAGTCTCTGTGTCTGTTCTGTAGGTTCAGAAAGAGAATTAAGGTATGAGCTGGCCCCTGTCTGGCTTCTCTTGCAGTATTTAGCTCAATAGAGAAATTAGTACCAAGGTTTCCCTCATGATGAATGTGTATTTTTGATGCTTGCTATCTTCTTTTGTTAGGTTTATTAATGGATATTTCTCTCCTTTTCAGTCTTGGATGCTTCCAGAATCTTGCAGACTTTTTTCAGTGCAGTTGCTTTGGTATGTTCAAACCCAATGTAGTTGACTGGACCAAGCAATACAACCTTTTTCATCTGGCTAAGGAGAAAAATGTTCATTCTGTATGAAGCTTTGCTTAATTTTAAAACCATTGAGCTGAAAGCTAAATAAAACTGGATATTTTGTTAATTTTTACGAATTCTTCTGAAGTTGCTTGGTTTTATTTTTATTATTGTTTCAAATATTAAACCTATCTTGCACAAGCTACAGCAGGTTTGTATATGGAACAATCACTGTGTATATATAGTTTGAGCTGAAACTATTTGAAATTTTATGTGATGAGATGACACTAGGAATGCATATTTTTAAAGGTAAGTTTTTTAGGGCAGAACTTCAAACCCATTTTCGTAGCCTTTGCTTTATTTTGCAGATAATAAAAGAAAACTACATTTGAAAATTAAGGGGAATGTTCATATTTAAAAATTTAATATTACAATTACCCTGCAATTTTATTGCTTATGTTGTGAAAACCTCTATAAAATCTTTGTATTTGGAGGATTTACATGTAATAAAACAGAGCTTTCATGCTTCTAAGTGTATTTTTACAGACTGAAATAGATTCAAGGGATACGTGACCAGTGAGGTATTTAAGAACAGGTACGCACAAAACCTAAGAAAAAGCCTGACTCTTTGCCTTATGTTTTGCACATATACATGCCCTGTTAGTGTATGCAAATGGGTAAGTTGATCATGGAAAATAGCAATGTATATAAAAAGAGGGAATTATTCCCAGCCGCATGCGTAGATCTTTAATAGCTAGATGTCAGCCGTGTTCCCAAGAAAAGGCTACAACGTCAGTCTGGAGCGGCCAGCTGGGTAGTGTGATTTTGAATATAAGTCAAAGTAGGTAATAATGAAAACCAGCAGGGAAACAGATCAAGATCAGAAAATTAAGGTTAAATATCATCTAGAACTGACAACATAAGAGTGAAGTAGTGTAACGAAATGCAATTCTTATTGTTAAGAAATGGGAGATTTCATTCATCTTGTGAAATGCATTAATCTGTGACATTGTAGAACATAAAGGCACAAGCAAATTCAAGTAAAAATAATGTGAAGCAATATCAGTACTTTATTGTAGCTTGAAAACGTACAATAACAAAACTTACAACACTGTATTCTAAGAAAATGTTATTTTTCTTCAGAACTATCTCCCTTTGAGAGAAAGAATTTCAAATCCTTTTTAATTGTCTCAAAGCAAATAACATCTATGTTGCCGTAACACAAAATGTCAACGTGTTCAAAATGCCACTAGGAGATTGATAGAAATACAGATGGCATAACATTCTGAATGAAGGAAAATGCAGCCTAAATCAGAACGCTCTGACCCTTGCGCTCCATAAGGTATTTCTATCTTAATGGGACCGTATGCTGAGTCTTTAAAATTCCAGTCTAAAATGTGGTAAATACTAGTTTAAGAAGCAATAATGTTTCATGAATAATGTTCCTTGAGGGTTTTTGTCTTTATTTACTGTAAAACAAACATGAATCTTGTTTTATTGCTGTACCTTTTTAAGCTATTCTAAGAATTTCTTAAGATATAAGCTCACAAGTTTTTCCTGCAAGGTGGAAAATATTAAACAAATGCCCTAGGTTCTTAGCAATATGTGATGTTTAACGTTTTACTTGACAGCTATCACTCTGTGGCTTCAACAGCACTTTGAGTCTATTGCATCCATTTCTTCTCATTCACACTCCTTCTTTTCCACTTGAGTGAGGCCACCAAACCCAATTCCTTTGGGACCGAAATTTTTTGCATAGCAAACTGCAAAAGAAGGAGGGAGGTAAATGGCATTCTGAAGGTTTTCATGTAGAAGTAAATGACACTTGGTTTTAGTACTACTATCAAATTTTAGGTTAATAAAAGGAAGGAAATTTGAAATAGCGTCTTTCCCAGAAGTGTCGACAGGTTGTAATAGTGAAACCGGTATCACATGTTTGACTAAAACAGAAGTCACGTCTGATTTTCTCAAAAAAAGAAAAAAAAAATTAAGAAACTGTATGTATTTAAGATCTAACTAACATTTTCATTAAAGCTACTTTCCTGTTTGAAGATACTCAGTAAAACTTGGTCTGTATGAGTAATACAGACGGAGTAATAAGTTGGAGATTTTCAAAGGAGGTTAAAACAACTAGAACATGGTCCAGAAACTATTGATAGTAGTTTAAACCATTCCATTTTAACTCTGTATTACTAAGTGTGTGCGTAGTTAGTTATCACAACTCTGAAGGAAGTAGCAATGGCCAGCATATTTTTCTAAATATGCTAATTTCATCACTTGCAGTTGTCAGACTGTACCCAAAGTCACAGAACTTAAATATTCTTCTTCAGGATTC
The DNA here is from genome assembly GCF_026419915.1 of Harpia harpyja. Classification (NCBI taxonomy): domain Eukaryota; kingdom Metazoa; phylum Chordata; class Aves; order Accipitriformes; family Accipitridae; genus Harpia; species Harpia harpyja. The sequence goes on along the minus strand of NC_068955.1, from coordinate 29,608,688 downwards.
TTTATAAAGTTTAGCCTAGGATATAAAAACTTTGCATATTTTTCCCCTTAAGCTATTTCTAAGAGTCAAGTGAAGTCTGTGAACTTTCTTGATCCGAGAAGAACATCTGGATGTATAATTAGCATTAATGCGTTATCTTCTGTGCTACCAATATAGTGGAAGTATCTTTTAACTTCTACTGGCAAGAATTCAAATTAAGACTGTGACCTTAAACAGATGACCTTTGAAGATCTGTATCTTTTTGAATTTTTTCTTTTTTTTTTTTTTTTTTTTTTTTCCCAGTGAGTGAGATTGTGCAGGTACAAGAGTCTGCCTGGCAGATACAGCCAGTGTTCCTGTTAGAAGGTCTGAGGACAGGTCTGAGAAGATGTCATATTTGTAGAAAAATTAGAACTTTAAAATTTAAATGTTAATAGTAGAAGATGCAATTGCAGCGTTACCATAGTTCTTTCCTTTGCCTTCAGAAAGTTGTTAAAAGAAGATAAAATGAAATTTCTTGAAGTTGTTAAGCATGCAACAAGGTAAATCATGATGGCAATACTAGGTCTAAAAAGACTAATTATAGATTGACTCAATAACCCAATTCAGCTCATTACAATTCTTACCTTTACAGTAGAGCTCTCCATCTTTGTCTGTAACATTCGTAGATTCTAGACTCTTTCCACAAATAGCACAGCGGAAGCACGTCTTATGCCAAGGCTGAGGAAGTTAAGACAGTGCATTGTGCATTCCAGAAAGTGCACAGGTAGCAGATACAAGAAACAAAGAACTATTGGTTTTTTTGTGGTGTGAAAAGGTTAACATTCTTTTGTTGGTCTTACGGCTTCCATTTTTAGTCATTTTAGGTTAGTCTTTTTTCAATTACTTTATCCCATATCAAGATCTTACCTAGTGACTTTGTTATTAATGGAGGTCTAGTAAAAAGCAGGGATCTATAGATACTTGTTTTGGCCACTTTGATGCGCAGAGATAATATTTTAGTGAGAGTTCCTAGAGCAGAGAGCTAGCATGCCATGTGAGACAGGCTTTTGTTTTTCTAGTCACAGGATCTCTTCAACATATCTGCAATTGCCACTACAAATAAATGTTTAAATTATAAATATCCCCAGAGATGGTAACAGAATAACAGTGGTTAAAAGAGCCAGCCTGTACAGTAGCCAGGAGTTGCTCTTCAGACATCGACAAGATGCAAAAAGTTGAAGGCAGCTTACGAAGAGCACATAGTTTTAAACCTGAAAGTACATCAGACTCTCCAGCAATTTGATAATTCATCCTGATGTTTTCTTCATCGAGACTATGAGTAAAAATTTAAAAGATCGAGGACCTATTAGCTATAGTTTATCACCGTTATAAAAGTGTGTTTTGTTTCTAGTGCTGTAGTAACTACTTACTTTTCCTCCTCCCATGATCTTCTCTGCAGCATACACTGATTTGCCACAACGGGGACATTTATCCACATCTACCATCTTTTTGGCAAACTTCGAAGGATTAGTTGGTGTAGAAGGGTGAGAAGACTTTGGTGACCCCCTAAAACAGAAGTTAAATGTTATCTTCATTCTAGAAATAAGATTTCGTGATTTTTTGGTAAAGGATAAAAAGTACTAAATTATTGGGCTTAGACAGGCAAAAGGGTGGGGGGAAAAAAGGGGAAATGAAAGCATTCTATTGAATTCTGTGTTGCGTGATTGAAAAGCTGATATTGTATCTGTTTGGGGCTGAGTACATGGAGCTGACAGCAGCCACATGCAGAAAAGATTATATTTAATGAAAAGTGAAAGTAAAAAAAATTTGGTTTATTGAGAGGCAAGAGGGAAAATACAAGCAAAAGATCCCTCTGTTCTTTGTAACTGGCTATCTGCTGGTACTCTGTGGAAAATAAAGATTAGTTTTTGCATCCAGATGATTTATTAGTCACTGGAATGTTTGGACAGGGAACTGGTGTTCTTAGCTGGCCTAGGGTCAAAAGCACATCAGAAAAGTAGCTTTGCTTTGGATTTCTGGACTTTGTGCTTTATGTCTCTGTGCTAGCTTAAAGCCTTTCACAGAATGACTTCTGAATTATCTGATTGTTGGACTGCAACAGGTCAGTAAATCTACAGGACGTGACAGTTCTTGATGCAGAACTCTGCCCATAATGGATTCGTATCTTAGAAGGAGCTACAGTTGAATACATTATTTAAGCTTTTCTTTCCTGCACAGCATATTGGTTAATTGGTTTCCTTCTAGTTATACCAGAAGAAAGCATCGTTGATTTGGAAATGTGCAGCTTTGAGAGTCGTAGAAAAATACTATAAAAATGTACTGTCAGAGATAATTATGTGCTTTTGGAAGATGGTATCCCATTAGAATTTCTTTGTTCAAACATATTCTCAGTGTGTTTGCAAGTGTTATTCGAGCCACAGGGAGGATTTAGAAATGTTATTTCCCCCATTGAGAGGAGAGCTAACAGTATGTGGTAGTGTGATTATTTCTCTTACAGTAAAACCTAACTGTATTTTAGCCGCTCACAGGAAAAAAAAATATTCTCGCGTTCTGTGGCGTAAACCACTGTGCTACTAGTAGCAAATTACAATTGCAGTGAATGTTTATATATGTCTGTGATGGCCTATAAAGGCTGCTTCTGCAGAATGATTGCCCATTGAAGGAGGAGATGATTTATAAAAAAGGCTTAAAGAGACTGAACGCCATTAAAAACTGGTAAATGACTGTGTCCACTGAAGGAAAGGTTGTAGGAATGTCTGCTCTACTACTTAGGCTACATGTTGTTATGGAAACAGAACAAAATGTCTAAAATACCCTGCTATGTGACAAGAAGTACCAGGAAAAGGTGCTGTCAGTAGGATTTAACTCACTGTTGCAGATTCAAGCCTAGGTGGTCGCCAGTATCGGTGCTGAGACATCCTGCCCCTTGTCCAAAGCCAATACCTTTGGGGCCATATTTTCTCCCGTAACAAGTTTTGCAGTAGATTTCAGATTCGTGAGCTGCTACTGTGGTACTGTCCAGAGCTTTTCTGCAAGCCACTGAAAACAGAAAAAGAGAGGCACATATAAACATTTGTGTTTTCAAATTTGAATTTATATGGCTCAGAATAAGTATGATTAGTGTTTATTTTTGTTTATCTTTAAAAATACAGGAAAAGGATGGTGTTAGGCTGTAATCAGTATGAAAGTTCACCGGGCTGTTGCCGAAGTGGTTGTGCACGCACACAACGTGCTCTTCTTTTGCCACTCTGAAGTTATACTCTAACCCTACAAAAATCATGGGCTTGTCGAGACAATTTGTCTAGATCTGTAAAGCCTGAGATGGAGTGGAGATCATCATCCTAAACTCCGAAATATCAAAAAAAAAAAAAAAAAAAAAAGGAGGTTGCAGGGGTGTTGACTCTACTGTGCATCTGCACCTTTCAAAATAGTCACTCTGAGTCTGTGGTGGCTTTCTCCTCTCAGCCCACACTATTTTAATGTGGCATGTTTCTAAAAGAGGATATAACGTAGATACTATAGACAGTCAAGCAGGACATGGGTTTTTTTATTTATTTATTAGAGCTGTGGTGCAAAGCAAACCAATGATCCCAAATAACTGGTAGTCTCAGCTTTGTTAGAGTTCTGCCAGTGTGGCAAGAGTATGACTACAGCTGTTCAAAACCAGAGACCTCTTCCTAGTCACGTTTGTTACAGAGAAATGCTGCTCGGCTTGGCTCACTAGGAAAGGTCTGGGAGACTTTTGGACAGGAGGTGCCATAGGAATGCCGAACATTCATAATGGAATACAAGTTAGATCCTTTACAGCACTACTTTAACCCAAGCCTCAGCTTGGAAGGACCAAAAGCCACTGAGTGCTAACAGCTGCTTATTTGGGGATCTCTGTAAGCAAGTATCTGTGTTTTGAGAAGCAGAAGTCACACCTAGAGCTAATGAGCGTTGCTGAGGCCAGTCTCGTGTGGTTATTCTCATCAAGTGGCTGTGGAAGCTGGGTTACTCTCTCCCCAATTCTTTGCCCATCTGAAAAATGGTCAGCGTTTAGAGGCTGAATTCTGTTAGCTATCCAGCGCATCTGCTTGCTGCTTATGCGTGGAAACTGAGCAATAATGAATGGGGGAAAAAAAAAGCAGCTACACTCCTCATCTGCTTGGTGACTGCGTACGCTGCGCTGCTTTGGGAACTCGGTGTGATGCAGTCCCCACCCCATCGAGGGAGGATGGAGCTTTCAGTTTGGAGTGCCTATAGAAAAAAAATCGGGGTTGTAGTATGCTTAAAACCCCAAATTTAAACACTTCTTACAAATTGTTCACTGTATCAACAGTGGTTGATGGGGGGGGGACGGGGGGGAAGGTAGGGAAAAACTTTCTCTACAACTTCCCTTGAACAAGCGCGTGCCCCAGAGAGGGCATTGCAGTCATGCATGGGCTGCTGACAACTTGGAAAATAAAGTTGTTTAGCTCATGTAAACAACAGAAACCTGTGAAATACAGAAGTATTGAAAGTGGTTGGAAGCGCAAGCTCTAGAAGGGCTAGCGGAGTGTTCAACTAGTCCTTTTTCTCCCATGTTTATTTTAACTGTCCTGCTGTGAGACTAAAATTCATCCACGTCAGGGCACTTAAAGCTGATACTGGAACCACTGCAGCTTTAAATCTGTCACTGTCCTGTGTAGAGGGGAAAATAATTTGCAAGGACCTTTACAGTTAATAGAAATAAAACGAGGGGCTTCTGTAAATGTGTGAACCTGATCTCGTCGTGCTACAGTCTCTTCTGCTTTGAGACGGTAATTATGTTTGCTAAGGGAGTTAAGGGATGATGGAAACTCTAGCAGTAGATAAAGTGTTTCTATTTCTGGCACCTTGGGGATAGAGTATCAATTCACCACAACAGATGGAGCAAAAGCCCTTCAAGTGCTATTGTTGAAATAACTTTGAGACCTGTCATCTGCTAACAGATACTGTTTGCGAGCCGGCACTAAGAAGTTTCAGGTTGGTGGCGTGAGATCCTGCCAAATGTCCGTCACAGCTGCGGTTTAAGTAAAAGCTGACGGGAAAACAAGGTAGGTGAATGGCACTCTGCACGGGAAGGAGGGTTTGTTGGAAAGAACTTTCTCTCTCGTAACATTTGTAGGGAAAAATTGGAGCGGAGAGACTGTGATTTATAGTTTAGCTTGTCTCATCCTTACTGTGGTGACAGGTTGGTTTGAATTGTTTATAATTTTGCCCAAACTTAACTTTTTGGTCAAAAAATACTGGTGTGTTTTGTGTGTCTGCTCAAATATAATGTAAAATATAAAATATATTTAATATAAAAATATATAAAAGCTCAGCTAAGTAGGTTAACTGTTTCCATAACCGAGATTAGGTTGGGGAGGATTCTTTTTCTTCTGTTGAGAAATGAAATCCTATAATTGGTTCATTGAAAAGCCCATGAACATGATACTGAGTCGTCCAGAGCTGCTGATTAGCGTGTGTGAATCATGGGAAAAGTAAAGCCAATTAACATACCTTTCATATGCCAGCTGGGCTTAGATGCATCTTTAGTTTTTGACCTTAAACATGCTTCTGCTGGAAATGCTTTTTTTAGTATCTAACCTATTAATAATTTAGTTCAGACTTATGACTACAAGGGGCAAAGAAATAAAATAAAATAAACAAAAGAAACCCCCCAAAATCCCAACCAACCAAACCCAAACAAACCAACAAAAGCCCACCACAAACCAAACAAACAGCTGGCAGAGCTAATGGATGCATGTTGTTTACCGTGAATCACTAAAAAAGAAAATCAGTTATGCTAAGAATGAAGCTTAAACTTGTTCCAGTATTAGGTGGGAAGGCAATATTATTAACTATGGCCTATTAGGACAGCTGTTTATTTTTGTTAGATACTGGAGAGTCTACTCATTTGTTGTTTTCTGCCCTATCATTTTCAAGCATTTGATAAAGCACAAGCGTCAGTTAAAGCTTTTCTCATAATTACCACATTCATGTCCCTCTCCCTATAGTTTCTCAGATAGTGAGTATTAATTGTTATAGGCAGCACATGGAAGCAATAAGAAGTCTCTAGTTCTCACAAAACTGAGGTGTTTGCCATTCTGTAAGAATTGGCTGAAGGCTGTCAATTAACAGAAAACTTTTTGAGGGAATTGTTTCTTAGTCTTTTAGGCATCACTTGCAGGGCACTCAGAGAAAGGCAGAGACGACTCAAGTGTATCCTTTGGACTGATTCTGCATAGCGCTGTACTGTGTTATCTAAGCATGTAATATCAGTCTTATGCCTCCAAATAAGAATTTTCTATCTCTCCAGGAAAGCAGGGTGAAAAATTGCATTCAATGGGTGCTAAGCTGTCATGCTGGAATTCATACAGCAAAGGTGCTAAATCTCAAGTATTTTCTGCAAAATAAAGTATTTAGCTATTTTTAGTTCTTATCGAATTGTTTACTCTCCTCGCAAAGGGCAAACAGCTGAATCGATACCTTCTCTCTTAATTTTTCAAGTGCTAGCTCAACGGCAGAGAAAGCAAAATTCCTTGAAGCTATCTGCCAAACATTACAGAGGTGCATGGAGTAAAAAAGTAAGTGAAATGGGATTATATGAAATATGGGGAAGGAGGAGACTGAGGTACTTGTAGGGTGTTGGTGGGAGATTTTGATGACACCAGGGTAATGTCTTTTAGCTTTCCTGTGTGAAACGAATTAATGTTAGGATTCACCATAAAAGTAATCATCTCCTGTAATATCCTAATAAGACATATTTCTGTCTAATGAGTGCTGTTTGTTGAGTTCTTTTAGCTTGAAACAAACCCATAATATGCTACATTGTGAGACAGAAGGTAGGGTTTCTTGGAGATGGACCTAGATACTGTGATTCTGCAGCACTCTAGTGTCCCTAACAAAAATCATCCAGTGCATGTTTGGAAGAAGAAAAGCCGGGAGCCTGAGAAGCAGATTGCTCAGGGTAAAGGACTAGAAAATTGGGCTTGATTATTAAGACCTGCTGTGGAGTAGCACAATGGCATTTCAGAAAGCTGGCTTCTGCTTTGAAAACCGTTACAGTAATTTTCCATCCTTCCGTTACTAAAAGCATGGGAAACAGGTTTCATCTTTAGGTTTCTAGTGAGCGCTGGACCAGAATCCATCTCGCTGTGCTGTAGTTTAGGTAGGATGATTAAGATGTGACTGCCCTCTACTTCGAGCTTTCCCAGGAGTAAGGTGCGTAAGCTTTACAAAACTTTCCCTGTGTGAAATTCAGTCTGATGCTGGTTGCTTCTACCGTCCTGTATGTTGCTTAGGGTGTTTAAAAGTCTGCTGTAGGTGTCTCGTGAGCAAACATGTTGAATTGGGGAAACTACGAAGCTTCTTTATTGCATGCAAAGTAATACAAAAGTAAATTTACTAGCTTTAATGGAAGATTTATACAGAGCTATGGGAATACTGTAAAGTTAAAACAGTGTAGCCCAGCTTACTGCAGAGGAAGCATGTCTTGTGAAAACTCCTTCCATTGCACTGGATTTCCTCAGCGTGGTACACTGTCTTTTCACAGGCACCACATTTGGCTCCACCTCCCCAGTTCGGCATCCTTATATGTGAAGGGTAACCTGGAAAATCAAATTACATAAATGAATACAACAGCAAAAGTGAATTATTTTAAACAAGACAGCTTGATTTTTTTTTTTTTAAATTACTTTTTTTCCTCCCTCTCCAGTCAACTGCTATTGCATATCCGCAATATACTACATACCCATGCGGTAGCAGGAATGCATCCTATCCGTGGGTGAGGGTGCTAGCCTGGTGCTTTGGGGGGGCAGAGACAGTTTAAATCCTCTGTCCTGTGTGACCCTCTTTTGTAAACAGGGATATTCTTTAGCTTGGCATATTGCGATGGTAAATATGTGAAGTGATTGTGAGGTGTTTCAATGAAAAGGTGCCAGGATAACTCAAACCTCTCCTGGAGAAGTGGATCTAGGATTTATTTTCCAACAAATAGTCATTTTCTTTCAATCCTGCCCTCGCCTGTATCCCAAGTGTAGCCTTTTCCCCTCTGTTTTTGCTTTATGTGTGTCGATCTGGTTTTGCGAGGCAATTTTTAACGGAGGCTAACACACACTTTAAAGCTTTACTGGACTTTAAGCAAAAGTGTGGACAGTACTTGGCATTAAATTTTTTACAGAACAGTATTCTACCTAGACTCTCTGTTAAGAGACAGCATATAGTACTATTTATACATCTCCAAAGCAAGTGCTAGTTCATCCAGTGCCACATGAGCTTCCTTGGTGACATGTATAAAGGTAATTTTCTGTGTCAGTATGATGATATTCTATACAATTCACACCTGGAAAATTCCACCTTGAAGTTTAACAGACGTACGATGTTGCTTCAGAGGACACTTTAATAGAAGCAAGTTGTTTGTTGCTTTTCTGAATTCCTCCTAAGACAGCTGCAAGATCACTGTGCGGCACAGCCATTACAAAGTAATAATAGGTAGGTTCCTAAGGTGCTTAAAGCATGTTTTTCATTGTCAATTGTTTTTAAAATCTAAACATCGGAGAAAAAAAGAGTCGTGGTTACTGTTCCAGTTCTTGCTGTTCCAGTTATTGTTGAAGTGACTTGCCCAAGGTCACACAGGAGAGCGGTGTCGGAGGCAGGAGCCCAGCGTAGGTCGCCTGATGGCAGGCTCAGTAAGTGCCCTTCCTGGTGATTGCGCTATCATGCATCTGAAACAACCCCAACCTACGGTTTGCCCTTCTGTTTTTTTGTTTGAGTCATCGTTTCTGGAAAGACTGGGACGTCATCTTGTCACCTGCACATCGTATTATCGGGTTGTTCCAAACTCCTGGCACAGGCCTTCCATCTCCTTCTTGGAAAACCAATCACTTTCTTATTATAGTTCTTTCGAAGCCTGCTTGTGCTATTTGTGTTTGATTAAATTTGCCATAAGATACTCTTAGCATTCAAAATCCTTTTCTTGGTTGAATCAGGCCTGCTACCTGAGAATTTTATTCTGAGGTCAAGTGAGAGAGAGAGAGGGGAATTCATCACAGCAGCGATGTAACATAGTTGGTATTTTCAATGCTTGCAGTTTAGACTAACATTTTACTGTGTGTGTACATTGGACACTAGTGTCCCGTGTTTATTGTCATCTCAGCAACTTCTATACTGTATCTTCTGAATTTCAGAGTGAGATGAACAATTTCTACATGCCACCTCTGCAAGCTGAAACTGAAGCTGGAGGGAATTATTTCTGGCAACTAATGCTAAAAATCATGCAATGCTATAAAAGACATGTCTGTCCAGCAAAAGGAAGGTAGCATAGGAGCGTGTGCACATGCTGAAGCGACAACACTGAAGACATAGCAACGTGGGCACGTTTTAACAATCGGTGTTTGCTAACAATGCAGATGCCAGCATATCCAAACATCTCCGCTTTAGTACTGTGGGTATTAGTATGTCCTTAACCCTGTATAATTACATATTCACTGTTGTGACTCTTACTTGCAGTAGACAGCATACCTGTCATCCTCATGCAAGATCCAATCTCTCCTTCTCTTTGTGACACTGATTTATGCTCAGCTGAACAACCTCCCCAGCTCAATCAGCCTAGTCCTTTGCTGTCATACAGCAACGGCATCGTTCATCTCTTTCAGACCCTGTTGGTTCTCTTGGGAGGCTGTTCACGAGCCGAACTGCTCTGACAGAGAACAGTAATGATGCAAAAAGGAAAACTCTAACCTTGCCTCTAACTCTGCTTATCTGTAATGTAACGAGTAGGAAGCAAAAATCTGATGTAGCTGAAATAAGAAACAAAAATAACTGCACGCAAGGAACAGACTATGAACTTGGTCCCTTCTTACTCAGTGAAGGCTTTACTGAACAGCGCTGTTAAAATCTTTTTTCCATTGCTTTTAAATGGGAGATAACGGAACTGAGAGAAATCTTTCACGTAGGTAAAATCTTGTTGTCTTATTCTGCCATTCTGTAATTTCTCCTATTTTTGAAGTACTTATGTATCAGTGCCATTTTTTTCTCTTGCAAAAATAGCTAAAGTAATGCTTCAAACATTTTAAGGGAAGGAAGAGCGACGGGAGATAAAAATCGGTTTTGTGACACTTTCTTGAAAATTAAAATGAGACTTCTGTGTTCACAATACTCCCTTTCAAATCAAGTTTCCAGTCGAATCCCTTCCCAGCTGGAGCAGCACCGATAACTGCCTGGGAGAAGAGCGGTTTGTACCTCCGGTCTCTATAAAACTGCTTCTGCTGTTTCAGTTCCCCTCAAAAGCACACCAAGCATCTCAACCTGTGGCAATGGGATACTTGTTGGAAAGTAGCTCCAATTACATCATTAGCTGAAGGAAAAAAAATAATCTCTGAAAAAGTCTGATAATGCGTGATAGTAAACCTTGTGCTGTTACAGGCTGTGGTTAGAGCTCTTAAAAGGACCATTGCTCCTGAGGCTAATTATAGTGACATGACTGGGCATGCATACACTTTTTCCATGTTTTTTTGGCATCACCTGATGGGAAGCTGTAGGAGAAAGAAGTCACAGTAAAACTTTCCCATAAGGATACCGGTGTAAGAATGGCAGCGTATGCCGTGATGTCTGCGCTGGCTGCCTTAACGGCTGGGTGAGGTACCAAGGCAAGTCCGTGCTCTTCGTGTCCTTGCTTTATTCCTCTCTCCGAACACTGAACTGCAGCGGCCATCCCTGCGGACGCTGCCTGTGCAGCAGTATTACCACGAGCAAGTAAATTCTACAGGGTATATGGCATTCATCATTTTCTTCTTATCTAAATTATAACAGTGGATAAAGCTCTATCCTTACAAGATGCAAATAGAACTCGGTCTTCTGTTTGTCATAAGAAAAAATATACCCAAAGTCTTAATTTCACTTAATTTCATTAGGTTTCAGTTTCCAAATCCCCTTGAATTGCCTGAACTTCGTTGTCTTAATCTGGTTAACTTGCAGTGACTGCTAACCACATGGTACTTCTCACATTTTGGTGATCTACTGGGAGATAGAGTGGACCCATTCTAAATGTATGAAACATGTGACGGAGAAACTTTGGAGCATTAGTGTTGCGACACGTTGGCAGGCACTCGCGGTACTGTTAAGCTGGAGGAGTGTTCTTGGACTTGCTCTAATAGTATTCAGCAGCTTGTATCGTTCCGCTTCAAAATGCAGCTACTACATGGAGTAGAATTTATACACACTAGATGTGCAGCCAAGGATACGTGCTTCTCGTTATTTAGAGCTTGTAACACTACCACATAGGCTAGCCTCGGAGCAAGGAAGCCTTTGAAGTGTTTCTGTGCTCTGCCCAGGCATGAAAAAATGTGAGCTGTCTTCTGTTGTGCTGTTAGTCATACCGTACAAATCTGGATGTCACGTAGCTATCGCAGAGTGTGTCCCGCTCGAGTCAGAGTGCTATTGATAAGTATATAATCCAAAAATATATTTAGATCCATTGATCTAAATGGGAAGTGGATGCAGTACTGGCCCGATGAAGTTGTGTAGAGGAGTAAAAGCCAGCGCTGGTGCTAGATGGTGTGGTGCAGGTGAAAACGATGTTGAAAGTAAATCTGGTGTTTCTTAGCTAAACAGGAGGTTTTCCCTCCTATATGCTTATGCGTTTGACAGTCTAGAGCTCAGGGTCATATCTGAATGGACTGCAGAAGTTGCGTTTTGTGTGGCTGGGAGGATTATTTCAGGGTGCCACATGTGCTACAGGATGGCTTTGAAGGGGATAAATGGAATGGGAATTGTCGGTCTTCGTGACCACCGGTAGGAATGGTGGTAGGAATGCTGAATGGGGACTGACAGATAGGATGTGCTTTGCATCGCGCTCTGTTTTAGACCCAGCTAGCTGTTTGGTCTAGAATCAGTTGAAAGTATAAGAATACTGATTCCTTACCTAATAAATAAACAGTAATAATTAAAATTAAATCACTGTCTACGTTGAAATGCCAGTATCAAGGCTACGTTTGAAATTCTTTTCCCAGCTGAAGTCTGTGGGAAATGCCAACGCAGGCGGGACTTCATTCTGGTATCTAATCAGAGCTCCGCTGCTGACCTGTCCTGTGACCACCAGTGACTCATTCGACTGTCCTTACTGTTACCCCGCCTCACCAGCACCTTGGGGGTGAGAATATATAGCTTCCTTTATAAAAGTAGCAATAAAATGCTGCTGTGGTTTTTCTCTTTCTCTGCAACTAACACTTACTGTTAGGTTTTATCTCGATGTGTCTGCGGCGTAAAGCGCAATTCCTGCCACTGCATCTCCAAAAGCCTGAAGGTGTTTTTGTCAAAATCCAATCCATTGCAGAAAGCGTTCTCTCTCAGCAGAATAGATTCACAACAGAGAAAACGTTTGTGTTTGAAGATTGAACTCATTTAAGGAAGATGCAGTATTGTTAGGTATTTATAATCATATTTCTTATATTCTGATGCATTCAATGGACTATGGATATAGGTAAATTTTAAGTTTATTAACATCATACATTTACCCTCCACCACAATCTCATTATATGACTAGCATTTTTCCTTTATTTCTGCAGTAAACAAACACACAGATCAAGGGATGGGAATTTCCACACTGACACAGGAAAGTAAATAGTGATTTTTTTTCATTGACACCGGTCACTCTAAGTTACACAAGCCCTTTTGAAACAAAAGATTTTAAGTGACTTGATACGAAGCACGTGATGTGCAAAGCTGATAGAAAAACCCAGACTCCTGTGTCTGAGTCCTTTGCTTTCATCTCTGTCCTTCCAAATTACCTCTTATTTTCTAGCGTAGTAATGCCACGTTTCTTTTAAAACTTCTTGATGAACACTTTTACAGAAATTACGATTGCACCTTCAAAAACTACAATACCCTGATGCTAGAACAAGGTACTCGGCTCTGACTTAAAAAAAACGAACCCCACCCCCATACTTGCACATACATGCTCAGAGTTCAGTTTGATTCACGTGGCTGTGCAAAACTGCATCCTGCTGTAGAAATGACCTGTTCCTTTTTCCAGACCTAATCCTGGGCTATCAACTTTCACTTTACCTCCCACAAGATCCTTCTCTAAATCCTTATCCGTGCACTAAGTCTTTTAAGTGCCAAGCAAAACTGTTAAGGACTGTGAAACGGTGCCGTGATGATTGATATCAGACAGAGAATTATTTTATCTACATACAAGGCTTTATTATTCTTTGAAATAATTTTACCTTTAGGTAGAAAACTTTTCAAAGTAAATTTTTTTTTTTTTAACTGTTGGTGCTTTTCTGAAGACTTGACCAACCGTGCTGTCTTTTAATGCTTGCGTGATGGATGTGGGAATTCTTTGATCCTGCATTCTTACCTAGCCATTTTCTGTTGAGTCTGCATGGAAGTTTTCTTCTCATTTGATACAAAACCAATTGGTCACCGACATTAAATATTTTGAGGGTTTGGGGTTTTTTTTTTTTTACTTGTAGAATACTTTTCTCTGCAAAATTATGAAAGCACGTAAATTTGTATGCTTTAAAAAGTGTATGTACAAATTACTTGTGGAAAACATAATTCTGTAGCTTTCTAACAAAATTTTTTAAAGCTTCTGAAACTTCTCTTATCCAGTCTTGCATATAGTCAAAATGTGTATCTCATTAACGAGGATGCCCACAGCCCCGTTGTTGTAACACTAGTAGCTACTCAACAGGCTGAGAAACCCAGAAGAATTTCTCTTACCGGCTGGCTACTCCAAACCTAAAACACTGCTCTCAGCTCCATAGGACTTGCATTTCTGTACTATACCTACATCTATTTCTTTGTCAAGCAACAAGCTGTTTCTACCACCTGTTAGGAAAAAAAAAAAATAAAAATACCCAAACCCTTATGTCAGAGTCTTGGCAAAACCCGATATACCGTACTTACCGGAGTCGCTGGATGTTTTTCCCTGTCTTCTTGGGCCTCGAAGGGTTTGAACGTGAGGGATTCCTGCGCTCTTTTAAATGCAGTGGCCGCCGCTGTCGGCCCTATAAGCTGGGAGGGGAGGGGAATGAGAGAGAGTTTCAGGGATCTGAGCAATGCCATTGCTATCGCCAAGCTGAAAATAACCTCTGACAAAAGCCTGGCATTTTGTCCCCTTATGTCCACTTGTGAGTAGGTGGACAACAATGCAGCCCCTCAGATTACACCTAGAGGGCATTCCTAACTGCCGTCTAATAGATCAGAAATAAAGATTAAAGTTTTATAGTTGCTACTGCATTGCTTGAATGTGAATCATAAAACAACAGTTCCTGAAACGAGGATTTAGTCATAAATAATCACATTGCCAAAAGTAATCTACCAAAATAATTATTAAAAAATCCCCCAAACAAACCTGTTTGTGGGAACCTCCGGAACTCAACAGTTTCAAACCAAATAGAATTTCATTCTGCAGTTCATGATTTGATAGATACAACTGGTTTGTCTTTTAGGGTTCGGAGGATTACGCTTCTCACTCTAATATTTAAATTTTTACTGGTTTTAGGCATTAAGATGACTAGTTAATGTGTATAACGTTTAGCATGTCTGATCATTGCAGCTGCATTTGCCATGCCTACCTTGGAAAAGGATGATGCTGCAGACATGTTAGAGATGTGGACAATAAAGTATAAAGCACTTCTTAAAGTTCACTTTTTACAAGGTTTTATTTTCTGTGCTTTAAAGATTTAGAAGCTAATTCTCATTTTCTAAAGGGACTTCAGCAACTTTGTTCAGTATCATGGACTTAGCTGTGCGTGAAGGGGCCAAGCCTTTACAGCCCGAGGGTTAAACACTAGGAGTCTGAAGCGGAGAGTCTGAACTCTGGGACTTTCATGGGAGCGTAAGGAAATTAGCTGCCAAATCCATGTCAGGATTTTAGGGGTCTGTTCACTGAGGCTACTTTGAAAACTCTTGGGAGCCTATAGATCATTGACTGTTGAGTCCAGCAAAAATTTTATAATGCAGAGACAGGTTCTTGTTGTCAAGCTGGAGGACTATTTTTCCCTGAGCAGGAGAGCTGGACTCCATCTCTCCTTGGTCGTTCTCCCTGGATAGTTAAGGGAACTCTTCTGCCGATGTCAGATAAGGCTAAATGCAGAGGTGACGGAGCAGCGTACGTGGTATGAACGTTTCTTGTAAGATGGCAGCGAGGAGGGGTTGGGGCAGGACTGAGCTTGTTGTTGGAGTACAGGGAAAGTGCTAAGCAGCTTGTAACCGCTTTGTGTTTGCAGCCTCGGTGATTTCTAAGTTAGGACCCTTGCCATTTGAGGGAACTGAATCTTCTTCACTGATCCTCACTCGCATCATGTACATCATGTACTTGGGTGGATTTGCACGGTAACCAACTGCAGGGAAATCTGTGGAGAGATTACCCCAAAATGTCGGTAAGTATTTTCCCTTTAGGTTTGTCAGAGAATTTAAGGGGAAAAGGCAGGGAACAACCTTCAGTTTCCTGGTGTTGGGTGTTGCTTCATTTCTGTACTTCTGTGCTACCCCGGATACTGTGTGCTCCCGTAAGGAAGCGAGTCTGGTTGAGAGGCTCTTTCCAGCTCAAAGGAGCAGTCAGACCCCTGTGGGTTAGTTGGCATTTCATATAATCCCTGGTCCGCTGTGGTTATCGGGACCTGAGACTGGAAGAACAGCCTCAAAATATACAGCTGGAACATACACATGGGTGAATTTTTATATTCCTGGTGGAGCGGGAAGCTAGTGTTTTCTGTAAATCAAAGGTAGGGATTAAAAAACACTGCTCCGAGAACTGGAACGCAGCATATCAAAAGCGAAGCGAGCCTGAGGATCAGAGGGACTTCCCTAGAGCTTGGCAGCAGAGCACATCGGGTACTCGGGTCACGCTCGAGGGTGGGTGACGCAGGTGGGAAGAGCATTGAGCTCAGCTAGTCGGAGCGAAATGCAAGTCTTCTGGGGAATAGGGTACTTTGAGCAGAGAAGCGGTAGCTTCTCAGCCCGCAAAATGAACAAGTTAAAAGTGCTAGGTGTTATAAAGGCTGCGTGAAAAAACAAGCAGCTGTGTTCTGACAGGAGCCAAGGGACACTAGGCAGCAAGTCAGAATATATGTTCAGCTTTTCAGAACAGAGCACCGTTTGTGAGAAAACCATTTCTCCAAGCCTAATTACTGTAGTTTCTTATTCCGTCAACTGCGGTGTCCAAGAATGAAAGGTTTGTAGTTTGTTTCCTTTATACTTCCAGAATTAAATTGATAGCATGTGTAAGGAACATCAATCAATTACCACTTTGGAGAAGGAAAAAAAAAAAAAACCCCTACTCACCGCTGCAGTAAGAATTCCTCCATTTTCCAGCTTTTATTCTCCTCTCTCTCTCATGCAGGAGTATTTCAATAGTGATCATATTCTGTCATGTGTATTTTCTATTACAATTTTGCATTATTAAAGAGCAAGCCAGTTGCGCTTTTACTGCGTTAGCTGTTTTAACTATGTTTTTTTATCCAGCCCAAGCCTGAATGTTGGGCTTTGCTAGCAGTTCTCCTGTCCTAATTCGGACAGCCAGGCACATTTCACCTGGGAAGGTAGATGATACACTATATTTTCCTTTAATTTGTTAGTTATTCCTTGTTATCTGAGTGTGAGCTGTATGAGGAGGCTTCATCTTTCTCTCTTTAGCGTAGCAGAGACTCTGCTGTACGTATTCAAATTCAGTTGGTTTAACTTAACCTGTTGGATATGAAATTGCAAGAGGGGAGAAACAACAGAGTTGGAAGGTGACGTTGATCTTTGCTAGAAAGCAGAAACTAACAGTACAGCCTCTGTATGGTGTAGGTATGCCCAGGAGACACGGGGCTCCCTCCTTCTAGAAGCCAGACCTTACGCGGTTTGCAGCGGTCAACAGCTAGCGCTTCAGTAACTGCACGCGGGATTTCTGCCACAAACTGGTTTAGATGGTTACAAAACCTTAGGTGAAATGTTACAAAAACCATCTCTGGGGCTTGAAACCTCTCCAGTGTCAGGACAACCGATAGAGTGTGTATAGCATAGCAGGCACCTGGCTCAAACTCTGAGTTTAATAGGAGAAGAGAGGCAAGGTAGTGAGTGTTCATCTTCAACTCTTACCAAGATTGTCTGTTCAGTTTGAGGCCCAAACCATGTAACTTCTCCTTTGCGACATCTGGACAGCACTTTCCAGAATGCTCCAGGGTGATAAAGATACTCTGAATTCCAAACTTCGTAACTGTGTTTTCCTCTAATTGTTGTTATTAGGAGATGTAATCTCTAGTGATAAGAGTTCAGAAGTTAGATCGAGTTACTTAAATCCCTTTCTCATGAAATAACATTTTCCCTTTCTTCAGAAGACAGACACCCCTGTCTGACAAATATAAGAATGAAGAGATGCCAGTGAATATACAATGTATTACTTAACTCAGCTGATTTAATTTGATCAAACAAAAAAAGTCAAAATGTGAGTTTGATGTAAGTTTAATCTGAACAAATTGATTTAAAAATACAGTATAAATAATTCTTAACTTATATAAAACTTGATTAAGAATTCATTTTTTGTTGTTTTATTTTTTTTTTAACTAACTTTACAAAAGAGCATTATTGAACATAGGAGCAAGACTTTTTAACTGTGGCCTTTTTGTTAAGACATAAAATATGTACACACTCACAGTACTTTTCTTTGTGCAAAATATGTACTGACTGATAGACTGTACCTTTCTGTACAAAGATAATTTCAGCTTACTTTGCATAGCAGAAAAGCAACACAAAACCCACTAGATACATAACTTTGTTGCTATAATACTTCAGGTAAACCTTTTGGAAAAATATTATTAGACGTTAACTTTCTCATTAAGAGCCAGGTTTAATTCTAAAGCATTAATTAAGGCTATTCCAGTATTGAGGTCTTGCCAATACATGTCCAAAACACACATTGTCCATCATACAATCCAAGATCTGTGCAGTGTGTTACCAGTAATTATGCCTGCTAACACATTCAGCAATTTGATATCCCTAAATTAGTCTTCTGACACTTCAAGTTTGCGTTGAGGAATATACAGAGTTCCTTGAGAGATTCTGTTGGTACCATCTGAATTTGCAGATAGCGAAGATACTGTGTTAGGCCCTCCTGGTGTGCGGAAGAAGTTTTCTGTAACTGTCTGGGGCTCTTGGAGTTCCTTTGGAACAGAAGGCTAAAGAGAAGAGAGAAAGTTACTTTCATTTGAGGGGAAGAAAAAAAAAAAGCGAATTCTAGTTTTAGGTTTCTACAGGATGTTAGCAAAATACTGTTTTCTCCTGAAATTTAAAAACTTAACAACTCTTTACTGAGAAGAATACACCTGTATTCCTTGATATAGCTATAAATATATATGTATAAAAAAAAAAATCTGGTTTCTTTAATCCCCTCCTATCTCCTTTTTTAACACAAACTGATCTTAGGCAGTACAGTATTACACAAAATATACAGAGAAACTTCCCGTGGGGAAAAAAAATACTCTTTAAAAATCCTCTACAATCTCATCCTATTAAAAAAAGCTAACATTAAATGCAAGAATTTTAGATTAGGAGAGTAACAAGAAGGAAAGATAAAGTAACAAATGGATAATTTGTTAATAAAAGTCATCTCAGATCTGTGCAAAATCCTCCCTCTAAACCAGTTGTCTCTTCACATCTTGTCATCTTCCAGCTGGCTCCACTTCCACAACAGATAAGATAATTGTTCTTCCTTTCTAACCTTTCAATTATATTGTACTTTTGCTAGCCTTCGCTGCCAGCTCTGTGGGCAGTGCTGATTTATAAAGATTAAAAAAAAATAATCTTTCTTTAAAAATTCTACCCGCTGTAAAGGAATTACTGCGCTATACTTCTCACTCACCCCATCGTGGTCAAAAAGTTGCAATATATTTTTACTTACCTTCTCTTCTTGCAAGTTCATGTTTTCTGAGCTATAGCTAACATTTTCTGGTTGTAAAGAGACTGGCATGTGCTGAAGAACAGGATTTGCAGGAACTTGCACACCAGCAGGTATTAGTCCTATGTGTTGCAGTGTAAAGTTCAGCACTGAAGAACTTGGATTTTGGGCAGAACTGGTATTGCTTGAATTGAGACAGGAGTTGCTCAGTACAGGTGCAGCAGCTATAGAAGTTGGTGACAGCATTATATTCAAGGGTGTTATTTGAAAAGCAGGAATGTTAACTGCTTTCAGTTCAGATGCTGTCACTGGAATGACACCTGCAACAGACAAATCAACTGATGAAGGGGATTAAAAATTGAGACTCAAGCCATTGCGTTGTGATTTCATTACCTCAGTAGGACAACTGTATGCCTATTTTATTTAATACTCACCAGCAATGGGTGAGCTGTAGGTAGTGTGCTGTAATGAACACATCCCAGCTTTCTCTTTATTAGAAAAGCCTGCTTTGTTGCCATGGGGGCACTGAGTAAGAGGAATAAGATAACCAGATGGAAAAAAAGTCTGAAAAAGAAACAAAGACAATACACCTTTACCCCAAACACATAATAAACAAAAAATAAAGTTTTTCTCCAAAGTTGCGTCCCCCTTGCCTTGTTCTTATTCCTTATCCTCCGTATCCCTAGGATCCTATATTCCATGTCTGTACTACCTTCTGTCTGGAATTAGACCCAACTGACTCAAGGACACGCTCTTTAAAATAAGACTGCCCTACTGTGCGGAAGTCAGCTGGCTCCATTTCCAGCTGATATCCTCAGTGAGGAACTGGAAATCCACCTGGGATTAACACAGTGCAGTTAGACTAGACAAAAGAGAAATCGTGATACTGAATACTTTTCTTTTCCCGCCCAGAAGAAACATCTGGACCCAGTAATCGTCATGTCACCTCATTCTTGGACTGTGTTTTTCATAAGACAAATATTGGAAGGAAATCCTTTTGCATTTACAAGTTCTGTTTTTGTCAACAGAACTGTTGTTTATTCAGGTTCTCTACAGTAGTAAGTCTTAACTGCAGTAATACCAGATTTTACTGATGAAGAGAGTTTCGTGTGATTCTGTTGTAAATCAAAGTATCTGAGACTAAATATGCACAGAGGACTGGGGAGGTATGGGATCTCAATGTTGCCTTCATGTACTTAGTCCTAGTTGTGATCTTCATCCCAATCGAAGCCTGAAAGTCACTTCATGTCCTCTTATCTGTGTACTTAATGCAGAAATAGAAGTCCTACATTCCTACAAAAGAAGGTTTTAAAAGCATACTAAAAATATCCAACCAAAGACAATCTATATATGTGTAGTTCATTATAGTTTTGTTTCTTTTGCAAAGACTCCACATGGTGTTTTCCCAGGTAATGGCAAGACATGCTGTGGTGTCTGACAAAGCTTACCTCGTGAGCAGGAATGGCAAATGCTACAGGTATGTCTTGTTTAGTTTTGATTTTGTCCTCATCTTCTAGAACATGGTCTCTTTTACGTTGGTCACAGCAACTTGCCGTGTTTTGATCTAATGTTTCAGTTTTGTTCTGTCTCTCTTCCTGGAAATTGTCCGTTTCGTGATTCATTTGTGAGCTACTGGAAGGTGGTCTTTCATTTTTCATGGATCCTCCCTTTAAAAAAGTACATACGAAAACAAAGGCAGGCATCGTAAGACTTCACGTTCTCAATTACAGATCTACAATGATATTTATACATTTTAAAAATTAGGAAAGCAAGCTTTCTCCTTTCTCCTGATTACCAAGTTTGTGCTATAAAAATTCCTAGGTAATAAGACAACCAGTTCCATGTTATCCCCTCTTGCTCCTTCACAGCTAGTGGATGTTTGACGCCACACGTTGTCACAAAACGCCGATAACATTTCATGACCGTTTTGGCAAGCACAATTTAAAGCAGCCTAGTAATTCACAGAGACACTAAAACGTTCAGCAACTGAGGAGCAGAAAGCAATCCAGACCCAGTTTCTCCATACGCATCAAGTGTATCTGAACCTCTTACTCTCTTCGTGTGCTGTATTATTACACCTACAATGATCCAACGTTAACAATGTACAACATTGGATAGAAATTGGATTTTGGGACATTCCCTGTCCAGCAACTTTTATGTGTCCGCTTTCCCTCCTAACACCTCTAAAACCAAGAATGCATGCCAGCCATTGTGTAAAGATGAGCAACCTGAACTACTCCAGAATCATTGTATAAATAGGTAAGTCTTGACATAATGTTTTATTAGTCAAAATAAAATAACTCCCATCTGTACACTCTGACACATCTTCTGGGAAATAAATATTTGGAGGGGGAAGGGAGGGGAACAAGGAGAAAAATACAGCCTTGATCCTAGGTTGGTTTTTCAAGGATATATGTTATATTGTATATTGTATATCCTGCCTGATGCTTTGCAAATACCAGCAAGATTATGTGATATTTGATATATAGATAAAAAAAAAACAAACAACAAAAAACCAGCCCCCCCCCCCATACATTAGCAAGCAAAACAAATGAACATCATCCCTTCAAGTGTAATGTTATTTAAAACACCTAAGCACACTTGTTTAGCAAGGAACAGCGGACAACTTCAATTTTGTCTTTTAACTGTTTTCTTACCCTCCAGAAGGGTGGGTATGAAGAAGAACACAAGATCTGGTCTTCCAAACGCCAACGTGGATACTGTTTCATACAGCAAAGGTTCTGCAAGTCTGCAGTACAAATGCTCTTAGAGTAAGCTAAAGGCTTAAGTGTTTACAAGATTACTCCCCTGGCAGGCTTCCTTACAATTCATTTACAAATTTGACAACATCTGGTAGGCTCCTAAACCACTTTGAAAACGAGTAGGTAGCAACATCGCTAAGCTATAAAATGGCATTTTTAAAATAATTTAACTTACCAGAGAAGTATCAAGGCTTTCCTCATCACTTCTACACTTTTTAATCAAATTATTCTCTTGTAATGCTTGTGATCTTTTAAGGCACCTCTGTGATGAAGTTTCTGATTTTATAGGAGGTCTTTCTTTAGCTGTCAAGGATTTTGTTGGATCATCTGTAGTCACCTGATTGTCCCCTTCCTCAGTGGTTGTTTTATTTAATACTTTTGAATTAATACTCTTAATTCCAGTTACATTAGCACATGGTAGAGGCTGCAACATGAAACTTGGGCTGTATGTCGTCACAGTGTGGGCTTGGGAAGGGTGCAGATATATTGCATACGAAACACCAGCAGGAGTATGAGGTAGTATTACTGGTGAGACTGAACTGTGGCTTGGAGGACAGACAGCCAGTGGCTGTGCAAGAGCTGGCTGCTGAGAGGGTGCTGCGATGCGAGGAGGTTCGGGCTTGGGGACTACCTCAGGTGACGACTGATTAGATTCCAAAGCAGATCTTGACAATTTCAACTCTTTTGCTTTCCTTAAAAAAAAAAAAACAAAAACGCAAACCAAAGAAAAACAAAAACCCACACACATTTTAATGCCTTTGTGCAGAAACGAATGCCCCGACAAATTATTTTCTGCAATACAAAGACTTAACATAAGCTTGTACTTCTCAATCCACTGACCAGAAAATAAGTGAAAAAAATAGCCTGCAGTATCAGGGGTTACCGTTCTTCGCAGACTATTGCCCAACTCAAACTAAGCATAGCTTTAACTTAATGGCCAGTGACAAAATAAAGCTTCTCACCTTAACACTTGTGCAAACTTACTTTGATTGTCCTTCCAGCTGATGTTTAGCAATTGCTGGAACCTGAGCCATTTTACTTGGGAGAGCTGATAAATTTTGATCAGTACCTGGTTGGAGGGGGAAAACAAAACAAAACTGTTAGTACATCAAACACAGAAGTTAAATTTTGTCTTGAGGAGACTGCGTTATTTTATGTGGCATACACATTTAATGAGAAGACACTAAGACTCCACGTTATCCTCAAACTGCAGCCCAGACTTGATTTGATCAATTGGATGGTAGCTTCCATGAAAACAACTTTAAAGCCTCAGCTCCTTTTTTTTTTTTTTTCCCTCCAAAGAGGCTACCTAACAAGAACATGAACATTGATAGGTAGTTGTCTGGCAATTTTACAGGATACAGAACTGCTTAGATAGTGAAATCTAAAGCAGTTTCCACAACAAACCAGGGTTAGGGCAGTTCATAGAGAAAGATACGATATCCAGAGAATCAGCTATACTACACAAACAAGTTTGTAGCCGGTAAGACATAGCACAAAGTCAAGATAGTGATATGTAAAAAGCAATATAATATTCTTCTTAAACCCCAAGCAGTAATATGCCACTGCTTGGGTATTTGGTGTGAAAGAGGAGGCTAGAGTTCCCTACAGTGTGCCAAATTTGGTCCAGATCTCAATGAATATATTTATTTTGTTGCAACTGCACAAGCTGTGACTGGATTTGGTCCACCAAACTGGAAAGAGTTTCTAGTAATTGCAGAGCTTACGCAGTGAGCAGTCTTGTAAGGCCTCAGATTTACAGGCAACATATATTTTCCCCATCTTGTCTATTTTTGACATTTCTTACAACAAACACATCTTAAGAAGGCATACCTGCCCACCCGCATCTCCTACGAGGAGATGGCAAGCCTGAATATTTAATGTAAGACTACAGCTGAGTTAAACACACACTTAGAAAAAGATAGAGAAATGTATTTTTCAGCTACTTACTTGCACTCATTTTAACTGGACTGGTTGGAGCAGATTGGATCTTTCTTCTGTCGTTTTCTATAGTTTTAACTAACTTTATTAGAGAAGGATGCCGAGTGAAGTTTTGCTTTCCTCTTGAAGGAAAAAGGTTTTTTGAACACTGCTCTTTGGAAGGGATGGATTCTGAAATAGGTGGGGGACAGCTTGTACAAGTTGTTTCAAGTTTTGTATCTAAAAAGCAGAAAAAACCCAAAAGAGTAAATACATATCATGTGCAGATTCAGTCATTAAAAGCAGTTATTTGAGCATGGCTTATAATCATCGAAGTACTAGCAGCAGCAAAAATGGAAATGCCAGAGTCTCAGTATGAGTACACCCACTACGTGGAAATACACACGGGTGTGCTATGCTGTCAAGGACTAAGGACAGTGATGTGACTAGTAAAGATTTTCTTAGTTTACTGTCTTTTGGTAAAAAAAAATAATCTAGCGGAGAAAACAATCAACCAAAATCATCAGCAGAACAAAAGGAAGTGACACACACACCTACCCTGAACATTTGGCAAGATGTCAGGTCCTGTCCACTTGAATGCTGGTTTTCTACCTCTCTCCTCCGTAACATGAACTTTCTTGATAAGCTCAAGGCTACTGAGAACATTTGCTATGTCATAAAGTCTCCTAATTTTGGCTGAAATAAAATAAACAAATGTAAAGTATAGCAATTCTGATTGACAAATTAACATACAGCAGATAAAAAATGTTGTAACGCCCTTTTAGCAGCTAAAAGGAAAAACCTTTATAATTTTTTTGCTAGAACAATTTTGTGGAACAGGTATTTATACTATGAAATAACACATCACAATATAAAGTTCATATGTAAAATAGAGTGACATAGATACAGATCTAGAAAAGAAAATACTGCTAATTAAGTATATTATGCTAAATATAGAGAAAAAATTTTCAAAACAAGTTGGGTTCTGTGCAATGCCCAAACCTATACGAATTCTGGGGTGAAAATAAGTAGCTTAAAAGGCAGGTACATAATGCAATGGCGAACATGGGAACTAGGGGGAAGAGGCACGCTAAAATCCAACAGGATAATCATCCTGTGTATTCTTAACTGTTTTCAGGTTGAACTATTAGGGAAAAATTTTAGGCAGCAGTCAAATTACCAGTGACTTCTGGACTGCAAAGTGAATGTGATTAGGCCAATGCTTCTGCTACTGAAAATTTAAAGTCTAGTAAGTCATGGAACTCGGGACTATGCTTCTTAACCAAGAACAGGGTAAAACATGTGATACCTGAAATACAGACATATGGATGGAATGCCCTGAAAATGCTTTTATTGTGAGACAGACATTACAGAGGAAAAAGAAAGAATAAAAATGAATTAAAAACCCCTCTACTGACTACCCACCCACCCTCTCTATGTTGCCATGAAGCAGTGGAAAGGCAATTATGAAGTGAAACCAGCAAGGAGCAGTTTTCTTTTTGCATAGATACAATTCCTTAAAAAAAAGCAATGGAGTCTGCCTGAGAATCAAGGACGGGTGTAATTTTCAATGAAACCCACAATTAATTCTTGGTCCCTCAAGAGCAGGCACATTTTTTATTATTATAGACACATAGGCCTAGACCTAGAAGTACCTTTTCATTTGACTGGAGAGGGAGATGAGGAAGCGTGCAAGGAACTGAAAACAGGGTAAAAGAATGAAGAAATAATTGGCAGTTACAGCATTGGGTTTCACTTCCTCTCACGTGTAAGTTATTGACAGGACTTTTATAGAATTTATTTAGATTTCCAACAAGTAAGTTACATGACCAGAACACAGATTTGCATGATTCTGGGGCATCTTTGATGAAATGATGCTGCAATCTTTGACAGACTGCTTGAGGAAAGAGAAAGGGAAATTGTTACCAAAGAGCAGCCTTGTGATGTTACTTCAGGAGAGAAGATTTAATGGACTTTTTCTCTTACGTGGTCATTATGTATCAATGACTATGCACAAGTGGGTCCCTGTTAAAAACTCTGCAAGGTGTTTAGTGAGCTTTTGGAGGCTCAAATGTATTTATGGCAGGAAAAAGATGGTGGTATTTTACACTGTATAAACTAGCATTGGAATAGTTCATTTAGCTTACACTTGATATTTTACTTACTTTTAAACTTGCTTTTATCTAAGTCTTCCAACTGGTCTTCTCCAATCAAGATTTTAGCAGCAACTTCAAGGCTTACTATTTGAGGAGTCGATACGAGAAACAGCATCACAAATTTCTGACTCATCACTCGTAACGACTTGTCTTTCCTGCTATTTACTGATGCTGCAGCAGACAGGAGAAAGGATTAAAGTATTAAGTGACACACCAGCTACAGACGCTTTTAAAACACTGAAGAAATTCGTCAGTAACAATTATTATAAGAACAAACAACACAGCAACTAGGCAGGGCCGCTGTGGACGCCAGAGTTATGTTTCTACATGGCAAGAATCAGATAATAAGGGGAATACCAAGTCTAACTACAAAGAAGAGAATGCTACTTTTCCACCTGTATACATTTCCTACTGTCTGACAACGTGTAGTCTTAAAGATGCTTAACTGCAGGTTATACAATGAATGCAACAATCGTTAATTAACATTTCTTCCATGAATCAAACCTAAATTAAAAAATAAATTGAGTAATTTATACTTTTGGCTTCTATAACATTCAATGGTAACAAATCCTGCAGTTGGACTGTATGTCGGGTATGTTTGATAGTTTCAGCCGATGCCCCCTTGTTCTTGCACTGTAAAAACAAAATACTTGTGTAAGAATTGAATGAATAAGAGAACTGAAAGAGCACAGAGGACTTTTTCTCACCACAAACAGTTGTGGTGCCTTTCAGGCAGTTGCATTTCAGAAAAAAAAGTCCAATAAATGTTTTTTCCAAGTTCATAGATACTTATCATTAAAGCACGTATTATTCTTGGCATTATAGAGAATTATTACCAGCACGAAATTCCATTCCTGGAAGCTCAACAAAAGACATTTCTGAATGCTCATTTGAGCCAAAAGATCTTGCCATTTCTTCATTTCTTTCACCATCGAGATCAAATTCATGCTCATACTCTCTTTTCTTGATCATCTGAATTTGTTGTGTATATTTGTTTTCTTCTCCGACTTTTTTCAAAGCCTGCAGGGTTTTGGAGAGATTATGTCGCCCGTGCCAAGCATATCTGTTTTTGGCAAGGCGGCTCACCATGTGTAGGCTCTCTAGGACGTTCACAATATCGTATATGCGTCTACGTTCAACATCTGAAAAAATAAAGACAGACGAACATGGTATCTCTACTACATAAAATATGTTTCGTCAGACATTTACCTAAAACATGGTTTGCACACAGAAGGGATCAGTTTCCTGTGCTTCCCCCTCCTCTTAATACACTTCTAAGCCATTTTCGCCAATTCCTCGTTACAAAGGTTTCTGAAAATAGCCCTCATAGATCTTGCCAGCAAGGAAGAGAAAACAGTTCTTGCTTTAGATATGGAAGGACTTGCTTTTCCACAGTTATACTTGGTTTACAGCATTCCTTAAGAAATAAAACTTACTGTTGCCAAAAGAGCCATTAGATGGGTTTCGATACAGCTTTAAAAAAACCCAAAGCATTTTTAATTATTCATTGCATTGATTTTAGATCCTCTCACTAAATAACCTTGGAAACTCATGGTAGACAACTGTTTTGTAACTTGTTTTTATACGTTATTAACACACTGTCCTTTTCTCTTTTGTCTGTTAAATTCTTGGTTTTGACTAGGCATTTTCTAAAAGAGATGTTATTTTGTACAAAGTATAAATAGAATAATTTTGTTTAATTTGCAGTTCATCCCTCTTCTGTGTCCCCCAACATATTCTGAAGATATAACACCAAAAAATTTTATAGCAGTCTGATTTATAATGATTATCAGTGTTATAATCTGTAGAATACTGTAATTTCATAACTGATAAAAAAAAGCTTCAGCTTAACTTAGCAACTTAGGCTTTTGCTAGATCATTGGTGTGATACAAAAATAGTGATATAAAATGAGCAAGTTAAGTTATCATAGAGAGTAGAAAGTAGTTTCTTGCTTTGATGTCATGATTGGACAGGAAGTTGTGGGTTCAGCTTGAGACACTCTAGTTCCTGCCACAAAAATCCAACCCCTAATCTTAGCCATCATCTCTAGATCCAAAAACCTGCAACTGGTTATCTGTGGTGTCGGCAATAATTTAGATGTTTAATATTAAACAAAGTTCAGAGTTTCTCAATTCAGTTCACTGAAGAAACTTTAGCTTTTTAAAAGAATTGATCTAAGAATGAAGAGTTTAAAGCCGGGTTTAAATAAGTTTTAGAGTACACAGCAAGCATTCAAAATTTTACGGAGCAAAAACGTACTAACACAAATGGTAGGTTATTGGCACATTTGAATGAAGAACTATGTAATAGCCTATACGCCAACTTACTAAGCTCTTCAGCTACTTCATCAAGGCAAATGTAATTATTCTCTGCAGTGCTGGGGTAATCAGGATATCGAGCTAAGAATTTATGACACAGTAATCCCAGACTTTTCTCTTTGCGACTTGGTTGAGATTTTTCATATTCATCTCCCGATAAGTGCTCCTACACGGGAATAAGAAAAAGAGAATTTGAAATTTCTGACAATAGGTAAACGCAGGTATTTAACAGCTTCACTGTGAGCACTGTCAAAGGCCCAGTGTTCTCCCTTTGTCCCCAACAGCTGTGGAATAAAACCAGCAAAACATTACCTGTTGCATGTAACTAGACAATATCCTTACTTATATTTGGTAAACACTGCAAAATCAAAACTTTAAAAAAGTTGCAGTATGTTAATGTATAACTTTTTATACTGAATAAACAGCCTTCAGCTAACTTTTTTTAAAAGTAAATAAAGACGACACCTTTACAACATACCTGCAAACAGTGTTTCGCCTGTAGGACCTCCCTTGAGTTGTTTGACAGCTCCCTTCTCTGTTCTCTGCTCCTGATCTCAGGACTAGCTGCGCTAATCAGCATTTTCAGGTTCGAAGTAGGCGTCCATGGATCTGCTGGAAGGATTTCTTTAGGTTTTGGGGGTGTGGTTAGCGGCTGACAGTCGGGCTGTATCTCTGTCAATATGGAATGTGAGGTAGCTGCTTGTTTCAGAGGGGTTTTCAACATGCTTCTGTATGGCTCGGAAGAATGATTTTCCTACGCACCAAGAAAAAGAAAAACCGTGATGTTAAAAACCAGAAGCACTGCGATCCGTGTGTTGGTAACAGGCAAAGCGGGATAGAGATCCACGGCATTTTTTGGGTCGCTCGAAGTCAAAGCTTGCGGTTTTAACTCTGAACCAGCGAACCCCCTCCCTGAAACCGTTTCTTTGACGGTGCCTTCGGGTTAAGGCCCGGGCCCCGTGGTCTCCTTGAGGTAATTTTCCTTTTCTTTCCCTCTAGGGAAAAGACAGGGTGAATGTTAATCCGTAGCAGAAAGCTGTAAAGAACGACTGAGACACCTTCTTATTAAGGAAAAAGAGCAACCGGGGAGCCGGGAACAAGTTACTGCTCGTCACCAAATCGGTGGAGAAGGGTGTCCAGGTAAAGGTTTCGGTACTTTTGTTAAGGATAAAAATGGCAGTGACGGTAAAACGCTCCCGATGACGGCCAGCCGACGTTTTTCACCCCCCTTTCGTTCCGACTAACGTGCTCGCCCACCCGGGGCTACCGCAAACGGCTGGGAACGGGTCGTCCCCCCCCCCCGGGGGGCTGTCACCGCTCCCGGTCCCCGTCCGCCCCCCCCCGAGACAGCGGCCCCCCGGGGGGGTTGAGGGAGGGGGCTGCCCGCTTGTTCGGTTTGCCTCCGGAGGAAAGCGAGACGGAACCGAGCCGTTACCTTGTCGCCGGTCCCCATCTCCCCCCCCGCCGGCTGCATTCTCCCGCCGCCGCGCAGCCTCAGGAGGTGACACCCGCCGGTCCCGCCGCCGCGCTCCGCATCGCAGGTCCCGCCGGTTCTGCGGGGCAGGGAGGAGGGAAGCGTTAAGCAGGGAAGGCGGCGGGGACCCCCACCCCGGACGGGACCGGACGGGAGGCGGCGGCGGCGGCGGCGCCCACCTCGGCCGGTTCCCGCCGCCCTCAGCTGCCGCCGGCGACGTCTGGTCGCCTCCCGCCTCTGGGCCCGGCCCGCGCGCGCCCGCCCGCCCAACGGCCCCGCCCCACCGGCCGCTGACCGGCGTAGCCCCGCCGATTGGGCCGCCGCCGCCGCCGCCGCCGGGCGGGGCCCTTCCGGGATCCGGTTTAAACATTTGGCGCCAGCGTCGCGCCGAGGGAGCTGCTCCGCTCCAGCTCCCGCTCCGCCGCCCAAGCCCCGCCACGCGTGAGAGCCGGCACCCACCGGGAGTGGTGCCGCTGCCCGCCTCCGCCCGGTCCCCGTCCCGTCCCGTCCCGTCCCGTCCCGTCCCGCCGCGCGGCGGCCGCTCCCGGTGCCGATTTGAATTCAACCCGCTGAGCCGCCGAGGGGAGGGTGGTACGGCCCAGCCAATCGCCTCGCGGCCCTCCGTCCCGCGCAGCCAATGAGAGCGCGGCGTTCCCCGCCTCTTCCCTCCTCCTCCTCCCGCCGCCGCCGCCGCCGCCGCCGGACGGGGGAAGTCGTGTCTCGAGCCGGGCGCGGGGTTTGGCGGGTTCGCGGCGCGGGAACCGGGGCGCGCGGGGGAGGGAGGGCGCGCGCCGCCTTCCCCCCCCCCCCCCCCCTCCCTCCCAACGGCTGCCCGCGCGAGCGGGCGGGAAGGCGGTTAGCGGGAGTGAGCCTGGGCGAGGGGCGTTAATTGGTTTAGCGGAGCTAATTAGCTGCCGCCGCTTCTCCCCGTTTGTCAGGGGCCGCCGCCCGTCCTCGGGTTCCCGTGGCCGTTACGCTCTTTAAAACGAGAAAATAGATCGTCGTGCCCCGCGCATTCTCCTCACGGGACCGGCGCTCTGGCCCGGGGAAAGGGTTCTTCACCTGACGGGGGGGGGGGGGCAGGCAGCTTGTGGAAACAGGTTCCAGCAACTCGTGTGCTCTTAACTGTGAGGAAAAACACTCCGCGAAAAGAAAAAAAAAAGGTTAATAGCTCACTGATTGCACGGCGTATTGTGGGATGGGATCGCTGGCTGTTGACTTTCGGGCGAAGGGGTGTTCTTACTGCGCCCTGAGACAGGATTCGGTAGCTGGCTGGTGTTACGACGGGCTGCACCGCTTATCACGGAGGCTGCAACACTTCTGTTTTGCAGGTAGATGTTTGGGATTCAAAACTTCTTTGGGCATTTTTTATAGTAGAGCTAGGACTGCATAAAGACAAGACCTTTTAATGTAACTGTATAATTTTCTGAAATGAAGTCTTCGAAAGCACGTAAATTCAAACCGAAAAATTACCCAGGTAGCCTTCACTCCTTGGTATCGCCAACCACGGAACAGCCAAAGTTTATTCCCTTGCAGTACATACGTGCCTCACCTTAAAAAGCGAGGTTTAGGATTGGGTGGACGTTTGCTCTTTTTCCTTGTTCGTGCTGATACAATTACTGTGTATTGGCTTCTTTTTGTAAAAGGTGCACTAGAAGGTGTGATTGTTAGGTGTTGTGGTAACCCAGAATTGGTGTGTGACTCACAAGAAGTACAGTTATAAATACTAAAAAATGGTGGCTGTGTGTTTTGGCTTTTGTGTTTCGTTTTGGTTTTTGTTCTTTTTCCCCAGGGATGATCACATACAATACCGTGCTTGCTGGAATTTGAGTTACTGAAATGAGGAGCAAATACATTGAAGTGTTTCAGAAATTAAACTGGAAAAAAAAACCCAAACAAACCAGGCTTTTACATTCAAGCTGTCACTTTGTTACTTTTTTCATTTATGCTGAGCTGTGAAAATTACCTTTATCCCCTAATCAAGAAGCCATTATCTCTGTTCAAACACATTGTAGTATCTCTGGTGCCTTCTGTTCAGGGGAGATCTTTCCTAGTCTCAAAGTTAACCTTAAAATCTATCCATTTTGACAGCATCCAGTATTTTAAAGTAAAGGTTAAAAGAATTGCTACCTTTGTTACAGTTATTGAAATTATTATTGTGTTGGTAACTTGTGTTCTTCTTCTGTGGTCTTCTTTACTACGCTACCGCCTTTGCCTTTTTGAGATTGTAGAAATACATAGAGCAATCAATCAGCGTGCTCATTTGTAGCCATCAATTTGAACTGTTTGTATTTCCTTCTGCTCTTGTGTGAGTTACCCTCTGTAGCCCTAGGTATAAGAAACAGCGCTTATGTTCTCTGCTAGGTACCTTTTTAAGGAGAAAAGCATAAGGATTACAAGTCATATGGCCCTGACCGGGAAGCAGAGGCACCAATACCAAGTTAAGAATAGGTCTTTTAATGTATAATCTTGAAGCCTTTTGCATGATGATTCTCATGGGGGATGTTTGCTAGTTTCAAGTAATGTGCTGAATCAAGATACCACCTGATGCCAGAAATCAGTGTTGGAGAGTGATAAGTAATTTTATCTGTGCTAGCTCAACTAAAGAGTTACTTGAAGCATCGTCATGTGGATTAAAGAGTATGTGTGATACATCCTGGTGGTTTAGCCAAATCCAATGAATGATAAGCTAGGATTATATGTAAGGTGGTATGTAAGTCAAGAATATGGAAATTGAAGTACTTGTAGTGCCTGTATTCTAGTTAAGCATGCCTCATTGTCGTGGCCATAGATATTTTCCTCTTCCTGTAACAGCATTAGCTATGCGCTATGCCAAAGAAAGCACTAATCTGGTTTGCTTCGCATGCTTTGCTCAGAGTTGTACTTCTTGTGTGAACACATGTTGTCAATAATGGATTTGTTTTAGCGTGATCACAAGGCAGCAAAGTTCAACACCTTGTGCTTGTGTGCTTCATGGATGTGACGCTGTACTTCTGTCAAGCGGAAATGTAATTAATGGCTCGCGTAAACCCAAATGCATAAAGAATTTTACTGAAATCATTCTTAGCAGGTAATTCCATGTATAAGGTCACTTACAGGTTGCCCAGGGTGGTGGAATCTCCATCCTTGGAGAATATTCAGAAGCCGTCTGGACGTGGTCCTGGGCAAGGGGCTTTAGGTGGCCTTGCTTGAGCGGAGGGTTGGACAAGATGACCTCAGCCATTCTGTGAGATGTATAGTGATTACAACATCTCTGAATGTAGTCCGTTGTAAAGTTCAAAAAAAGTCAGTGATGGTATGTGAATTTAAAAGATTCTGTGGTTTGTACAACCTTCAGAAAACTGAACTTTCCGTAGCTTTCTGCCCTGCTGCCTCATTGTTCAGACTATTTTAGGCTGCTCTCCTCAAGGAGCTACTTTGCGATTACTCTTTCTAGGCATGGTATTGTGAATTTTTAAGTGATAGTCGCCTGAAGGAGCTTTGCAGGAAAGTGCCTCAAGTTAGCCATCCGGTTCTGTTGTTGAAACGCTGCTTGTGGGAATCCCTGTGAGTGCTGCTATTTATTGCGTATGTCTCTTTCAATTGTCATGGTTTCTTGTAATGCTTCTTTTATTCAAGGGAATTTTGAAGGCAATAGATATCCCTCTTTTATTATACCTTAATTCTAATGTCCGATGGGTATCGAGGAGAAACTGCAGGTTTCTACATGTACGTACTTCTAGTCAAGAAGTTCATTGTATAAGCAGACCCTGAAATACCTCAGAAATCTCTCAGTAGATGCGGTTCAATATTTGATATATTTTAAGTATAGATAATGAAATTATTTTATCCAATAAAAATGAAGAGAAGGTGGAGTGGATTCAGAAGTACAATGTAGTAGTCAGAAACCACAGCTTTTTCCTTATTCAGATGCTTCTGTAATGTTAATGTCTCCAGTCACTTCAAAATTCTGCAGTAATTAGGATTATAATATTTTTCCTTTTGTTGTCCTCATTTTCGCTCAGGGTTATATTGTAACAAAAATATATCTTCATTTCAGAGCTATGAATAAAGTTTTCCAGAGGGTGAGAATAACTTGTCTCTTGCAGAAGTGGTGTAAGCACTTGGGTTCACTAGAGGTCAGACTTCTTTTACTCCTTTGTATCTACAAGATGAGACTACTCTTAAGACAAGGAGATGTGCTTGTAGGCTGTGTTTATGTCATATTATTTACCCAGCAAAATGACATGTGTAATTTTGTACGGTGTATAACAGCACTAAATGTCTTTTAAATTATTAAAAAAACTCTATACTTTTAAAGATTAAATATATACAGTAGGGAGATGATGGCAAATAAAGTGATATGCGGCAGGCTAAAAAACCACAATGTCTAAAAGTGATCTCACGTATTTTTTGCCATCCGATATCTCTTCAGACAGCAGCATGTACTCTGCATAGCCTGGGCGGTCAGTAAGATCAGCTCTGCAGTAGACGTATGCAGCTTTAGTTGCATGTGAGTACCCAAAGGAATCACTGCTGCCGCTTGCCGGCCTGGGAACCGGTGCGGTTGCGGGGAGAAATAAGTGGCAGCCCCAAATGTGGGTGCAGGAGCAGCGCTCGGTGGCAGCAGCAGCGGGATGGGAGCAGCAGCAGCTTGGTGCAGGGCACAGCACTGGGGTCAGGAGGTGGCAGTCCCTGGTCAAGAAGGCGCTGCGGCGTGCTTTACTTGAGCCTTACCTAATTTTGTATTCATTAGTCTGCATAAAATTAAATCATATTAAGGCATATTATTGAACGAGTTGATTAAATTTAACTTCAGTTTATTTGCTTTCAGCTGTTATATTATCTTTTAAAATTAGGCAAATTAAATCAGCTGGTCAAACTCTGAGGTGAAAGCTGGGAAACAAACAAACAAACAAAAAATGTTATGGAAACCTGGATTCCTAAAAAAACAAATGCCTTTTTCAGGCATGCTAATTTCAGGGAATGCTAATTAAAACTTAATGCATGCATCAGAAACTACACTGCAAGAATATTGATAGCATGGTACAAAGAGAAATAGAGATGTAGTGTTTTGGTGCTTCACTTCTGTAGGTATATCTTTTCTGTTAAGATGAATTGCTAGGAAAAGAAGACAGTAGCACAGAAATGTGTGTATATTCAAGATCAAACACACCTGAGGTTCAACAGCGCACTTTCTTAGCACTGGTGCTGAGCATATAGAGCTAAGACTTAAGAGTATTCAGTAAAGAGCATGTTTCTACTTCAAATGCATTCTACTTTTTGCAGTCAAACATTTTACAGGTAATGGCATCTAAACTATTTTTGTGTATTCTAAATCTCGTTCTTCCAACATTTCAGAGGTGAGCTATCTCTACTAAGAGTTGAGACTCGTGGCCATTTAAGTGAATCAATTTTTCTGAGAAATGAAGAGTAATTTTGCTTGCCAAAGAGAAACATACAGACGGGTCTTTCACTGAAATGTTATTTCCTGATCCAAATCTGAAGTGTAAGCTGGAGCAAAGGCCTGCTTGCTTCATGTCCTTGAGTTAGAGGATTGGATTTATATTATTTTTTTTTTACTACTTTGTGTGCTTTCCACCCAACTCACTGAAGTCAGAAGTTCATAGGCCAGCTAAAATATAGGGTCAACTCTGTTCCTGAAAAGAGATTATTATAATAGTGACAGAACCCACATTACATACACACACACACCCACACCCACACACACGAAAAAAAAAAAAGGCATTTCTACAGAACCTGCAGATCCATTGCACTTGGCATGCCTTGGTCTCACAGGGATCTGAACTGCAAGCTTCAGTGTCCATCAGCCCAAGCTTCTTTGTGTTAGATACTCTCCCAACACTGCCTTTTGCTGATGATGGAAAGGAAGATGAGAAGATGAATGCTCAGAGAGGACGTAAGGACGAGGGGCGGATAAATGTCTAAGAGATAAGAAGCGTCAGTAGTGCTTGCGTATGAACCAAGCAGTTACGAGGGGCTGCAATGGTATTTGTTCTCAGCTGGGATCTATTAAAAAGTGTGCTCTTTTAGTGCTACTTAGGCAGTGTTGTTACGGATAACATCACAAGCTCTGTTGCGATATCGCAGAGGTTACTGTTGCATATGGATCAAGCACACATGATAGTATTTAGTGGTATCTGATATTACTGTTCAACCAAAAACTTGGAATGACTATACAATAAAAGAAGTTAATTCCCTGCCAAAATGTTTTATGTGGTGGAGTAAAAAAACCTTTGCTGTTATATTGTTATTTATAGGAGCCTTTGGAACATCTTATTTCCCTAAGTGATTGTGCTACTGAAACTGCTTAATTTGTTTTTCTTCTGTTACATATTTATAGTGGAAACTAGCATGGATTCTTAAAGCAGCCTATGAAGTATTTTTCTTAAGACCTGATTTCATTAGGTTCTTGCCAACAAGCAGCATCTAAGTTCTTATTCAAAAGGATTCCTACTGCACAGACACATCCAAAAGTTAATGTTTGTTCAAAACACAGATTCTTACACAGATTCCATCGCCCCTCAGTGCTTTAGCTGAGAAATGACATGTGTAATGTTAAATGGCATGTCAATAGCTGAATACTTTGTACTGCAGGATTAACAAAACAGACTACACTGATGTTGTACAGACATACTTTACTCCTCTGGTTCAACTGAATAGATTCACAATATTCTTGTGTTGAATTGTTTGGCTTAACTCATCGAGTTGGAAGAATGTTGCATTCGCACCAAGGAATAAATTTTCCTCTAGTGTAAACTTACTGGTTTCAAAGGATTTATATCAGGAATGAATTTGGTTGAAGAATGTTAATAGTATTCTGTATATGAAGATTTTTCTCTATTTCAATGAAATTATCCTTTCCCTGATTTTTTGTACCATATTATATTTGAAAGCTGTTTCTCTGAGTTTGCTCTTCACATGTCTGGCTTTAAACCTTCTGGCCAGCTCTGTCTTTCTAACTTGAGCCGCCTTTTCATCTTAAGACGCTTCTTGCTCTGTAGTTTCTCTTGCTCTAACATCTGATATCTCATTTGTTTCATACCGACTTTCTTTTAAGCCTGCTCTTGGGTAATCCTATCCACAAGAGGTGTGTTCTTGCAGGCTGTCAGGTACCACAATGACGGGTACATAATAGGCACCTGCACTGGGACATGAGCGTGCATAATAATTATCTCGAAGTTTGTGATGTACTGATGAATGCGTTGAACAAGGACTCAGCATTCCTCTCTCCTCCTTTCTGCCATCTTTCTAGCTGATAGGATTACTTACTGAACGACCTTCTGCTATTTGAGAAGTCTGGCTTTTTCAAAGGTACTCGGCACCATATGCCCTGTATCCAGTCTTCCTTGTAGTAAGTACATCCGAAAGTCAGACTTAGTTTGTCTGTGCTGAGGATTCCACGGTGTGGAATGGGTAATAAAAATTCCTAATTTCTTGGAAATAGCATGCATTATAATGGCATAAAGGGAATAGGGGATTCTGTGTTTCTTCTGTGTGCAATTAAAAGCAAAATTCTGTTGAGTTGAAAACACTTTTCTTTCCATTAGCTAGTTTTCCTCTGTCTTTTCTGTGTGGAGAGGGAGTTATTCAGCACTGCACAGATAACCTTTTTCTTTTTTCCCTTAAGAGAATGCTGCTTGAGTGCAGTAAATCCACCACAAAGCCCATAATATCTGAAATAAACTTTACTTGCACCTGCCATCTCCTATTCCAAATGCCATCTCTATTGAAACACTCCTCTCTATTCTGTATATAGCATCTTAACCAAGCTGAAATATTTCATCTGCCACAAAGGGATTAAACATGTCAACAGTAATTATCTTTGCATTATTCTCTGGCAGTTGTTTTTCCTTAAATATGCTCAGAGGTTCATTATAACTTTCTCACTAAATCTCTTGCCGCATAAATCTATCAAGGTATCATTTGCTGGCATAGCAAGTGCTGACACATGTGTCCACTCTTGCAAGCAGAAGATGGTCAGGATGGTTTTACTCATAAATTCTCGTCTGTGTTGTTCTAGTTGAAATCCCAGCTGAGCTTACGCTCTGCTTGGAAGCCTGTTAGGCTGCTGCTAGAAAGTGATTCTAACCTACAAGAGGACTGAGATTTTTTGCAAAGTTTTGTGTTATTAATAGAAAATACTTAGTGCTTTAAATTCTAATGACAGTCGAGCTGTACTTTTAGCTAGAAGAACTGGCAGAGGTGAGTGAAGAGAAGAGACCAAGCAAGAAGAACAACTAAATTGATTTTTAAGTTCCATAGACTTTTCAATGATATACCACCCCCCAGCAATGGGCTCCTGAGCCCTGTATGTTTCGGTTTATAAAATAACTGAATAGTATTCTGTAGACAAAATATTTAAGTGCTATTTTTCAAAACCTATTTGTAATTCTTATTGTTAAAATAGATTTAATTTCATGTTGTGATCAAGTAACAATTTTTGTTACTTTACATGCCTGTAAAATGTCTTTTACCAAAGCCTGACAATAAAGGTTTTGATTAAAATATCCCAGAAGCCAAGAGAAATGAAAAATTTTGTTAATATCAAGTTTTTAAGGGCAAGGTTTTTCTTCCAAAAGATTAAAGCCCCATTTCACTCTTTTGAAATATTTTTATTGGAAAAAAGTATGTAGTCAAATATACATTAACCTAGAACTGTATGAGAAAGTAACTTACAGTCCTCTATTATTAAAGGAAACTTGAGTTTATTACCTTTTCACTGTATTCCTGCTGAAAGCCTAGTAATTAAGGCTAATAACTAGACAAATACATTTAGGGTGCTCTCTGGGCATTACAATATCCCAGATGAGGTTGTTGGCGTAGACAGTACAATGCAGTAATACTCATGCTCCAAGAAGGCACAGAGGATGATAAATGTACATTGCGGTGTGCCCATCAAAATAAAATCCAGTTTGCTTTGCTTGGCAGCCTCACCAATTCTTCACAGAAACGATAATTCTCTGAGGATATTTTCTTGTGAAGATACAAAGGAAAAAAAGAAACTTAAATGTGTTTGAATATTCATTTCTTAGCTACCTTGTTCTGTTTTGTGTCTTCCCCCTTGGAGAATGAAGGAAAACGTGTGGTGCTCTAACAAAGAGCCTTTTTTCTTCCGAATAATCTGACATGGGAAAGTTTTGCATCCAGTGAAGATTATGATGAACGGGGGTTTTCACCGTGAATTACCTCCCGGCTGTACTCCAAAATGTGGCCTGTCAGTCAGGTATACACGATTTGCAGAGTTTGCTCCTTTTTCCCCTGAAGGGACTGATACAGTCTTTAGCCACAATGGAGAGCTGTCGGTTAAAATGACAGGGGCCTGGACAGGCACTGGGCACGCTCCACTCGTGAGATGAAGTGTAATAGACTGTTAACGGTCACATAGGCACCTTTTTCAAGGGCCGTTTATCCTGAAGGAAGCTTGCTGTGCCTCCTCTCAAGTAAGGGACGCCTTTTCGTTGTTAGTTTAAACAAGGGAAGCCTCTTCTTTAGAGAACTTCATAATGTGAAATGATGTCTGGTGCTGCGGACGCGCACCCGGCAGGTCCAGCTCTCCGTGGCGGTGTGAGGCTGCGGGCGAAGGTTTGTCAACAGGGTGGGACAGCGACCGGCTGGTTGTACACCTATTTGCTATTGCTGTTTCTTATCTGAATTACAGCAGCATCCAGGAGCATCGGCTGAAACAAAGAGTCTATTTTGATATGCTGTTCGCAACCACAAAATACGCAAGGAAGGATTTTCCAGTAATTAGGGTGCTCATTTGAAAACTGGGCTTAGATTTTCTGAAATCCTTGCTCGACTCAGTTGATTGCAGACTTTAACTACTGAGTCCCTTCCCTCGAGCCAGGCCCATTCCGGTTTCCCCAGGCACCCAAATAGCCTTAATTATTTTAAATTTTCTGCATGATGAATATTATAGATAAGCAAACATTTATTGGGCCAAAGAGTGAAAAAGAACTAGAGTCTGTCACAGCACATTCATCTGTGAGAAGGTACTCCTGGTGTCTCCAGTGAATATTTTACACAAAATACCTGTATATTGTTTGGTGTAGGGCAAGAATGGCAGGTGGATGCCCTCACTTTTCAGTTGCGATGTCTGTCTTTCTCTGGCCTAATAAAAAGTCAGTTATGCTCTACAAGTGAAAGAGCTTCAGCAGAAGAATTGGGGATATTTTCCTGGTGGTTAAGGCTGTGCTACGGAGATAGGACAGAGAAGTTCGAATCTCCCTGCGTAGAGGAGAACTTAAGCTGTCTTACTAAGGAGGATTTCCGATGAATTTTGTGGGATAGAGCAGAGGTAGCTACTTAATTCTAGAAAATGGTGTAGACTAAAAAATTTTGAGGGGAAGAAGATGCTACTTATGAAAGTTACAGAGGTCTGAGAGGGGTGAGGGTGAAGGCTGTTGAATATGTTAACAACTCAGCTTTTCGTGGTCTCTTGAGTTTGTACAAGCAAGAATATGTCCCCTTTATGCATTTAGCCTGCATATCCATTGCTTTCTTAGTCTATTCAAATTACTATCTTTACATTAGGTAAAGGTAAAATCTGGGGTGTTTTTTATCTAGAGGGGGAAAAAAAGGCAAGGTTCAGATACATCTCTCTGTTCTCCATTCCCCCAGATTCAAGAAATCTATGGAAAAATAGAAAATCCAGCACCACTGCTGGTTTTTAGTTCACTTCTCAACAGCTGCCTTTCATATGAAAACCTGAGTGAGAGAGACACTATCGGGTAAGTAAGGTTCAATATTTTTCCTTTAGAAATTACAGTATGCACAAGCTAGCATTGACAGACAAGTTTTAAGCAATTAAATACATGAATCAAAACCAGGGTTACGTCCCGATTTGAATGGGAGATTTGGGTGGACTCAGAAGGCAGGGACAGGTGCATTCAACTACAAAAAGACAAAAGCTTCCTATTCGGGGAATATTGGCATTGTCGTTAACAGAAGAGAGATGTGGCTCACAAAGAAAATGGAGTCAGACGATGGACGGGGTATTGGCATGGAAAGCTACTTTTTATATCGGAGAAGACACAATGGAAGTTTGTACGTATTGAAAAGTAGACCTCTCTGCAACGACCTTGGTGGCAGCGCGAGTAGTGCCCTAAGTGGCCTTTATATACAGGCCAGATTGCTCTTGAAAATTTTGTTTTCCTTCACATAATTGCTTGAATGAGGCTGAGGAGGTACAAAGCCAATTCTCTGCTGTTGACACGGGGACTGTTTGCTGGGATGATTGACAGTCTATC
The DNA here is from genome assembly GCF_026419915.1 of Harpia harpyja. Taxonomy (NCBI): domain Eukaryota; kingdom Metazoa; phylum Chordata; class Aves; order Accipitriformes; family Accipitridae; genus Harpia; species Harpia harpyja. The sequence continues at coordinate 29,567,952 of NC_068955.1, read as the reverse complement.
GGGTTGGAGATAAGCACGTTTCTCCAGTTGTTTGCAAGTCCTGCCTCACGTTAAATCATTTAGCTCTGTAATCAGTGAATCACAGATCAAGATAAACACTTGTGCAGAGTCAATAAACCTAATTTTTATTTTTATAATTAAATCTTAAGAGCCACCTGATTTTGCATTGAATCAAGACTATAATTTCAGCAGTAAACATCTGATATTTTATTGTAATGAAGAAGCTAAGAATGAATAGAGCCACATTTTTGATTAATTAGAATTTTGTTGCCAAGGAATTAATCTGTTTTCCCTTCTCTGTGGAAAAAGAAAAAAAAAAAAGCCCTCTCTAAAATTAGTTTCTCAGCAGGCTTAATTATAGAAATGTGGAGTGAACTCCAGCAGCAGATATATTTCAGGGTTTCTTTGTTTTCCTGGATTAAGGGGGCAAATGGGAGAAAATAGATGACCGTTAAACAGTGATTATGGCTATTCTTTTCGCTGAACATAAAGTAAGAGAAAAGCTAGCCCTGGATCTAAGACTTCCTGGTCACTAGCTATTTCTGAGTGAGATAAGAGAGCGAGTTTAACTTGAACTGTAATAACTCAGACCTGTATTCATGTAGAAATGGCTCCAGGGTGGAAGTCTATACTAGTTAACTGCTGCTGTATCAACTGAGGAGTTGCTGTAGTAATACCTTATATGACTGTGCTTCCTTAGACAATCCTTTGGACTGATTCCCATCTTCTTCTGAGGCAATGGGGGTGATGCTCACAGAACCGACAAGCTAAAAAAATGAATTAACTGCACTGCAGTAAACTTTATTGAATTACTTGAGATTTAGAGATGTGAATCCATTTGTGCACGTGGCAAGCTAACGTGTAATTTCTGTGGGTATGAATAAATAGAGCAACCACTTAGTATTTTAAAAGGTTGCTTTCTGTCATTACTTATGGCAGCAGGGGATGCTTTTCATTTCTTCTAAGTTTAAAGGAAGAAATGCTTTTTCTTTGCTAAGAAAAGCTACCGTGCTTATGTGATTTGTATAAGTAATGTGTCAGTTGCCATATTCCTGCTTTAATATGTCTCTTTAGGATGCAGAAAGCTATGTTCAAAATAATGATAACCAGACAGCGTTAGAAAATTCAAAAAGATACTGTCCCTACATCAGAAGCGGGGATCCAAATGCTGCAGTTCAGGCTCATCGATATTGGTAAGTGTTTTAGATGTGAGTAATTGAAACTTGCTGCTACTGTGTGCTTCTAGCAAAGTGTGAAATTGAGGAACCAGAAGACAGTACCCGTATGCATGGATGCATGACTGCAGTCTGAGTGCTTTCCTTGTGGGTGACTGAAGCATTTATTGTCTAGTTACCTCAGAGTGGAGAGTACAGAAACGCTTTGGGATGAGAACACTTTGGATCCTGAACTTTACTTCTTCATTTTACTGTTAGCAAAAAAACCACCCAACCCTCAAAGCCCTGTGGAAGACTTATTAATGCTATAATAAGCAGTTAGGTCTTGCTATTAGCATAGTTGAAACTGTGCTGATGATATTTTTAAATTACTTTCTCTGGAAGAGATGTAGTGTAACTTTTCTTGTATGAGTGATGATGTATATACAGTTTAAAAAATCGAATACTATCATCTGGGCTATTCCCTAAGAAAATGTTTGTGGTTAAATGAGGACTGGGTTATTTCATTCTCCAGCTCACGCTGAGCAGTGGCTGAAGAGCTCTTCCCACATAGAGGAACTTCTTTCTGGAAATTGTCTCCTGCATTAATCATCTCTCCAGCTGTAGGGAGAGGGATGAAGAAGGAGTCCCTTGCCCCTTTAAAAGCCATGTAAAATAGCACTAAGTAAGTTCGCCCAACAAACAGAGTTCCTGTCAATGAGATATTAGTTCTTGTGCACTAGGTTCTTCAATACTGGATGGAAAATCTAGTATCTGTACTCAAAGGTAATAGACTGTTTTGTGTTAGTAAGGTGTTTATATAATAGCTCGAAAAATGAAAACTGTTTCCTGAAAATGACTCAGTGTGCAGAGCCCTTTCTAACTGGGAAAATCAGTTCAGCAGTCCGTATGTCAGCATGCCAAAAGAGGAAGAGAATGAAGAGAGGGCATGGCTGAGCTGGGTTGTATCTGATCTTGCAGCTATTCAAGGTAGAAGACCCTGAATATAGCAACTTGGTAAGAAGGTACCCCAAAGACAATTTATAGCTTGCCTATATCAACAAGCCACCTATGGTATATTATGAGCTACAAATTTTTGCGTAAACCCAACTTTGTATTATTCTAGGATAGGCATAGCTGTTTTTTCCCTGTCCGATCAGCTACATTTATGTCTTATGGAAGCAATGAACAAATGTTATTTAAACTAAAGTACCTCAATATATGTATTTATCACTTACATGAATTACTTTTTAAGAGAGAATAAAACGTTGTACACATACTAGAAATTGCAGCCAAAGAGTCTTTTCACTTTAAGAGGAAGTAGTGAATACAGTGAATCCAAATTTCTTTGTGCTCCTTCTCTGGAGAGTGAGTCAGTTCAAAATTCAGATTTCCCACTCAAATCCATAGTTTCTGTCTGAAACCTTGTAAATATCTAGTTAAGAAGCGAAACGAACAGGAGGTTGAGCTTGACTGCCAACTCACAGATGTATTCTGCTTTCTTGCTTGCTCTGATTAGTATCTTATTCTTTAAACAGTGCTGCAAACACCACTGTGACTATTCTTACAGGAGCTATATTATGAAAGAATGACAGATTGTGGATGAGGAGGACCTTTTTCATAAATCATTTCCCTTTGCAATGCTTCTATTTTCTCTTCTGTAAAATAGTTAGGTGAAAATACTATATTTTTCCTGGTACTAATAAGAAAATTTGTAAAGTAAAGGAATTCTTTGACTCCAGGCAGTTGCATTTTATCTACTAGCCCTCAAAATACAAAAAAGGTATCAGAACAGGTATCCCTTCCTGCTTGCTAACAAATCTGCTTCTTTCCCACTTTTGTCATAGATAGGGGCTTTAACCTTTCCAGTGTTAATAGTGAAACTGCTATTTTTGGTTAAAAAAAACCCCAAGATGATACTTTCAGTCTATTAGAGTGTTAAAGTATCATTTCATTTCACAGTCTACATCCTTAAAAGGTTGTCATGGCAGCAGTAAACCAAAGATTAGTTAAAAGCCATGACAAAGTTGTAATTTTATTCTTAACATTCCTATATATAAGAAAACAGGTGACAAAAGGTTTCCACCCCACTGAAAATTCCTGCTCTCTTACATCTTCTTAACTGACACTTAGTGCTTGGATAATAGTGAGAACACAGGAAAAAAGATTACAGCTTTACATTTGTGACACTAGAGTTAATGGCTGAAGAGGTGCTTTCGTTCTAAGGCTTCATTTTCAGGCACTTACAGCTTTCTGAATATATTACCCTTTGAGCTCCCATTACACATGCTTGCTTTCATCCCAAAAGGTGGTTTGTGGCTTTTTTGTTTAGTCTTTTTCTGTATTCCTTCATTACATTTTTCTTGGCTATTTATTTGATACCTAAATATGTGGAAAAGTATCTTCATTATTTCATCAGTGGTTCAGATTTTTTTTTTTCCCTCTGCACGTTGGTATTGGTGCTTCTGAAGAACATCTGCCTTTGATACAGTAGAGGAAATTTCTTTTATAGATAACTATTCAAAATTCTTAAAACCTGCCTGCTCTGTTTTGGTTTTTACTTCTTGAAATAACCAGGGAATTCTTCCTTAAAAAAGAATTCTGAAGTGTGATATCATGGTTAAAAGTGTAAATATGTACTAACTTATTCATGAAATTGCCCTCCGTGAATAGTAGCTACACATATCAGAGTAATAAGAATAGATGATTTCTGATGGTTTAGAGCAGGATTCCACTCTCCTTTATGATGTGGTGGGAAAGAAGCATCTGTTTCACCAATAAATGCCATAAATAAAAGCCAGAGTTCATACACACCTTCAGTTTTGACTTTCCTAACACTTACAGACAATAAACCCCCTTTGTTTATATACAGTTTAGACTAGCAGACTTGATGTGGGAAAATGATGAGGAACCAGGAAAGTCAAATCCACTGCTACGGCTTCCTGATGGAGCCCCTAACTGTCAGTCCACAACAATAATAATTTCAGTCTCTTGGCTTTCAGTGTAAACGGATTAACTCAAAAAGATGAATTAACATTGAAGGGTTTGTATTTCAGTGAGAAACCACTCTGTGTGCCTGCACACATGCACAAAAAGAATGAAAGATCAGCAAAAAGAACCAAAGATCATTAAACACAAACAAAACCCAAATCCTGAGTGAGAAGTTTCTCTAACACGACCATGTCTCATCTACAGTCATTCTTAAGTTATTTAAGATGGTGAATGTTGTTTATTCAAGAGAGCATACAGGTGCTTTGTTATGTTTTTGAGTACATTAGGTGCAGATCCAACAATATATCAATACTGTCCATTGTAATTCTGAGACAAAAGGGGTTTTGTAGAGAAAAAGCATCTGTAGAAAGCAAATAGTTAATATGTGCATTATCTGCGTTCCTAGGGCCAACTTTGCTGTAGTGCTTGACCCATCTGGTGCTGGTAGTAGCGTCTTGAAGTAACACACACAAAATAATCGCAGCAAGGTCCTCCTCACCCTCAGGGTCCCTATGCGGCCATAATTTCACAGTGAAAGTGGTCCTGGCAATGCTGGCTGATGATGATCTCATCAGGACTGGGAATAGGTTTTGTTTTGGTTTTTTTCCTAGCTTTTTTTTAAATGAACACATGAAGATTTCAGAATTCCTATGTCTCAGACAGTGGTCTTTTACTGAAAAGACACAGCCCCCGTAGAAGGATGTAAACTGATATTAAATTTACAGAAATACTGTCTTGTTTTTCAAAGCTACCATAGGCCATTATAAGGAGAGACAGATAAAGGAACACCCAAGGCTATGTAGCACTGCATGCTGTGAGCAAAAATCCTGCAGTCATAAGCCTAAGCATACCGTCTGATTGCCGCTAAAAACAAGCGTCTTTTCTTGGAACGAGGGTTAGTTATGGTAGAGGTGGCATAAAAGTGATGGCCTTGAAAATACGTGGTTTTCTTTTAAAGGAAATAGTAAGTATGAGTCGAAGGCATAGTTTCATCCTTTCTCCTCCTTCTTCTCCATCTTTTTTTCCCCTCTCCCCTCTGTCAAATCACTCACAATAGCTTGGTCAACAGTGTTTTCTTGCTTCATTGGTTTTGAAAAGGACTTGCTGTTCCCTGCTGTTAGATTATTTCCAGGAGACTGTCTCAGGTCAATAGTCGTAACATTCTTCGCTCAACTCCCTCCCCTACCCAGACCAAAAAAAAAAAAAAAAAAAAGTTTGGAAGTGCGAAAGGGATGTTTTTATTTACATGATTGATCCACAGTATTTTTGGTATGGAACCTTCCTTTTCTTTACAAGTACGTGGTCTCTGCACGCAATTCCCATAGAGAAATTTCTCCTACAAGGCATAAGCAGTAGCAGCTAGGTTTCAGGTGAAATTACCAAAAAACATAGGGACCTTTTATTGGTATCAATTTCATTGCAGTCTTCAAGAAAAAGATTCCTTGCTCCAAGAAGTGTAGGAGACATTGAATGTAATAGCCAAAATAAACATCATCCAGTTGTGGTTACCTTGGATATTGGTTCTTTAGGTTTTGTTTCTACTCTCCTTCAGGTTTATTTTAACAGTTCATAAAAAGGCAGAAAGAAGTTCACCTGGGGTGTATGTTGCCACCAAACTGATGCCTCTCTTGGCTCATCCGCAGCAGCCTGGCTGGCTCACGCTTGTTCTTGCCTGGTTCATTCAGCAGTTGTGGTAACGACTTTTATATACAAAGGTGTTACTGCAGGCTTCGCAGCTGTGGTTCATCTGCAACTGTTCTTCCCCTGTCTTCTCCTTCCCCTGAAAATATTTTTGGTTAGGAAAATATGTCAGGTTAGGACTGCCAGTATGAAATAAATGTATTAGGTTTGTTTTCCACTCCAGTAAATTTTGGCTAATGTTAGGATGGATTTTAGTTTTCTGTAACTGCTTGAACTGATTAAATTAGCATGGGGGCAGATACTTGCATACAAAGTAAAGACAGTTCCTGTTTACTAAAATGAAAATTTGTGTGGTGTTTAAAAAGGACAGTATGTGATAACTAGCAACTGTTGATAGTTTTACAGTATGCAAAATGGGGAGAGACCGTAGCAAGTTAATTTGACAACAGTAGAAGTGAACAAGACAACTCAGTATTGTGCTAACCTGTCTTGGGAACAAGCACGATTCCTTTATTCCTCATGGGGTTTTTGTAAATCTTATTAACACTCTCTTTGGTGTGCACCAAACACTGCTGTTGTTTGTACGTGCCACTGTAGGGTCACGCAGTTAGCCAGCGGCCAAGCTGCACGCCTCGCTGAGACGCTGAATGCCTCGGCTTGGACTAAGAACCACCTGAATCCTAATCTTAGCCTTATTCTTGCGTTCTTGAGTTTGCTTGGCCAGCTTGGGGCACCCAAGACAACAGAGGAGCTTTTAGTGTCAGTTGTATTTTAGAACTAGTATTTGGATTAGTACTTGGTAGTGTCAGTGTTATGGAAATAATTAAATTATAATAGAACATTAGCTCTCTGAGTAATATGAGCAAAGCCAATCCATGTTCATCAGCTCCCTAAAAGTATAGGCTAACAGTGAAGCCAATCTTAGTAATAAATGAACAGAAGCATGAACTGTGGTGTTAGAGCTCAATTTTGAATGTACACAAGATAAGGTGTTATTTACTGTTTTTAATCTGGAAATCTGATCTTCCCAGTATCTGCATGTTTGGATTTGGGAATTTGGTTTAAACCCTTTTTTAATAACAAATACTACAGGAAAAACATGTTGCACTTTGTCAGAGGAAACATTGACTTCTTGGATATAAGTAGCTTCTGTCAGAAGACAGACAGATTCAGCCATCCTTAGGCTTCCTTACACATTTCTTCTTTCATAGACATTATTCAGTTTAGATGCACAGTTTAAATACTCTAACTTCAGTGCTCTAGGGGAGAGATTTTGAAAGTGAAAAACATAGGTAAGGGAACAGCTTGTCAGAAAGTAAGAATTTAGCACTTACACACTCCAAAGGCGTTTCCACATAATGAGAACAAACAAACTGCAGTTCAGATCTAAAAATCTTCTACCTTTCATGTTTTTCAGCTCTGGATTAAAGAGCCTTCCTGAGCTGATGAGGGTATCTGAGCTCTCTCAGCCTGGGATAAGCAGTATCTTGACCAAAAACTTTGGGTACTGCAAAGTAAAATGCAGTGGTATGTGTACAGCATGTAAAGAACATTGAGAGACTCCTGACAACTTCTATAGAAGTTTGCAAATCTACTGCCTCTGCTTTTCAAAAGGAAAGGACTATATGTATCTTGATGCTGCACATCATTTTAGAGTTTGGATTAGAAAGTAAAATTCTGCTGTTCATCCAGATGCATTAATGGTAACTGAAATAAATGCCACGTCTTAATGGCTAAGCCATAGACAAGATAAGGGCTGTTGCTACTTAGAAAAGATAAAATAACCTTCAAATGAGAGAAGCCTGTGCTGAGAAACTGGAGGTTTAAGCTCTTAATCTGTTAATGATGTGTGTGTGAAGATTTTTGAGATGAAGCCCAGTCTGGGAGCTTGAATTTTGCAGGCCTCTCAAATGTTTCAATGTCTTCTCTGACATGCATGACCCCTTGATGAAATGTATGCTTTTGCCTGCTTATATAGTGCAGGACCAGAGAGATTGTTTTGCTCTTATATTTGTTACCAGTCATTACAACTGTTAGTTCAAGTTTTTACTTGTACTTTGGAGCTGAAAAATTCAGGTTCTGTTGATGATAAACTGTTAGTGCATAAGCACATGCAACTCAGGAGGTTAAAAAAAAATTCATATATTTTTGCTGGGACAGTCCACATTTTAAAGTTGGTAGCACTTTTGCTATTGACTTATGAGAGACATTGTTCATACAAGACAACTAAAGATAAATGTACTAGATAATTGTCTTATCCATATATTGAGCGAATGTCGTAACCGTTAAGCTACGGAGAAGAACTAAGTGTATATGACTCTTTCTGGCCTGACAGCAGACAGTTATTCATACAGAATACAAGAGTTTGGGCTATAAAAGATGAAGTTTCGAGTCTTGCTTCAAGCCAGGAAGAATAGAAATCCTTTGGACATGGATCTTTTGCAACACAGTACTACTTGCTAATCAAGGGTATTTCGCACAATTACAGAGTAGCTGAGGTTGGAAGGCATCTCTGGAGATCACCTAGTTTAACCCCCTGCCCAACCAGGGTCAGCTACAGCAGGTTGTCCAGGATTGTGTCCAGTGATGGAGACTACACAACCTCTCTCAGCAACCTGTTCCAGTGCTTGATCACCCTTAAACTGAAGAAAAAAAAAAAAGACTTAAAAAATATTTAAACAGAACTTCCTGTATTCCACCTTGTGCCCATTTTTTCCTGTCCTTTCACTGGGCATCACTGAGAAGGGTCTTGCTTTGTCTTCTCCCCACATCCCTATGAGAATTCCTACACAGTTTTACCTATTTTAATGCAAACAGATGAGGAAATTGTGTGGGATGCCTGGGTACCTATGATTGCCCAGCTGTTTATTTTTGGAAGGAGACTTGGGACTATTCATTTACTCTCTTTTCTAATACAAGAAATAGAAGGCATCGCCTGGCTCAGGCTATGAGCCACAAATTGCTGAAATTTGAGAGGATACAGTACAGAAATATAACGGTGCTTGGTTTGTTCTTACATCTTTTCACTGACTTTGGTTACTGCTAGGGATAGGATATTGAACAAAACTGATTTTTGGCGTGACTTGGTACATCTGCTTTTACTTTCTAAGACCTTAGAGTAGTTTTAGAGGGACAGATGCAGCTGGCTTTGCTACAATACTGCTATTCCTGGTTAATCTGCATAGTGATGTTGATTTTGGGGTTGGACATTTTTTCAGCTTGCCATACGCTCTGAAGAGGCAGAGATATGTAGCAGCACAAAGCAAAGGGGAGGATGGCCTTTAAATGATGCTCTTCTTTTGAACCAAATGGTTGCTGGCCACAGCGACTCAGGAGCTCTTACAGTCGAACACTTGGAATAGTGCTCTCCTACAGGAAAAAGAATTGCTCCTAGATGTTTATTTTGAAGCTTATCATAATTGTAAATAAAGGCTAATATGCATGTATTATAACTCAGGTCTTGCTTGCTTTTTATAGAGTGTGAAATGAGCTTCCACTTGTAATTGCAGGTTTTCTTGATTGATGTGAAGCTATTTTCTCTGTAAGCAGGTAATTCTCAGTTTCAAGCTCTGTTCAAAGTATGAATAATCAATTACAAAAAAAACAACTTGGAAAAAAAAAATTGAATTGCAAAAAGGCTCATTTCCTAATGCCCCAGGACAGCAAGAACTTCTGAGTTAGGAAATTACATGCCCTTAACACGACTGTTGACTCTTCCATTGAATGAAAGCTGTACATCAAGAGAGATCTCTCATTACATGATTACAGCACATATTCTCCCTGGAAGATACAAGGCACTTTCCCTTTGGATTCCACTTATGAATTCTTACAGCTTGGAGAACTGCAAATATGCTTGAGAGGAAAGTGTGTCTGTGACCAATGGAAACATAACAGGGGAAGAAAAGTTGCAAGACTTCACAGAATACCTGCTCACCTCCTGAAATGCCATGTCCCCATGCATCAAAGGCTTCGCGTGCTTTCTGAAAGATGCTGTTTTTATCATTGCACACGATATTGCATCCTTTGGGATGAATTCTGCTAACTATCAGTAGAATTATTTATATACGAAACTTGTCAGGTTAGCAAAGGCACAGGAATTTGGCTGGTCATTAAAGACGTAAGTGCGTTTTAATGTATTGTATACTGTGCATTTTCCTTGCCTCTATTCCAGTGAGTGCCAAGACTCCTTCCTTCTGCTGTGGCCTCTGTGTTCAGAAATTTTGGATTTGATTCTGAGCAGGAGAGCATTTCTCTAACTCTACTGTCTTGGTTAAGTTATTTCATGCAATCCTGAACGTTGTAATTTGTAAAGCAAATCTGCTTTGATACAAAAGTATTCTGTAAAATCTGTTACCTCTATAGGCTGAAATTAAGTTTAACATGTTCAAAACAAACCCTGTTTTTTGCAATCTGATCTATTCCCTGTTTATTTCTGCTACTACTTTTGTCATTGTATCCAAACTGTCTGTATGTAAGCAGTTGTAAACACTTCTTAACAATTTTTCCAGTACTGTGAATTGCCTTGAAGGCACACAGGATATAAATGAAGAGGAAAATAGCAGATTTTCCATATGGTCTAAGTACTATATGAAATTTTAGGAATGCTATTTCCCATTTATATCCATTCATGCCTTTGAATTTCAATCTTTAAATCATTACCTTTTCTCTCAGGACTGCTGTGAGGCTTAATTTATTAATGTCCATAGAGGGCTTTGAAACCCTTAGATGAAAGAGATTACAGAAGTGCAAAATATTAATATTAAAGCAAAAACGTGAACCCACAACATCTGTCCTTCTCCCCCTTAGCTCACCTATTCACAAAGATCTTTGTAATCATATAAACTTACCTTAGAATCGAGACAAATACTTTTTCCTTTGATGTACAGATAACATGAGGTTGTAAATGCCCATTTTTTAAAGAATCTTCTTCATATTAACGAAGTTAATGTAAAAACTTCTTAGCAATGTTTTTAATCTTCTATTCACAGTCTCTGTGCTTCCCCAATTAAAATGTGGTCCTGGTTAAATCCAGCTGAATCTTGTAGGACTGCATCAGCGTTGAAAGATTCATACTGCTCTCTCCATAGGCTTATATTGGGAAAACAGAAGTTCCTCTATAGGGTATATGTAACTTCAGATTGTAAAATAACTGGCATAACACAATCTTTTCAAAATGCGTCATTTGTTTTCTAGATGGGAACCATCTTCTCTGTCCTAATGCCTGCATTAGTTTCAGTAAAGCAGATTCTCTATTTTCATAGGATGATAGGATAATTCAGGTTAGAATGACCTCGGAAGATCTCTCGTCCAACCTCCTGCTCAAAGCAAGGTCAGCTATGAGATCAGACTAGGTTTCTCAGGGCTTTATCCAGTCAGAGAATATCTTAGCCTACCAGCTTCTACCTGGAACTACTACATCATCCATGAACCCAGCTGCTTCTGTTTCCATTACAATCTAAAACCTATAGAAGCCTTTAGTAATATTACTGAGATTAATACCCCCAAATCCAACACCCCAGAATAACCTTCACAAAACTGATGCAGGTGTTACTATTGGGACACAAGGAGGGTTTTTCTTCCCCTATCTTAACAATTTATCTCTGTAGCCACAAGATTGTCCATGGACCTTCCCAGTAACTTCTTTTTCCCTGCAAAGAAAATCAGACAGAGGGTAAGAACTGTTAATGAGCCTGCGGGAGGTAAGCCAACAGCCTTTTTGAAACATTGGAGTACTGCATATTTAAGGACAGAGTTAAAGGAAACAAGGGCTGCCATCTCAGCTGCTTGGTTTGGATATTGAAAGTCCCCCTCTCCTGGCCTGCTAAGATAAGAAATTCCCTCTCTGCTGTAGCCACTACTTAAAATCTGTAGAAAGTTGCTTTTCTCAGGCATTTATGATTGCCCTCTTAATCCATACTGGGCATCCCATATGATCTTTCACTGTCTCCAAGAGGAAAGGCTCAGTTTCCTGTCTTCTGAGTCAGTGTGAAAAGACTGACCTTCTGCAGAAGGTTTCAGTTTTCCCTCCAGTGCTGGTCTTACGGCTCCCAGCTGGGTAATGCTTTTGTGTTATTGCAATCTTTACTGACAAATAGGATTGAGAACTCGTTATCAGTGGGGAAAAATCCCCACCAAACCTGTATTCAAAGCTCAGTTATAACATTCATGATGTTCAGATTGTCCAAGACAGAGCAGCTAGTTGTGTTTTTAAGAAGAAACCATTGTAGTGTCTCTTGTCGTTCCACTGGAGTTCATATGAACCCTTCTGACAAGAGCTGATTTATTTCAGAATTAGTCCTTTCTGGGGCTGCTGTGCTACTGTCCTGCTCTTCCAGTTCAGCCATTTAAAGTCAGTAGAAAACTCTAGTGACCTCTTTATTTGCAGACAGAGCAGATATCTACAAGCCAATTGTGGAGAGTAGCTAGTTTGAATCTATATTTAAATACTCAAACAAGCATATGTTTATTCAGGTTTCTCTTTAAAGTTTAGGCTCTGAAAGTTTCTCCTGTATTACATATGCATGTGTTGATATAATCTGGAATTTTGAGTTGATTGTAATACTGCTACTAGATATTAGAGTTGTTTTACCACCACTTCTTCCTCAAAGGAGAATTAATCATTGACTTAACTAGAATGCTAATACGAATGATTGTGGTGTTATGCATATGTTGATTTATTTAATTTTTTCAGCCTTCTAGGTCCCTTTTGAAAACAAGCTTAGCCAACCAAACTTAACAAGCTTTTACTTGAGTGTGTATAAATGTTAAGTAAACAAAATATTTTTGCTGCTTATGCTTGCAGTATTCAGCTTCATTAAACATGTTTATATGCAGTCTATAACCTCCTACAGTATACATGACTAACTTGTAAGACAGATTCCACTCAGATAAAAGAAGACATGGAAAATGTCTTTTGGAGAACTCGCCTGAATATAGATCTCCCGAGATACTCTCAAGGTGTCCTGTTCAAGCAAAACAAAGATCTCAAATCTTGAAAATTGTGAGGTGTGTAACAGGTCAGGTTGGCTTCTCTTAGATGGGCTTTCCACCAAATAACACATACAACCATTTTGCATTGTGAAGTCGTCCATGGTTAACGGTGTCCCTATGGCCAAGTAGGAAACCTCTGGTTACAGCACAGCAGTTGCAGGCTGAGGCGAGCATGGTGTGCGGGTTAGTACGTCCCACTTCCTTTGGCAGCCTGAGAACGGGTTTGTTTCCAATTAGGCAGCCAGGCTTCAGAAGCCACGGAGACACTAACAGCAGAGAGAATTTTAAGAATGCCACCACATCTGGCAGATGTTCGGGGAAGACAAACAACTGAGGTCTGCTCTTAGCCTCACCTGCCAAAGCAAGGATTAAACAAGCGTGATCAAATTGCTTCTTCCTAAGAGGCCTTAGGCCTTCCTAAGCCAATACCAAGATTTTAATGCCATGATGCAAAGTAAGTACTTGATAGCGACGGAATCATAGTGTAGCTAGATGTCACTTACTAAAAAATTCTGATATCCTGAGAGAACATACATACTGGTTGAAGGACAGACCGGGTTGCTTCGGCAGTATGGGAGTACTGGTAAAATCTCGGGGCAATGGCTCACTGCAATCCTAACTGACCCTTGCAAAGGTTTTTTCTTGTAATGACGAGTAACCATGGCAGATGCTGGCTGTCCATGGATCCAAGACATGGATGAAGTTAGCTACTTTGAGGAGATGCGTATTCTAACCATGGAAATACAGAGTGACAACTCTGAGGACGAAAGAGATGCTAGCTAACAATAACAATAGTTGACAGAGGGTTGTCTTAGAATATTTACACTGTAAATATAAGGCACTGTGAAGAAATTCTTAGTTCAGGTAAACTGCAGTAGAGACACGGTTTTGTGACATTTTAGTCCACCTAAGCAGCTGTCCTTATGAGCCACGAGTGAGGAATCTATGTATTTCTTACCAAAGAGGTAGGGGTACCCACCTTTTAACAAGTACAGGGTGGACATAATTCTTAGACAACAGCTGTCCCTTTTCTTTTAAAACTGTCATTTAAATTTAGCATTTGAACTTTCTTTTTAGTCTAATGGTTTTCAGATCACAGGAGAGGTAAATGGGTGAAGCAGCTTCTGAGATATTATATACCTGTCTCGTTCCACTGATCAAATAAGCAGTTGATTTCATTTTCCAAACCTAAATTTTATTTAAAGAAGTATTTAATATTTAAAAAAAACCTAGTCCGCCACCTGCCAAAGAATACAACAAAGAATGACAGCATCTGGCTGTCCTAGAGTAAACCTATTAGCTATCTCAAGAGTTAAACTTTCAAAGATTATATTGGATTTCATAGAGGTAAAATAAGAGTCTCAAGATGCATTCTATCCCCAAAAGCAACAACTTTTCTTAATGTACATGCATTACACAATAAAATCTTAAAAATGCAAAATAAGACATTTTTAAGAATTCATTGCCTTAAGTCAGAACTTATATGAACATGCAATTTGATTAGCTATAGCCAAAAGCTAAAAGGCACATAACAGAGCCTAAAAAATTAATGAAAGCTTTGCTATTTTAGTTTAACATCCCCGTTTTTCTGCTCTCTAAACACTCCTACCATTGCAGCCATCAGTTTCGTAACAGAATGTTTTACCAGACCCTGCAGCAGACACACAGACAAATGAACTCAAGATTGTCTTGAAAGGTCTATGAAAACACCTCAGGAAATGTTGACTCTTACAGTCTAAGGATCAAAGCTGAATTATCTTACGTTAAAGGATTTAAATTCTTTAGATGATGAATTGCTGTTTATGAATGTTTTGTTTTCTAATTACGAAACTTATTTTTCACTTACTGCAAAATCTAGTTCTCTAAGAATATGAGTAACACTCAGTATTTTTAGGCATCTTTTACTGTTTTACAACTGAACTTTGTGACATTTTGTAGTGTCAGAAAAATGGCACTTGCAAAGGACGCCTCCTATTTTCAAATGCTTATGGCAAAGAGTGTGATTATGGCATCACGGCTTTCACAGCATTTAAGTAGCCTTGTATTGCAGTGGTAATTAAAACGCATTGGGCCAGATCCTGCTGTCCTGGCTGAGATCACAGCTCCAAAGCATGTTTGGTATTAGTGTGCACTTAATCATTGTGGACCTGGTATCTCGAAGTTCCAGCCAAGATCAAGGGCTCGTTTTGTTAGAATTTCTATGGAATATGTGGTAAAAGGCAATCTTTGATTTAACACATTTACAATGCATGGCTGGCATTTAGATTTTATCCTGTGGGAACCTCATGTGCTTCCACAGTACCCGGTGTGGGCTTAGATGACAGCAAGCTGACAGATTCAGGAGTCCCGAGTCCCAGGCTGGCACTCCTACCCCACCATCATTTTACTTCTGTGAACATACTAAATGGCTTTTTCATAGGAATAGTATGGGGATTTGAATGACATTATCCCTAGACTAAAGGTGTGCATTTAAAGTGTTTTGTTACTGATTTTTATAGGACAAGGACCGTTACCTGTTCTGTAACGACTCTTAAAATAAGAGAATTATTACTGTGTTCATGTCTGATGAATTAATCAAATTGCTCCCGGTTTCGGTTCTCATCACTGAGATGAGAACTTGGGCTTTGATCATTATCTTTTTAGAGTCCAAGCCGGTAACTTAACACATGATTACTTTTACCTATCTAACAGGCTGGAACACATTAAAAGGATAAGAACCAACAAGAAGGGGAATAGCTTGTGGTTAAGATGCTGATGTTAGTTGGGAGACCAGATTTTGGCACATTCCTCTCATCAGCTCTATGCCACAGCTTTCTGTTTCTGAAAGAGAAATTAAAATGTTGAGTTTTTTTTCTCTTGGCTTTTGTCTGTCTAGATTGTAAGCATTGGCAAGGGTACATAAGTGCAACGCCTTGTTCGTTAGTGCTTCTTGCTACAACCATAACATTTAATCAATAAAAATATGCCTTATGCTTATTCGATTCATAATGTGCTGAATGTCTGACTAATGTGAGCCAGTGAGGAACATGTATTTACAGATGACCTTTAACTGGAAAGAGTAGAAGATCACCGTCCTTGCCTTTCAGTTGGGGAGTATGAAACCAGTAATGCAAATTTTCACTCTCTCGGCATGCAAATTAACAAAAGAGGTGGCAGTACACCTGTCTTCTCAAAGCTCAAAGCATCACACATGCACAGGAAAAAAATAAAAAAGGTTACACGTCTGTAGTTCTCTACAGTCAAGCATTCTTTCAAAGGGAAAATCCATCACTTTGAAGAATTTACAGAAGAAAACCTCCACAGCAACCAAAGCTGCAGGCAAGCAAGTGAAAGGCAAAATGCAACTGCTGAGAAAAATAAATAAGGGCCTTTATAGCAGTCCCATTGAATTGAAATTTTCCTTTATCACAGACTAGGCTATTATAATCTTCTTTTCTACCCCTAGCCACATATTTTAAAAGAAGATTTTCTAAATATAAAAATGTTACAATAGAAGCAGAGTTTCTTACTAATGTATTATAAACCATCTCTTCCTGTACTAAAACGCCACCTGAATTTGCCAAAGAACAGATTTGGCTTAATTTCTCATTCCTGTTGTCTGCGTGTGAAACATCGATTAGATATGAAAAACAGCAGTTGAGTTACGGAGTGACAGAAATGTCATTTTCTGCAGGAGCTGGCATTCAGCAAGTGCACCAAATGCTTGCAAAGGCCTTTGAGCACAGGTGAGACCAAGTGTCGCGGCTAAGCCTTCTGCAACCCACGCTGTCCTTCAAGGTCCCAAGAGCCACAGCAGCCGAGGCGTTCATGGCATCTTGTTCTTCCAGGTAAGTTTAAACAAAACCTCAGGCAACCTAAGTTCATAGACTTCTTTTTACACAGGCCACATACTTTAACATTTAAATTAAATAAATGGTCTAAATTAGATGTTAATTTTATTTTTCTGGTGTTCCATGTCAGCAGATGTCCTCAATACTGGGCTGAAAGCTGTAGCTCTGCTGAATCAACAACCTTGAGGAGAAAGCTAAAAGCAAGGTAAGACTGTAGTCATAATTTTATCTGGGGGGAAACTGAATTTTCTTTCCCCAAGAACGAGGTGCCACAGAAGGAGTCACGTATAGGACTCGCTAAAGTTCAGACAGAAAATGAGGAAAATGCCTTGAAATCCTGGGCTGGTACCGGGATGGGAAGGGTAAAGGCTGATGCTGCTCCCGGATATATCCTCTCGAGTACCAGGTACCATTTCTCTTCACGCTGACCTCTCTCAAAAGGTGCTAGGCAGTAGCCATCCTGGATTTCTTGGCCTGTAGACAGAGCAGGCAGTGAGGCCTGACCAGCTGATTGCCTTCAGAAATCCACAATCCCTCGACACTACCTACTCCTGTGGCCTCCAGCCAGCCTTGACTTTGACGGGAATATTCTGCTCTAAACACCGTGTGTTACAGCACCGCCTCTCGCTATAAAAAGTGTGTTTCACTTTGAGGCTAAGCCTTTCAATGTAAACCCCACATATTTGGCATCTGTGATGATACTTGGTGGTTTTCTTTTTCTTCCCCACAGACGTTGTGTGGGTCAAGCAGGGCTAGCTCAGATATAGGGTGACCAAGAGAATACGTTGCTACTTTTGAGGTCTGCTGGGGCCCAGGCGCCTACTACTAGCACGGCTACCGGCACAGGCCGGTAAGTCGCGTCGGACCGGAGCTGGCTTCTGCCGAGCCGTCCGGAGCGCAGCCACGCTTCCATTTCCAGAACCGGAGGGTGCGGAGCTGCCGAAGCGGCTCTGCGAGGAGTCAACTTCGATCCAGGCTGCCTTACTAGCGCTGGCGTGTTAAAGCTTGCGAGGCTGCAGCGCAGGCTGGCTCCGCTCCAACGAAATCCAGCATCTGCACTAACGAGAGGCCGATACCACGTTGATAGTGGTTTTTTGGAAGACGTACCTAAGCGAGATGCGTTTGGTACCAACGATATATTGCATTAATAGTGCTGTATGAGCAACCCTGCCTTGTGGGCACCTCTGGAGCGGCATCCCCCGGACCCGTGCGCCCGTTTCCCGTCACCGCTCCCGCAGCGATGCTTCCTACGTCCCAAGGCACACGGTTTGGGGGGGTGAGGGGATAGGCTACGTGACAGCCCTGACCAAAAACCTACCCGTATTCCTCTGCTGGCGATTTTATGGCTTCGGAGGGTTTCCTGGGGCGGGTAACGCCAGACAGCCAAAGGGCGCCGGTGCCTGCTGCTTCTCACCCCGCCTCGGCGGGCAGACCGGGCCGCAGCCCAGCGCCTGGCCTAGCCGGGGCCGCCGCGCACCGTCCCGCCTCAGGCAGGTGGCCGGGGGCCGCCCGCCGCCATCTTCCGCCGCGGGGCTGTGAGGGGAGAGGGGCGGGGCGGGGCCGGGCGGGGCGGGGCCACCGGGGAGCGGCCGGGTCCTCCCACCGCCCCTCAACACCCCGCTCCCGCCTGGAAAGTGGCTCTTCATTGACTTCGCCGGCCGCGGTCGTTTCCCCCCCCCCCCCGCCGTCTCCCATTGGTCTACCGGACCCACGTGGGCTCGGCGGGCGCCCTTGTGGTTGGCCGGCGAGGGCGGTGTTAGTGAGAAGGGAGGGGGCGAGGCGAGGGGGCGGGAGGAGGTTGCCCCGGTAACGGGAGAGTGAGTAGTGGCGGCGGCGGCGGCAGCGCGGAGCGGCGGAGCTGGAGCTGGAGCCGGAGCCGGGCGTGCAAGGGCGGCCCCTCGCCCAGCCCCGGGCGCATGGGCCGCCGGCCCGCGGGAGGAGGAGGAGCAGCAGCAGTGCCCAGCCTGCCCGTCACCGCCGCAGCAGCAGCAGCAGCAGGTACCGGCGGGAACCTGCCGCCGCGCTGGGGAGCCCGCCCGGCTCTCGGGAGGGATGCGAAAGTTTGTCCCGGCGGGTCGCTCCGGCGGCGGGAGTAAACCGCGGCCACCGGGGGCGGGCGAGGCCCCGCGGTCTTGCCGGCGGTGAGGAACCGGCAGCTTGAGCCGTGCCCCGCCGGGTTGGCGAGGAGGAGGAGGAGGATGGGGGGGGGGGGTGGTGGTGGTGGTGGTCTGCCCGGCGGGGCTGCGCCCCATCCGCCCCGCGGCTCGGCGGGGCCGCCGCCCGCCCGCCTCGCCGTGCTGAGGCGGGAGCGGCTCCTCAGCGCTCTCCCGCCGGTCGCTGAGGGGCGAGGGGAGGTGTGTGTGGGGGGGTGTGTGCGTGTGTGCGGGGGGGTGGCGGGGCCGCAACTTGGGGGTGTGTGTGGGGGTGTGGGGTGTGCGTGGGGACTGCGTGTGTGTGGGGTGTGCGGGGCCGTGGGTCGCCATCCAGCCCCTCTCCCTCGGCGGAGGGCCCGGCGGGTTTGGGCGGGAGCCTCCCCGTGCTGCGAGCCTGCGGTTTGCCACAGGGTGGGTGTTGCTGCTTGCTGGTCTTTAATATTAATTTTTTTTTTTTTTTTGATTGTCTGCTGGGGTAGGGGGGTGGTCGCCCCTCCCGGGGAGCCCACGCCAGCCGCAGGTGGTGGAGGTGTCCCCGCAGGGGTTTTGTCTTTCACCTCGGGCTTTTTAGAGGCTGGGGAAACTTACTGCTGTGCTTTTATTTTCCGTGAAAAAAAAACCCAAACAACAAAACCCAACCAAACAAACCAAACAAAAAAACCAAACCAAACAAACCCCTTCAAAAAACTTGTGGAGGAAGACCCGCGAGTATATTTTGGTTTACTTGTTTGTTCTGAAACACAGTCAATCGCGGGAATGAAAAATTTCCAGTGCTGTGAGATTGCGCTTTTTTTTTTCTTTAGGAGAAAAAAAAGGGCAAAGTTGTATTGATCTGCTTTGCTTTTAATGAAAGAATAGCGACCAGGAGGCATTGTTGGGGATCTGGTTACCGAGCGAGATATTTCTGAATGACGTTTTGTGCAGGTGTGGATCCTTCTGGGGCCGCGCGTGAGGATGGACCCTGGAAGGACACATCCCGTTACAGCCCTTGAGGCTTTAAATCTAAGAATATTAATTCATCTGAGGTTCACTGAAATCGCTTATGTGCTTAAGCCATGGTCAGGTTTAGGCTCTGAGCTCTTAAAGCTGTTTCCTCATGGAGTTTTTTTAGTATGTAGCCCAACGGGGTCCGGAGCCTGACTGGGGCCTCTGGATATTGCAGTAATAGGAGAATGAGATAAGAGAGGGTTTTGGTCAATTGGCATTTTGTTGGTTTTAGCGTGTCTGATGGCTATGTGGTGATTTCCCCAGCAAATCTTACTTTTTTTTCTTCTTAAAGTTTCTATTTTGTTTTGAATGCCAATTTACTGTTAAGAAATCCATCTCCGCAATTAGGTAATGCGCAGAGATAAAAAGTGAATAAATAAGAATAAACTGAATCTAGATACGTAAAATGTTTTGTTTGGTGTCTGATTTGAATTAAACGGTTCTTCGAGCTTCAGGATAATTTTTTTTCTTGCTCATATAATTTTTTTTTTTATATGAAGCTTAATGTAGCTAACTCATGCAGTGACACTAAATATCCAGTAATGCATGCTCTAAGGTTACACGCGTATACTAAGTGCTATATACAAATAGAAATTTGCATGTTTCCTCAAGAGAGTCTGTCTGGCTCCACGATGGTTAAAGCCATAACATTTAATGCACAGGAACTTCCAGAGAGTTTGCACTTTTTCTTCTTTCTTAATTTTTTTTTCTGGTTCAGGGGACCTCTCATGCAGAGAGATGTTGTCCTTAGTTGCACTGGTTATGTCATGCTATTCCAGCATGGCATTACACGATGTGACTGATGCAGTCTCATGTGTCACATCACAGTGAAATCACTGGAGGGAAAAAGTTTTCGTCGGTGGGACTTAAGGATATTTATATAAGTTGGGGTTGGTTTTTTGTGTGATATTTGTTGCTAAGGTCAAAGGCCTTTTACTGCCTTCAAGCTACCTGTGTGATTTCCGTGGATATCGGCAGGTGTAAAACCACAGATCAGGAGGAGATTGTGGTTCAAAATAGAATTTGAAACCTCTTGTTTATCTATAAAATGGGTTAGAGGTGTTTTTGGATTACTTCTAAGTGGCAAAGCATAGCAGCATCACTGCAATCAGTCGTGTTCTTTCCCGTACTCAGCAGAAGAAAAAGAACTGGATTAATGACCTATTCCTTCATGGTGAGGAGCATTTGAAGTGATAGGCAAAAGCAGTATTTCTGCCTGTTGCCTTGTGACTTTTTGCCTTGGAATAACAAGGTACCTCAGCACATAGAACAAACCTGTTCATGCATTTGACCAAGAATCTACCTTATATCTAACTTGGATATTTGACTCAGTTATTCAGTTCAGGTAGTGCTGAAGCTTTGTAGAAAAATGCGAGTGGGTTACAGATATCCAGTTTCTACTATGTGTACGGAAAAATCTGGTTTTTGTGCTACTCATCCTTTAGTGATGGGAGAATGTCTGATTGTTAGGATGATTTTATTATTTTCTTTGTTTACATAGGACACTTAGCTTTGGATTATTTTGGTGCTTGTCTCATGACCAGAGCTTGTATCAACAACATACAGCTTAAGTATGTGGTCTTATACCATGCTCAGCTAAGGTTGCTAAAATTTAGCCTTTTTAGATATGGAATCCAGCTTAATAAATGTGCTTTTTCTGGTGCCTGCATATTGAAGCCTGCTGGCATTGATCACACTGTACAAATTAACTCGGGAAATTATTTATCTATGTTGTAGTAAACTTGTGCTTCTCAGTACAAAAAGAACAGTATTATAAGGTGGTTGAGTTGCTAACCTGTGATTTCAGGTGCCACTTTCTTTCCCAAGTAATACTATAACCTGTCCATTCATGTATTCTTGTGCCCAGGATTTTGAGAGGTGGCACACAATAACCTTATAAACTGTGGAAAAAGTTCCCTGGGTAAGAGACCGCAGAATAATAATGAATTTGGCTTTATATCCTGAACTTCAGTCCTGGGAGACTGAGTTTTGAGTTGATCCTTGCAGGCTTTAGTCGGCATGGCAGTAGGCTCAACTCTGATGTACAATGCTGTCATTCTGGGGTGTTTTTATGCAAAAGCCCCAAAGGTAAAGTAATATGTTAAATAGGCATCAAAACATTTTGAGAGGCTTGGGTGAAGACTGTAGTATGTGCAAAATATCTAATTATTGTATCGGTTCTGACTTGCGACTCCTGGTGGTGGGCGAAGACTATCAGTTGCTATGTTTTCTTTCAAGCTGGTAAAACCTGCTTTTTTTCCCCCTCCTTTTAGGTATTTGTTTGAATACATAGAAGAAGATGACAAGCGTGCATGGATGATTTTACGTAATTAACACCTGCTAGATTTGCAAAAGGCAATTATCGCTGTGAAGTGTTTACATTGATTTATGGGAGGAAGGTGGCCCAAGAGAGGGATGCTGATAATATCAACACAGTGGATTAAATGCACATTTACACCTTTATTGACATATAAATTATCGGTGCCAGGAATGCACTGAAAAGGCTACTGATGGAGCAATAATGTGGCACAAACTACTGGGTTTGGATTCAGCTCTGTCATCCTTCTGTAAGGCACGTAAATGGAAACCTTCATCTGAGCTAAAATAGGATATAGAGGCTCACAGAATGGCTGCTTGTTAAGATAATGAGCAGTGATGGCAAACAAGAATTTAGAAGGATGATAAAAAACATGGACGAGGTTTGAAGGAATTCTCTTGCCTTTTTTTATTATTTTTAGATTTTTGTTGTTCATACTATGGATTTTTAGGGAAAGCTTAAAGAGGCCGGAAGAGTCTTTGTAGCTGGGAAATGGAACCTGGCTCTGAATCCAGCCAACATCAGAAAAGAAAGCCTGTGACACATGGACTGGAAGATCAAAAAAGGGTAAGTGACAAAAGGCGGAAGCACTTTCTGCTTAAATTGCTGAGTGAGATACAAGAGGCAGAAGAGCTCCTTATAACTCTTTTATCAATTGCAGTTGCTGCTCGCCAGGCTTAGCCAGCTGTAGATCTCTTCTCCTGATAATATATTTTAAAAAAATGTTTGTGTCTCTCTTCGGGCTTGTTCCAATGTATGGAGCAAAGAGCTGAGGGAAGGGGAAGTTGTAGTATGAGTGAAAGAAGGGAAAAAAAGCCAGAATTTTGCATAGTTGTTGATGAAGAGACTTGCAGTGTAAATGAAGTATGCTGACTCTTACTGAGTCCAGTCGGATTATTGATTTGTTGTAACTTTAACTTTTTTGTTGATTCCATTAGAGAGGTTAAAAAATTGTGTTCTTGGGATTTGGTGATTAAATTTGTGGAAAATGTTGTTGTACACTTGTCAATATCCTCATTGTCCTGATGGTAACACTTGCGTTTTGCTGTAGTTTCCAGATGTGTCTTTGACTTGAAACAAAACAAAATGCACAGTGCAATGTGCTTAGTGTCAGGCCTTATTTTGGCAGACCTTACTTTGTACAAGTGCTTTGTGGAAGGTCTGTGTGTCAAGGTAGTATTGTATTATTTAATACTAATGGACTGGCGCATTAAGTTGACCTAAACGAAGTTGCTGTCTCAGGCAAAATGTGGCTTGTGAACAATTGGGACTTCAGAGTTGTTTTCTTGGCACCAGTCAAGCAAACTGTAAAACTTGACATGTTTCTAGTGTATAAATCATTTATATTGTTTTCCACACAGATTTGATGGGTGATAGAAAACACTGTGTGTTCAGCTTTGTGTGGAGAGCTCCTTTTTCTTGTAGCTTTTACATATGATTTTTATTTCAGTTGAAAAGCGAGTTGGGGGGAAAAAAAATTGACCGTCGGCTATTATTTTGCTGTTCAACAGTGCTGTCTAATTTTGGAGAGAGGGAGGTTTGTGTCACAATTTCATCAAGTCTGCTGAAGAATAAAAGTGGTTTTCCTGTCACCCCATTAGAAATCTAAGCAGCCTGGAAAACTTTCAGAAATTGGATAAAATGCAGCTGTTTCCTTAGAGAGAAATGACATTTAGGGAACGTTTATTTGGGGAACAAAATAGAAGTCCTAAATGTGTTTTAATTGCACTGAGCATGATCTATTAACTGATAAAAGCTGCCAAGGTCCTACTTTTTTCAAGGAAGCATTTTGGGACCGAAGTAAATCAATAAGGGTTGAAACAAAATCCTTCTATTGACTTAATTTCTGGAGGCTGCTAGTACACTTTTTTTCTCCTTAAGTATACAGTGTTATACTGCATATAGGGTATGATGGGAAAAATGTTTGGGACCTGTGACACAGAAGTATACTATAATTGTTCTGATGCACCAAAATTAACATGCAATTATGTCTGTGTCTCCTTGCTGATAGGTATAGAAGCCTACATCTCCCATCTGCTCCTGGCTCTGGGTATTTGGTGCACATGTAGTATGGGGCCTCTGAATGTATAATATAACCCCAAGTGAGGCTCAGTGGCAGCTGGGATAACATCAATTGGTCATGCTTTGCTGACATTCATTTTAACTTGAACTCTAGCCGTCATGGAGATTATTAAATTTATAATGATATATGTAAGATCCATTTTAATGACTCTGCATGCTTGGGTGATCTCTCTCACTTCTGTTTGCAAAACAAGTCTTAATAGAGTATTACATTTCATTTCCTATAGAATTTTCCAGGGAAAGGCTACTGATGAGAGCTTTGCTTAGTTTTAATGTGTACTGGGAAAAATCAGTTTGGAATAAAAATGTTGGTGCAACTCAGTTGTTATTGTGGAGTTGAATAGTAAAATAAACTTTGGTGTTCTTAAGCTTAAAATTCTGAGGTTTCTGTTTGGGAAGAGTGGGTGTGTGATCAAGGGCCATTAAAATAAATCATCAGTAGACACTTTTTTTAGTGGAAATGAGGCTTGTGCTGGAAGAAATAAGACCAAGCTCATTTTAAATCGGGCAAGTGCATTCTCCTTTTTATAACAATATATTTTATGGACATAAAGTCAACCCTTGTTCAGTGTTTTTGAAGCGGTAAGAAATCAGTGTGTATATGTACACCAATCAATGATGCATCTGGTATGTCTTCCCAAGTAAAATACAGAAAGCTAGGTTTGCATTTGTGGTGTAGAAATAAAGCTTAATTTGCCTTTTTTTTTTTTTTTGGCAAGTGTATTTCTAGGTATCTACTTAGTAGATATATTGATTAAAGCAAGACAAGATTTAGTATTTGTGCTTATTTTTTTAGAGGTATGGGGTTTTGCTTTTTGTGTGTTGGCTGATCTTCAAGAACTAGAAACTGGGCTGCGTCTGACATTGCTGAAATCAGTAGAAGCAGGCTTTTTTCACTCACCACTGTGTTAGCTTTCCAGGCTGAGTTTGAGGACTCTAGTATTAATGTTTGGGATAGCATCCCATCTATCTGCATAACTTATGTTGGCTCTAGTGGGAATTACATAGCCAAATTCCGTGCAACTTGTAATATACAAGGGAAAAATTTGATCGGGTTTAACAACCGTGTAAGTGGACCATCTGAAGGTAGTAGGATTACTAACGTGAATACTAATGTGAATAAAGTGAGCAGGCTTTATGCCAATATATGACCTTGGCAACAAAGTCTTTAAATACAAGAGTGATACAGGTGATGCTACAGACTTGTCAAGTTTGTGTGTAGGTTATTGTTTTGATACCACAAATGGATGATTGCTCACGACCAGTAAATTCACAGATCTTTTTCTTGAAGAGGAGACTTGAGGAAATTACTGTAAAGCAGGTAAAAACTGCTGCTAAAATAATCTAGTTGGGTACATTTCAATCATCCTGTGTCATGAAAAATTTAGTACTGCCCTGTGTTCTGATTAAATCCATTTTCTGCTGATGAGTAAAATGGAATAGTTCTTCAGTTGATTTCTATCCTTCATTCCCACTCTTCCTGATTTCTCATTCAGATCGGTAGCTGTAAGTTAGTGTGACATGGTAAAGAAATGTGTATGTGTAATAGTGACAGAAGTGTCTTCTGCTCTGCCTGAATGAACCCTCTTGGATTGAACAATGATTAAAATATAATTGTGAAATTAATTTAGACTTTGGAAGGATCTCTGTAAATGTGTATTTTATGCTCTGTTGCCCAACTAAACTTTTGGCTCTAATAAAAACTCAGCGTCACAAGATAAGCAGAGATTTATGTGTACCTGCCTGGTATATTGGGCTAGCAGGTTTTAGGAAGGACTGTCTTTGTCATCAGCGGCACAGAAAGCAGCATGTTAATATTGCAGGTGGTTGGTTGCTTGTGTGTGGCTTTGTGGGGTTTTTTTGACTACAGAAAAATTGTCCCCCTGGACTTTCAAGTGTCAGTTCAAGCTACCTGCACGTGCTACCACAGATGCACAGGGGATCTGGCACTGGACCTTATAAAGCCAAACTGATGGTGGTCTTCCAGTACTCCCTGCCCCCCCCGCCCCTTTCTACTTGATGGAAAACTTCCTCATCTCTTTATCGCTTTTTCTTTTTTAATGAAGAATGTGCGAGGTGCAGTTTTATAGTGTTAAAAACAGACTAGCGCTTTTTTGTGGGGCATCTTATCTCTTGACTTGTTTTTATTGAAACATTCATCATAATACACATGACTGAAGCCATATGCTATAGCTTTCTCTCTGGTTTGTGTTATGTTTTTCCTGGGTTATTACTGATACACTTCAGATTTGCTTGAGGATACTTGCTGCTACCTTTCTATCAAAATCAGTTTAAATAGCATAAGTGGTCTTGCATGTATTAACCTTCTCATATTGCAAACTTGTATTGTTTAAAGTGGGGTAATGTTGGCTGAGTACCACGTTTATTAGTAGATTTTTGTGCTGAGACATTAATGCAGTTGGTGGGTGCTGTGCTATTGAGCCAGTGTGAAAGCACTCAAGTATAACCACTTACAAATTGCAGCAAGGCTTCCCTTATGAAATTACAGCAAGCTGCTGTGTGGTATTTTGATAATGTAACTAACTGGGCTTTTATGGAAAAAGAGATGCAATAAAAATCCACTGAGCAAGAGAACTGAGAAAATGTCATAACCTCTCCTTCATTTTGCAAATATTTAAAGCCTTCTGTAAACACAACAATCTCTGTAAGATTTTAGTTCCTAGCTATGGGGTTTATGTTTTCATTCTTGTAATTAAGGTTGTTAATAAATCTACTTTAAACCTGATATTTACAGAATCGGATTTGGGAGACTTGGTTACATGGATGGGCCTTGGTGATCTGTCCAAGGCTTGGCTTCTGCTTTAAGGCCATAAGTTTTCTGCTTTTAAGATGCTCTTGAAACCCATTTTGGGGGTGTGCTGTCTGTGACCATTTTCAACCACTCTTTGCTAAGAAATTGGCTCAAAGAAACGGGTAGTTCTGTTCATTTCAGTGATGCAGATTTGCACCTTGATGATTGTTACAAGGTATTCTGTTTTTCTTCTATTTTCTGTTAAAAGTTCTTTCTGTAGTGGCTTTAAGGAGAGAGTTGTATGAGAGAGTGTGTTTTGTTTTGGTGTTGGTTGTTGGGGGTTTTTTTTGTTGTTGTTGCCAGTCCTTTCCCAGTCAGACTCTGGTCTTTAAGACATTTCCTGGATGAAGAAATAGGGCTAGCTATGATTGTCGAAAATGTTTGTATAAGGTAAACCGTGAGTCTTGCTGATGTCTGTTGCAATATTTGTCTAATAAAGAAATTTTGCAAGCTTTTTAAAAATAGGGGGTGATTTTTTCCAACTTGTGTAAATTTACAGTAGGGTGTGATACAAAGGATCTGTGATGATGTAGACCAATCGAAGATTAGACTGCGAGTGGTGAACTTCATGCGCTTGAGGTCTCTGTGGTATACTCTCATCTAGAATTGACTCAAGTGTAATTCTGTTAGTTTTTCATCTTTTTGCCCTGTTCTTTTCCCCCAAGTCTGTGTTACCGTACAATGAAAAAGCTTGTACATGATATCTTGAGATCTTATACTTGCACAAATTGTTGGGTTTTACCTGTTTTGTAAAGTGAGTAAACCATACGCAGCATATGTACGTATGCTATGACTTGTTCAGCAGTGATAGAGACAGATATATATATATATATATATGGCTTCTAAAACAAACAGACAGAATATGTGTGGATGGGATGTGTAAGGCAGGTGTGCTAGGTTATTTATTTCTGTTCCTATTAGTGGTCAGCTGAACACTAAGACTTTTAAGAAGTTGAGTGTTTCTATGGCTGTGCAGGTAGCTTTTTTTTATCTAGAAAGCTACCTTCATTTCAAATTGAACTGAAGCAGATCTGTTCATGTTCAGGGATTAGGAGCGTTGGCATACCAAGTATGAAAATAAGACTAAGTTTACAACAGTACTGCAAAACTGGAGGGGACAGGAGTCACTTTCACTTGTATCCTAGTGATATAGGTGTTTAAGTGGGATATGTGAGGTATAACCTTGATTTAAATAAAGTTTTGATTTGCCTTCTCCCATCTCACAGAAGAGTATCCAGATTGGTTTATATGGACTCATTGCTGTGTATTTTGTCATGATCTCTGCTCTTGAGCCTGATTCATTTTAAATTATACTTTTTCTCTATCTGTGATTGGAATTAAGCTTCCTGGTAAATACTTGATAGGAAATTGTTCTTTCTCTCCCAGTGAGTGAGGCTACTTTTGTGACAGTGTCAGAACCTGTTCAATCTTCTATACTGGGTATGATTTTTTTTTTGTCTTTTTCAGTTGTTAATGTTCTGGAGCCTGCTTCCAAATAATTGTCCCTGAAGGAGTCCATCCCAAGATATCCTACATGATGTTAATTATGTGATATCATTGGAAGGGGAGATTTCATTGTAGATAACCAAGTTCAAATAATGATTTTTGCCTGATCAGGAGTGGCTATCTCATATCTGTCAGTTGTTGATAATGCTAAGTTATGCAATTTCTGTTAAATCACATGTACATCAGAGTAAATCTAGCTTTAAAAAATTCCTCTTTGTTGGTATATTTGCACACTTATATCCTCTCTGGCTCAGAATGCTAAATTGAACTCTCTAAGTCATTTGGTTGAACCAGCACACCACTTCTTTCACTGAACAAGAATAAAATAATGAACAAAAAATTCTGTAGTCACTTACACCGAGTGAAGTTCATGATCTTGAAAATAACTTTGCCTTGACTAAAGAGTTTATCTGAAGTTCTAAGGATGTGGAAAAAACATCCTTGTGTAAACACAATGGCATTGCAAGGCAGTGTAGCTTTCTAAATCATTCGGGTGTACTTAGAAAATTCTGATCTTACGGGTGGGTTAAATGATGAAGGACAATATCGGCTTTCCACATGAAGAGCGACTTAAAGCCTCTGTTAGAGGGAGTGCGTAGAGTTGATTGGGAGATGCAACCAAATAAGTGATGAGATTCATAAACAACTGCTGCTTGTGTTGTGGCTAGGTATTAATGGAACAATTATGAATGAAGCATTACACTACAAAGCATAGGACTCTGGAAGTCTCTGTTCAAAGCATTTATAGTGCCTTTTACAAACTTGCTGATGGCAGTGTTTTAGCAGAATGCCCAGTTCTGGATCTTTATGTTAAGCAAAAATAGAGCATGGGGATGAATTACAGTATGCTCAGAAGAACCTGACACCCACTTTCCCCCACATGCACAAATGCAGAACAATTTTTCTTGTGGGTTTATTCCAAAATCCTGGAAAGCATGCCTCTGAAAATGCTTGGATGGAAGAAAGAGTGTTTACACAGTAGATAAGTACAGATGCCATTAAAGGGAACTGTACAAAATCAGGTAGAAATGATTTCTGTTTGCTGAATCTGTGTTGAACAATATGGAAGAGTTGATTATTTCCAGTCCCAAAGGAGTGAGGGTTAATGCTGATGGGTACTTTTTATATAAGGCACACCTAACGCTGCTGTGGCCTAGAAGAACTTCCCTGTTTGCATATGTGTGTACCTACATAGCATCTAGTTTTAAACTAGCTTCCACCCCCCCCCACCCCCCCACCCCCCCCCTTCTCTGATGGTAGATTAAGAATACTCTGGTGTGATCTGCTCAGACAAATCCTACAACAGTCTGTCTGGTACGCTGTACCGCCTGTGGCACTGATCAATATCCGATGTTTCAGAGCTGGAGAGAAACCCAACAGTATGATGCATCAGCTGGTTGCCTTGTGTGAAGGGAAGAAATCCAGCCCTTTCTCCAACTGCTGCTGACAATGGGCTTTAAACCCTAAGGCATTAGATATGATTATCATTCTTATCTTGGAGGGCTACAAGTATTAGTGGTCATAAATTAGCTGGGATATTTTAAAATTCAGCCAGGCACCTTGATTCTGTGGAAAATCTCCAGCCAGTGGTGGATTGTAGGGAGAGGTAGTAATCTGCATTGACTGCTGTCTTCTCTAGTTGGCTTTGGGGTTCCTTGTCTGGGGCTGGTGAACGTGAGTGTGGGCTGAAGAGTGGAAGACCCAGGACGGGACTTGGTGCTGCAGCTGTGTCGCAGTGCATTAGTGAGCCTGTTACTCTAGTTTTGCACATCGTGTGGTATAAATGAGGATTTGATAGCTAAGATCCTAATGGCTTCATCAGTCTAATTTCAAAGCTAATGAAACCATAAGTCTCAAGCAGTAAATACAGTTAAGTGCTATGTAGTATAGTATATATTCTTTATAGTACAAAGAATACTTGTTTCAAAATAAAGTGACTTTTTGATTTCAAAAAGGAAAAGCCTGCTACATTTGTATCAAATGTGGGTTATAGGATGCTATGGAGAACTCCCTGCCTAATAAGCCATTTGCTTCTGTTCCTGGTTAGATGGCAAAAAATTTATCTCTGACTTGTCAGATTCCAAAGTGTTCTTGGAAATATTTCTCCAGCCGAGAAATGCACCTTATCTATCCTTCTATTCTTCTACAGTGGTTTAGCAGAAATGGCTGTATTTCCGTCGTTCTTTCTGTGATTGAGATGTAGCAAAACCATGTTTTCTGTGCTATAGGATGCATTTCCCCTGATGCACAGCTTCAGAAGCCAGCACACTCCTGCAATCCTTACGCAGGTAAACAGTCCAACATAAATTACTGAGTTTCAAGTGACTTAGTATTGCAAAAATTAGACCTATGTGGTTTTGTTTGTTTAATAGGACAGGTGTCTCTGTTACATAAAAGGTACAAGTAGGTAAACATTAGAGGTTATGTTTTTAATTATTTTTATAAAGCAAGTGTGACTTTCAGATAATATACGCTGGAACTCATTAATGTGTAGTTTCCTTCATGCCTCTTTCACCTCTTTAGACAAATGTTCATTATTATGCAAATGGCTAGCCTCTGGCTTTGAAGTAATTGTCATATAGAATAATGTGTGGGCCGTGATATTAAATTCTTCAAAACCTAAATAGCTGGGAAATTCATATTGGACAGTCAGATATTGTCTCGTGATGTCTGTGCCTGGAAGCAAATTTGATATCCCCGAGGTCTGCTACCTATTTTGATATTCCTGGTGAAGGGATTGGTAGGAAAGGGAATGGGGAAAGGGGGAAGGAGTATAAAGGAGATAGTCAGAATTATCACAGAGACTTATTTACTAATTTTAGGGCATACTGCAAAGCTAAGAGTACCTCAAGGGTCTTTCAGGAAGGGAGGCATTAGGGAGAGACAGACATGCATTTGTCAGTATTTATTTTTAGGCACAGAGTGTTAGGTTTTTTCTGGTTGATTATAGTCTAGCTTGACAGATGTGGTATAGATTTATTTATGCTTGCATACTACAGCAATTCATAACAACTTTAAGAAACAAATATTAGTGACAACTTCCAGTAACGGTAAAGCTATAGTATATTCTTTAACAAAGAAATTAGATTTCTGTGTTAAGGTGTAAATCCAGTACTACCGACAACTTAAAGCATATTTCCTGGTGCAGTTTGTGGCTCTATAATAGCTTTCAGTGCAGGTAAAGAAGCTTTTAGTGAGCGTGAGAAATGTATGTGTTTCCTAGCTATGTATTTCTCTTTGAGAAGCATCATATGTTTGTGTATGCATTCAAGTTCATGTATTATTTTCAAAGGCTTGCTAAAAGGAATATTTAGGATGTAACATAACCTGGTAGTAAAATAGGTGTGTTACAGATGAAAGCTGATAAATTTCTTCTAAAATTATTCAATGTTACATTGGTCTAACTCTAAAATAACTGGTAGGAGACTGCTGGACTAAGTTATCTTAACTTAATCTCCCAACTTGAAATCCTCTGGTGGTGCAGTATTTTACTCTTCTTTGTTTTCTAGATCAAGTCATAATTCCCATTTTCTTTGCAGAGAAAAAGTGGAAGGGATAGTGTATCTGAGTTTCTTGCCTGTTCTTGCACTGAGCTTTTTGCCTGTCAGACAGTTCACACTTCATTTCTGTTCTTTTTCCGGCGATGCAAAGTCACCCAGAGGTAGGACGTGACAGAGAACCATAGTCTGAGATGGAAATGACATGTGTATAGCATTATAGGGGACATGGAGCCAGTGTAGCCACCTAGACCTTTCTCCCATTCTTCAGGAGGTTACTGCAGCTTCTCATGGGAACCAGATCTGCCTTTGGGAGCCTACCGAGAGGCTCCTGCAGCATTCCCATGGCAGTAAAAGTTGGTGAGAGGATGGTCTTTGTTTTTTTTTCCTCTACAGAGGACTGTCATTCATCCTTTAGAAAGGAATGATCTGGCTTACAAATTAGTTTGTCCTTGCAGCATTAGGAAAAAATAGCATGGTATTGAAGACTGTGATTCCTTTTCTTGCTAACAGAATATGATGCGTGGATGTCTCTTGAGGCTATTGCACATTGATGGTAATAAATATGTACTCAGGCTCGTGTAGCTATTTTTCAAGTGTTCTGCAGTAAAAAAGGAGTTGTATTCAAGGGAGCTGAGGGGCAGGGGAGTAGCTTCTGAGATCTGATAATAGAGTAAGTTGAGAAATCGATAGAGACAAGGTAAGCTTGTTATGAAAAACCTCATTTATAGGTGGAAAACGAGAACTCTACGTGCTGCAAGCATTCAGTTTGCAGTTTATTTTCCAAAGTCTTTCAGTTCTTCATTGTGATGACAGCAGTGACTATCAGATCTTCAGTAACTTGGAGGATTTGTCTTGGATAAACAACATGCATCTGATATGACTACTCCAAAAATGTAACAGGGCAGATGGAATTGCCAATGTTATTTCGGTGTGAATTTTTCTAATCCAGATGCCTGGTTTTCTTCATTGATTTTTGCTGTATCATGTCAAACAAGGTAATGAATTTTTTAAATGTCTTCAATTTAGTACTGTGATATTCAAAGTTTCTAAGTAAATTCTGTGAACACCGTAGAAATAAGAGAGGTTAGAAACTGGAGACATCACAGGATTGCTAGACTTCAGGTAAGGGAAGTTGAATTGTAGTTAAATTTTCTGTGAGATGGGCAGGAAATGGGCTTCAGTTCCAGTATTGTTCCATTGGTCCATAACATGAATGTCAAAACAAACAAACAAAAACTAGATGGTGCTAGTTCAGTTATTGAAAGCGTGTCCTTTCCATATCAGCCTTGACCAAAATCCATATAAGCTATTAGAAATGAGTGGAAGTTGCATCAGCTATCTCTTAGTTGCATAAAGTAGTGATTTAATGTTATTTAGGCTGATAGCTCACATCCTAGTAAATAGGAAAACCATCACCAAACACCAGAAAAGATCTTTCTTTCAAACATTTAATTTTTGCAGGTGTTATGTACTTACTTCACTCTATTGTTGCGAAACTCATGTTAATCTCGTGTGCTGGGTTTTTTTTGTTGTTGTTGTCTTTTTAATTTGCCTTCCAAACCGGCATCTTTTTGCTTAATATGCTGACTTCTGAAGCTCAAGCTCGGCAATAGGAATAGCCTGTCTTTAAACTCCTTTTCCTTTAAGATGCTTGACTAAATAAAAGGAAGATTAGTTATAGTATGTATGTGTTAGGATTGGAATAAAATCTTCATAAATATTTATCAGGGGGGAAAAATAAATACATGGCTGCATCCTTTTAAAACTCAAATGATATGACTTAATAGACCGGCTGGCAGAGGATGAAAGTTGAGTGTGGGGGAGATTTTTCACCTTGTATAAACTACTTATGAACTTTGAGTGCAGTACATTGAAGCGCTAGAATAGATGGAAGCATGTACAGACAAGCGTCCTTCTAGATAGGCAGATGATTGCTTTTGTGAGAGTCTGGAACTTTAAATCTTGATGGTTGGTGGTCTGATGTCATTCATTGTATTTACAGTAGCTGAATCTGAAGTGAAGGTGTTTAATACTTTTGATAGAATCAAAATGGGCCAGAAGATGCATACTGCATGATGATAGTGTCATAACTGTTGCTCATGTAATTGGGGAGGCGATGTTGTTGAAAGATAAGGTGTCAAATACAAATCTACGTAGTTCTCCTTGCTCTCCTAGTCCACAACATGTTTTTGTGAGGGGAGTTCATAAGATAATGTGGAAGACTTCTGCCTCTTGGTTTTTCCTATCTATAGCATGGGGTAATATTCACTTCACAAATCATTTTGGGACCTCCAAAGGACAGAGTTGAGTGACGTTAGCAGAAAACCCAGGTTTCTTAACACACGTTGTAATCAGTAATGCCATAAACACAGTATTGTGTTGATAGTTTAGTGTACTTACCTGTCTTTATCTGACTTGCAGGTAATATATTTTCAGCTTGTAGATGTAGCTGTTCGATTTTTCTGTGTGTATAAGCATATCTCTTTACAGAGGAGAATATTAGTTTCTGGTAATTGGAAATAATAGGAGGAAAGACGTAGCTCTTCGGTTCAGGAGGACTGTGTAAAGTGCTGAGCTATAAAAGAAAAACCTAGCTGCCTTGCTCATTGCATTGTTATTGCAGGATCTGAATTGGCAAGTGCTGCAGTTGGGTTGTAGTAATTGGCCCAACCTGTGTATGTTCCAAGAGCAAGAGGCATCTCTGGAGCTTTACTAAAAGGTTCAAAAAAAAAAAAAACCCCCTTAAGAATCTGAGTGTGTGTAACATGGGTTGGACTGCTCGGTCTGCTGCTGTCTTGCTTTTGCATCTTTGCATTTCAAGGGCTACCGTGTCCTTTGGATGACTCCTTTGGTGTTGCCCTACGCAGATGAGAATATCTGAGACACACAGCCCCAGTATTGGATTCCCCTTGGATTAAGATAACTTTTTTTTTTTTTGGAAGGGGGCACTATTTTCAAATGAATCCAGCTGGCAGCATGGCCCCTTGTGGCTTTTAGGCAATGTGGCTCCAAGATCCTTGGTTGATCTCGGGATCAGGGAGAATGGGAGGGTGACGGAAGATGGGAAAGTGGAGGAGAAGTGGCTTGTTCTTGCTTTTCCTCTTGTTCCTGCAAGTTCTTGCAGTGCTGGTTTTGTTATTTGGTTGCGTTTTTTGTTGCTCTAAGTAAATGGAAGTTAGAAATGGATAATCTTTATGAATGGTGAGAAATACTTGTTCTAGTCTTGCAGGCTAGAACACAAGGTAAGTAACAGGAAAGCAAATATGATGCAAGCATTTACCTCAGATGAGGAAATCTCCTTAAAAATTGAAGTATATACTTGTCCTTATTTCTAAAAAAAAAACCAAAAAAACAAAAAAAAAACCCCAAACAAAAAAGCCCCCCAAACCAAAAATACTCTCTTTATAGTTCATAAATGACTGTTACTGTTTCATAGATGGCTTTTCATTTGTGTATTGAAGTACAAATAACTCCTGTCTGTACAAAGTTTTGATGCCTTCTGAAAATAGTGACTGGGCGATGGATGCGTTGAGAGAAATGTCACACGGAACCAGAGGTGTGTGTGGAAACGGGCGCGAGCCCGATGTCCCGCTGGCCTGTGCTCTTGGGGAGCAAGGACAGCCAAATAAATTTCTCTAATCTGCATCAGTTGTACGTGTTGCTAAAGATGATGAAACAGTAACCGCTCTACCTCTCTGCTTCTCTCTTCCTTTTGATTTCTTCTGCCTTAAGGTGATGTATCATGACTAATAACGTTTGCTGTGCGATAAAAGCTAGGGACTACGAAGTGCAGAAGGACTTCTTCATGATCAAGGCTTTGGTCCGAGTTGTTTTGAAAAGTCTCTGAAGAGGTGCATGTATAAACCAATTAAGCATGCTAATTAGCTTATCTTACTAGGTGTCTTCAAAGTAAACCTCTAATTTTTTTCATAGATTTCGTGATTTTTGGATGAGGGAGTAGCGTAAAGGGCTCTTGCATCCTGCTTCTATGAACTACAGTAGCAGTTACGATTGCAAGTTCTACGGTAAGCCTTTTCAGTAGGTGTACTTCAAATATTCAGAGCAGAGGAAAGTTATTTTTCTTTTTTTGCAGTGAATCTTGTCTGAGTGGGAGAGCTTAAGCTAGGGAGTGGTTAGAGGGGGGACAGTCTGTTGTTTCTCACCCTTGGCAAGTAGTGTGCGTGCACAGTTAATGCTGGTAGATGTACTCCATTTACGTAATAGTTTATCAGGCTTGCATCTGTTCCTGGGGTCAGGAAGACGACCCCCCCATCCCTGATGAACCTCAATATATACTATTAACAGCCTCATGCTGCATGAAGTGCTCCAGAGTGTATTGTAACTGCTGCCCTAGTTGACCAGTTGGGGATGTGCATTTTGAAGAGAGGTAATACAAAGACTGTTAGTGTGGTCCTTGGAGGATACAACAGGATGTAATTATGTTTCCTTAAAGCTT
Source organism: Harpia harpyja (assembly GCF_026419915.1). Lineage (NCBI taxonomy): Eukaryota > Metazoa > Chordata > Aves > Accipitriformes > Accipitridae > Harpia > Harpia harpyja. The sequence goes on along the minus strand of NC_068955.1, from coordinate 29,531,533 downwards.
GCATGTGTTTTTAGCAAACTTAAAGGATGTCCAGATATCATGCCCAAATTCTTTTGGGATTTTGGAATGACTGATTTTTCTTCTGCAAGAGAATAGTATGCTGAAATTATTCTATTGCAAGTCAATTCCTAGAATGAACTTTAATAGTATCTTTTGTTGCCAATTAAGATTAGTAACCTGGAGTGCTTTTTACATTATTACAGTTAAGTTCTATTCTTACTAAACTAGAATGTGGATTCCGACTTAGGATTTTTTGTGGCATCTAAATAATGAAAACAGTCAAAGTTGATTTCTGTTTAATGGCTGGATAAATACTGCTTGTTTTTCTTTGTAATATAGTGTCTTCTCCTTTGCAGATAATGTCAAAGATAACATAAACCAACATTGTGACTGTTGAATAGGTTAGTTTCATCCTTAACTCTTGAGAGGAAAACAATGACTGTGCACCTTAGCAATTTGTTCAAAATCAAGTCTTGGACTCCAATATCTTAACTTATTGTGTGTCTACAATCCAAGCATGTTGTCAGTCACAATGCATTGCCACATATGCTATGTTAACAGAGAACATTGTGCAGTTAAACCCTTTTGAAATCAGGGCTTTCATGAGGCAGACCTAGGCAGTATGTCAGATGTTTTCGTTGAACTTTGGAACCTAAAAACTATTCATAACGATTGATGATAACTTAATATCCATGTTTTTTTTTTCTTTTTGGCCACCTGCCCAGATTCTATAACGATGAGTAGTTATCTTTGCAACCTTTCACATTGTTGACAGTGATTAATAATGTGTTGTGCACACTTCCATTGCATCAAATAACAATTTTGGGGATAATGGGAAAAGAATATCTAATTAGGGAACTAATGTAATTCACTTCACACATTATAATTCGAGTATTGCTTTTGGAAACCCAAGGATATGAGTAGTAGTTCACAGTACGATTTTTTTGTAGTTACGGGAGTAGAGTATGAAATTGTTAGGTTCATTTCTATCAGTTTCCCAGTGTATAGTGACTGAAACATGAGCATATGAACATAGAAGCATATTTTTAAAGGATTTTACTGTGAGGAAGAAAATCTTCTTTTAAATCACTAGATGCCTCATATACCCTTTTAGTGTTAAATCATAAAGTGATAAAGATTAGCAAATGCTTGTAAAAATGAGATGCAGCTCGGAAGTCTTGTTTTTGTAGGCAAAACTGCTTGAAATTGCCAGTGTGTGCACTGATAAGCACCCAATAGTAGATACTTATCTCTGAGGCGATGTGTAAAACGGATGATTGGAAATTAAAAGATGGGTACTAGTCTCAGACTGGGGTACCTTTCATGTAATTACACTTCCTTCAGTTGCTATAATATTTTTTTTTCATTGATGGCATTTAAACTGAAGCTTAACTTTTTTTTTCTTTCTGATAGTACTGAAGTAGATTGCACTTCAGTGTATGTACTCGGGAGAAACTGAACTGTAAGTTAGGTCACCTATGCTGATTTTCCACACCAGTTTTTTTTCCTCAAATGAAGTTAGCAGTAGCTTTTCTACTGTTTGTATAACTGTTAAATTTCTTCACCTTTCAAGATTCAAGGGTTTTATTGTGTTCTTACAGCTGCACTATTTACTAATGCAGAGTTTGTAGTTGTTTCATGATTTAGATAATATCTATGTGTATATATTAATTTGTATTCATGTGGCTAAGGCCTGACATATTTAACTGGTATTCTTTCTGGTTTGTGTCATGGTTACTTCATTAACCATGTTGAATTATGCCATAAATGTTTGCAGGAGCCCAGTCTTTGTAGTCATTCTCTGTGGGGAATTTGCATTGAAATAGATGGGGGATCTGAGTGTGGAAAAGCTGCTTGAGTGGGCATCATCTGCTCTTTCGGGCAGGCAAGCTTAAGTGGTAGAATATATATGTTTTTAACTGCTAATGTACTGTTAGGGCAATCAAGGGGATGATTCCTTTGGTGATGTAAGTGGTTAGGCAGGAGGGGGATATCTGTTCACTTCTGTTCACTCAGGAGCAGTGGCGATTTTTATCCAGAAAAGCTGTGGATAAAAGCAGGGGCCAACAGAGAAAATGCAGGAATATTTCAGTAAAACTAAATAACGTGGGATGATGACGGGAGGGATGCGAGTTCAATGAAACAGGATTGTGGCTGCCTAAAAGCCTTTCATTTGCTCCTTCTTCTTAAGTGTTTTGAACCTATTATGAATATTGTACTAAAGGTGACGTATTCTAAAAGTTTGCTCTAGAGTTGCTGTATGCGGGGATATATGCTCGCATAGAGCTACAGGAACAGAGGAAATAATTTTTGAAAATTAATTTAAACAAAATTAAGAGCACAGTGAAAATCTTTATACAAAGAAATGCAAACAACAAGGAAAAACTATATAAATTTGTTCCCTTTTCTCGCTGCAGCCTTGGAAAGGAAAGATTGTTGAACAACAAATCTTGTGCCACGTGGAGAGAAAATGCAGTTGGAACAAGTTGGTTTTGCAGACACACAGTAACAGCAGAGAAACAATGCAGTGGTCTCACTAAAAATGATACAAACTGTTATTTACTCTATTTGGCTCTGACCTATATTTCAAAAGTATACACACAAGGAGAATGAAAACCTGTATTAAATTGTTGAACAGTCACCCGCAACAGCTTGCATCTTTGCATTTTGTTACATCCCACAACCTTCATCCTTACATTTGTCTAAATAGGTGGTAGGATCTCTGGGGCAGGGACTCTGTTATTTCTTTGTGGAAAGGTACATAGCGAACTTAAGCCATAAACAAAAGATGGTGGTTTGGCCTGGATCTTTCTGTCCATAAAGATGCAGTAACATTTTTTGTAACATTAATTGTCTCAGTTCCTTCCTTCTCCGTTGAGGCTATGAAAATGGAGAAGCAAGAAGCTTGGCACAGAACAGCTTTGTGATGGCTTACTGTATTTCTGGGTATATTTTTTCCAATTTTTGGATAAGGTACATCAGCTGGGTTGATACTGCACTACCTTAGTGCTCCAACCAACACTGAGCAATGAAGCACAGTAACTAGTGAAAGAAATGGAAAAAAGCTGGGGATGTGTTGTTTTAGTTGGTTTTCAGTAGAGGGAAGGGTTTTGTAGTCTTTTTGACAACCTAATTTGCATTTTACTGGAGACCGTCGGTGGTGATATTAAGGCCTGCGTTATTTCCCTAGGTATGTGGAATTCACACGTCCAAGTTCGACTCTTCCTATTCTGCGGTGACTTTCCCTGTGTGATCAATAGAAGAATTTTCTGTTTAACAAAAGTAAGGTCTTGTGATTATGCTAATACACTCTAAAGGAGAAAGGATTTTCTCATTTGAGGCCTTGCATAAGGGGCTTTATTTTGCTCTTTGTTCCTTTTAAACTTGTACTTGAAGTATCCTTGCCGTTTTAGACCCAGGGTAAGATCCAAAAAGAAATGTAGAGAATACTGAGGAAGGTGATGCACAGTGGTCATGCTTGTTGAAGACCTGCTAGTATGCAAACAGGAAAAATACTTTCCATAAAACACTAGGATTTTCCAGTCTTGACTTTCCAAAGCTGTACTTTCCCCAGCAGTACAGTCATTTGCAATTAATAGCTTAGAGGCAAGGAGCGAAACGCAGAATAACGTGAGAAGCCCTATGAATATCAGCCACAAAACAGTGCATGTCTTTTTCATAAGAAATATTCAGATTTTCATTAAATTGCTGAGAGATGAGTACTCTTGTGCACAGGAATAAGTCTGAAAGTGATTTGGAAACCAGAATTGGCCTATCCCACCGTATTAGCAAATTGCACGATGGTCGCATTGCTTTGAATGTGATACTAGGAGGCTTGCAATTCTTAACCTTTTCAAGTTAATAGCTTAGTCTGACGTACTCGTACTGAGCTGAAAAGATTCCCTATCACATAGGGAATTGCTAATTTGTGATATTGATTCTGACAGGTTTTAAAAAAAAAAATAATTCTTTGTTTTCTTAGTGAATTCAAGGAGTGGGTGTGATGCCACTGGAAAACGAGCACTGTGTCTATTGCCAATTTGAGCATTCAAATGGTTGCACTAGAGGCAACTTTCCTAGCGGAGAAACTTATGCGCATTATTGTTTGTATTATTTCACCACATAAAGGAATCCCTTTTAGTACTACGAGTTCATTTAAAATATACATTGGTGAGACAGTAATGCAAAAGCCAGTAGATAGAGACAAAGAAGTGTTTTCTACCTGCTTAACCTGTATGGTTGGTAGCTGAAATACCTGTCTTATGCAAGAACAACCTGTATGACTTGTCCTTGAACATGCATTTTGCAAGTTAGCCTAAAAGTTTAATGAATTAATGCGTATTTTGATCATGTACTGGCATCAGGCTCCCCATCAGATTCTTGTGGCTATTCTCTCCTGCTTTAACACGCAGTCGTTGCACCTCTGTTGTTTAGTGATGAAGTCTAGTCTAGGCGTAGGGCCAGCGGTTGTGGGCTGCTAGGAGAAAGCCCGAAAAAGTAGTTTCTGGGCCATCTGTTACACTGCTTGATGCAAACATTGGATATTTTGAGATTAGATTAAAACCTTTACCCCTCAAATTCTTCCTTAATTGTATTTTGGTTTTATTGGATCCTCATTCTAGACCTTTGAATGACAAGAATGAATATTTGACTAAGTAGCATTGAAAATACTAGCATGATGTATATGAAGATACAGAACCATATCTAGAACCACTTCATCTGAGACTGTTGCTACTCAGGTTCACAGTGTAACCATTACTACAAGGTTTAAGTGTATAAACAGTCTGAAATCAGGTTTTTTGAAATACCTCTGAATTCCATAGGTCAGCAGATCTGTAATTCCATGGCTAGGTAATGGCAAGGAGGAGCCACATGAGACCTTATTAGTGCTTCTCTTTCTACATCCTTTCATTTAAGCCTGGTAGATGCTTTCTATGTGCCAGGGTCCTGTGTTCAAGAGGACAGGCTCGTAAGTGCATTTGGCCTGGTTTCATAATGAAAGTAATATTTGTGCATTTGTGGACTGATGGACAGCATCTCTTTCATCTTTGCATCAAGTAATTTTGACAGAATTTGAAAGTGTTCACAGATGTTTTCTAGATAGAAAGACTAAGTGCCTTACCTCTGCAAAAGGCTTCAGCCACAGCTATACCTCTTGAACACTAGAAATGTCAATGACAAAATATGAATGAGTGGGAAACTGAATGATTGTAGTGCTTCTGCTCATGAATGTTAATAAAGTATGTTGTGAAAATATTGAGACTCAAGGCTCAGCTGTGAACGGGGGTCGGGGTTGGAAGCAGCTCTTCTGACCAGCATTTTGTGCCAATCTAACTCTTCCCTGTCGTTCAGTCTGACCGTGTTCTGAACCCACCTTTGCATAATTTAGTGCCACCTGAAGGAAGGTTCTCGCCTCCTCAAGAAACATCTGTAAAGTTATTTGGAGTGCTGTAATGGCAGTTATTCTTTTTAGAGATGACTTGGTGAAGTTCCAGCTGAAGTGAAAATGACTGGCTCGTTTGGTCGAGTTAATGTTAGGTCAAGTTAAAAGTTTTGAAGATAAATGTACTTAAAATGGGTCAGAACCCATCTAACAGGTTCGTCTCTGAAATGCCTCTTTTCAAAACTGGATGTTCTCATCGAATTATTTATTTCCTGTCTAAAGCTTAAAGGTGAGAATTATTTGGGCTTTGGGGAGAGAGACCTTTTATCATTAAGGTGGTTCATCTCCTTTTTCTTCACTTTTGCCTTTTACAGAAAGCAGGGTGGGGGGTGTACTTGAGAGGCTGTGTGCTTTTCATGGCCTGTCCTACAGTTCCCCAGCTCTTTTCCACGTCCTCTAACGATGTGCCCTCTGTTCTGGACGATCTCTGGGGTGACTGGCTAAGCATCACAAACCGCTACTGCCTTCTGTTGGGATCTTTCCTAGGTCTTTGTTTTGGTAGTGAAACTCAAGCCTCTTGTCCTTTGAGACATTTATTCTTCTTTTTGGTTAAAATTGAACTGAAGGGTTAGAAACTTATTAAGGGAAGGAAGGGTGACAAGCTAGGCTGAGTACATGCTTATAGAAGTCGTCTTTCTGCAAGAAATAACCTGAAAAATTTTGTTCAGTGGTGCATCCAAGTCGATCAAACTTTTTAATGCTCATCATTTAATGAGACAAGACTGGGAGCTCCAAAACGAACATTGTGTCATTAGGAATACTGTGTTTTCCTTGACTGGTGTGACAAGCATGTATTCCTGGAGAGAATTTGTTGAAGAAATATTTTTTTTCCAATGGATTTCTAAGAGCAGGAAAACATCTTGCTTGTAACCATCCGCTGAAGGATGAGTTGATTCAAACTGTGTAGTGATACTCACTTAGGTACAAGTAGAAGCATAAAAGTTTGGTTTTTAAAGTTTGGATAATTTTGCAATAGTATAGAAAAAAGAAAATCTTGGCAACAAATGTCAGTAGACCTGGGGCTGCATCTTTTGGGCTGGAACTCCTCATTCTCAGTGTGAGATTTGGCCCCTTGTCCATTCTGGTTGAAAGCGATCGAAAAGGTTGTTCTGAGACGACTTTACCAATTATTTCAGGCTTCCCAGGCTCATTGTGGTGTGTTTCATGCCAGGTATCGTCCAGAAGCTGAAATGGTGGTGGTCGCGGCAATGGCCTAAGGCAAAATGGGCTGGTGCTGAAGCGACTAAACTCAGTCTTCTCCTCTGAATAAGAGGTCTTGCCAAGCAGCTGTTTTCCGTACTTGATGTTCTTCTTACACTGGGTCCTGCAAAGGTCTCTGTCAATAACGCTAATGATACTCGGCTCCAAGTATCCCATTTTGTCTGCGTCTGTTAGTGCAGTTGAATGAAGAGCACGTCCAAGGGTTGCAGTAATTCTTTGTGTGTGTGGTTTCAGCTGTATCTTCTAAAGTGGTTAATGACTTCTGGTGAAACTTCTGTCACCTTTTTCCCTCTTGTTACAAAGCAGTGTGTTATCCCTATGCACCATAAATTGTTTGGCCTGTGTAAATTAATTTCCCAGATGAAATTAAAATGGTGGCTTTCTAGAAGAAAAAAATGCTGAATTTTCACTTGATTTACGTGACTTGCTTTATAAAGCGTTTCAAACAATACAAGCAAGTCTTGAAGGCTGTCCATACCTGCATGGACATAGGAGCATAACAATCTAATCGGATGGTATGTGTGATGTGTACATCAGGTCTTTCTCATACAAATATAGAAGATCAGTACGTTACTGAGATGTTCTGGGTGGTGGGTAATGTGTGGTTTACTGACACAGAAAATAACAAGCAACCAATATGGATATTATACAGAACTGTAGTGTGTGTCCTTAGCATTTCAGTTGATATCTAAGGCGTAGCTGTAATACGCCTGCGCACTAGGCTTGGTGCCGCTCTGGGTGGGAGTTTGGAGTTGGGGGAGTGCAGGTACACGGCTTTGTCTGGGCAAAGAAGATGGATCTGTGAAAAGAGTTAAATAGTGGAGTATAAAATGGAGGGGATATGTTTAGAGTACACTGAACTTGTGTGTCTGATGTGTGTTTATATACACAAATACATATTTATTGCACAATTTGGAAGTATAAAACCCCCTATTTTATAAATATTTGTATGTTTCAGCCTTTCATTTTGGTTTAAAGGATGTAATCTACCCTAGCAAATACACTGATTTATTTTTTTTAGCCCTTGACAGACCTTGCCAAATGATTACTTTTACCAGCTGTTCCAAATACTGGAAGAAATAATGAGCTCTTAAAAAAAAAAAAAAAAAAAAAAAGTAGCTTGTTGCTTCCTCATTCAAGTGTCACTAGAAGATTTGGACAGTTGCTCTGTAGTTAAGCATCTACTTATTTTAAAGGTTGTAGTTGCAGTGAAAAATAACATTTTAGCCATTTGAATTAGTACTTCAAAATCTCTCACCTCTCTCTTGAGGGAAGACAGTCATCTGCAGTCATGTAAACCATATACACAGTTAAGAGACAAATATTATGTCTTAAAAATAGAAAAATGCTCAAATTGACCCTATTGACCCCCCAAATTTAAGAAAATCTAGTATCCTTAATGGTAGTTTTTCATAGGTTTCTACTGTGCAGTCAGTTTCTTGAGGCTTTGTTTTCATTAATTTTAATTAAGACCCCAGGATGGGTCCTAAAAGCATATGTGCAGTGGAGCCCACCTTTGCGAAGAAATGCAGTGATGTTGTCCTATGACCTCTTCTTGGCTTGTACTTGTAATTTAGAGACTATGGTGGGATGTTTGGGTTGTGGCTTCCCAAAAGTTTGTGGCTTTTTGAAACTTCCTTCCATACTAAATCAGCCCCTTATTTTAAATACTAACACCAGCTGTATTAGTGTTTGAGAACATGACTGAGTGTAATGGGAAGCTTAGGATTAATATTCACTTTCCTAAGCTTCAAATTAAGCTCAGTCATGTTCTCAGTGATGAATAGTAAACCCAAAGTTTAAAAGGTTAAAATAAGTCTTATTATAGTGGTCATAGACATCTAATCAGATAGTGAAGTTTATTTGTATAAATGCATTTAGTCACTTGAACCAAGTTGGAGAAGTGTCTCTAGAGTAGGTGTTTCGCTATGGGCAGTTCAAGGTAAAGAATATTATTTCAGTAACTTTTTTCCTATTTTCAAGCAGTTACATCTCTGTTCCTGCTGATACTGTTTTTATGGTTTTTTTGAGGTTGTTCAGGGTTTGCGGGGTGGTTCTTTTCCTCAGTATTTTCCTTGTTTCTATTAACAAAAGCGTGAAGGCTGGCTGCATTACTTGGTCTCCTGCTTTCAGTGTTAGTCTGTGGTCTGTTGCAAACAAAATTATTAGCTGTAGAAGCAAACTAATAGTGTCATTGATAGTTTTGCTAATGAAGTGTGTGTGCGTGCTCTTCCTCTAAACAGAAAAATACGTAGATGCTCATATGAAGAGATGGGAGAACCTGGAAGATAAAGTCAATGATCACTACTTAACAGCCTAGGAAGTAAACCTATATGGGTGACTTGTTTTGGTAGCGTCTTCCTGTGATGTTTCTTGTGCTGTGACACTGATTTACTGTTTATGTAAGGGTCTGTCTGATAGTTTAAGGAGGTCCAGAGGCTGTTTGGATTTTTGTTGGTCTGTGTGAGTCATTTATGTGGCTACCACCATGCCTGTTTTCTGGTTGCAGTTACATGTATGTGTTTGCAGCATCTTTATTCACAGTTCCTTTTTTTTTTTTGTTTATGTTATAAATACCTGTAGTAGCTCACATTTATTTCAGCCCCCAGCAAGGGGTAAGACTTCATCTTGCCCCTTCAGTGAAGAATTTCCTGTTCGTAGGGGAAAATAACACATTACCGCCTGGATGTCTCTTCTGGAGGAAACTGCCACCCTTTTGATAACTAATCGTATAATTATGATTGGGGAATAGGGACTGGCCTTGGAGATAATTGAAAGATCCAAGTTTTATCTAAAATGTTTCTTTTGTGAGAGAGACTCCTAGTGAGAACTAGACTGGTGCGTTTGTTGTGCATTTTTTCTTCTCTTTCCAATATGGTCTGAATTATGAATTTGGAACACCTTCAGTACTCCTCTTTGCACAACAGTGATTTGAAGTAGGGTAAGTGCCCCACTTACTTTTGTCTTTTTATGCTTATTTAAGATAAATTGTGCTTCTCTCTGCCAGAACTGAGGACTTCAAGATCAAATGCACAGATTCAAGAAACCTCTGCAGCTGCTCTTAAACTTTGTAACTGTAGTCACTCCAACTGTCAAGTTAAAATAATTATTTCTCCTCACAGGAGTTAAAATAGCTTTGCTGGTGGAAAAACTGTGAGCAAGAGCAATATAATTGGTTTGGCACCTGGAGGTCTTTTATTTAGCGAGCTTTCCCAGTTATGCCTGTGCAGGAAGGCTTATCGGTATGTTAGATCCTGAATGTGAAATGAATAGTCCTTTGTGTAAACACAAATAGATAAAATTTTATCACTTCGTACAGCTATTTTCATGTAGTGAGTTGCATCTGAAATCCAGAACAACTGATTAAGGAGAAGATAAGTTTGAAGATGTTAGCAATAGCTTATGAGTGCAAAAGTTTAACAGAACACTGTAGTAGTCAAGGAAGGACTGTAAATAATAATGATATTCGGAGCTAAAGATAAAGGTAAAAAGAAACTGGAAACAAGGGACCTGGCAATAATATCGGAAACACATAGTCCTGCTGCATGCTGCTGGGTTTTGGCATGGCCTCTTCCTGACCGGTTCTTTGCTTGTCTATGTGATAGGACCGTGGGCGTCCTGGTTTTCCTGTCCAATGTACACCTTTCATGAAGTTGCTGTCCTTGACTTCCTTTTAAACCTATCACACTTGCAATTTTAAGATGTGGTCTCTGTTTGACATGGTTTTCCCTGTGGAGTGGTAACATAATTTGAGAGCGAAGTGATGGGATGTCCTGCTCTGGGGAGAGGTCGGTATGGATCACCATCATTAGAAGATTCTGCCTGCTGGTATACGAAGGAGAGTATGATCAATCACAGCATAGCCCTGGATCACGATGATTCTGCTGGCAGCCAGTGGAAGATGTATTTCCTGGGGGAAAAGGCAGCATGATGTGTGGGACTAGGACTGTTCTTTGAATATCTAAAATCAAATCTAAAGATCTTGTGCGTGTTTACCCCAGGACAGAGATGCACAGGTATATAGCTGCTAATACTGATGCTAGGGGGTAGATAATCAGTGCTGGGCGATGATATTCAATGGGCTGTGGTGTTGATAGTTAGCAAATCCAGATGAAGGGACCCCTATATCCCTATGGAACAGCTTCTCCCAGTCTTTCTTCTAACCTTCCCCCCACCCATCACCTCCAAAGAATCTTAAAGCACATGCATTTTAGTCAGTGTAAATAAGGATTAGTTTGAGAAACACGTATTTTTAAAGCTATTTTGTGCTTTTTTGGTTCTGCCTTGGCTGTGATGAAGCAGGTGGATGGATAGGTGCAAGCCCTACAAATGCTGGTACTTTTCCTTGGCCTTTAGCATCGTCCTTCCTAACCTGGCCCCTCATTCTTGACTGATAGCTGACAAAGGAAGAATCCTAGAACATATTGGCATTTAAAAAGCCAAGTGTTTTGAGGCATTTTGAAGCTGGTGCCAAATGGTTGATGAGGATACGTGACTAGAAGCTGGACTTGGCATTGAGGATACTCTATGTGAATTAAGTTAGTGCTAGTGCCCAGTAGTATCTACTATTTATTTGTGCAGAGTAGATGCATAATGGACACCTGAGCTAGCATTTGAGACAGAGGCACTTCTGGGTAACGGAGAGCTTTTTCTCCTATTTACTGCTGTGTTACCTTCTGTATTTCAGATGTGTACGTAGGTATTTCCCACTGAACTGGGTATTTACAGTCCTGCAGAAATATTTATAAAGGACTTGAATTCACTGCTATCTTAACAGCTTGGCACAAGCTCTAGGGAAGCACTGCTGCTTGGCTGCTGCTTGGAGCAGTAGGCTGCCTCTTTTCTTGCATTTAGTGATTCACTAAATATCTCAAATTTATGTCCGTTATATTAATAGAAAAGGAAATAGCAGTACTACTTGGCTTCAAAAATTTTTTTTCTGGAGCTCGTGCATGATGATGTTTGCTTCATAAATACCTCTTCCTGCTTCCTGTGGGTCAAGCAAAACAGCAATCCTAGCTCTGTACAAGAAATTATTCTTAATTTCCTTTCTCTTGTTGCTGTCTAGATGCTTACTGATTTGTTGGAAAGTATGTGGTTCTGCCTGATCTTTTAGAAAAATTTTTAAAATTTTTTTTTCCTTTAGCTATTTTTTTAGAAAATAATGTTTTGCGCTTTCAGAGCACTTAAAACTGTCATCTTCAGACTTTTACCCAGTATTTCAGATGTCTCAAGTTTCTGTGTTATACACTAGTATAAAAATGGCTATTTCTGAAAGAAAGTAAGCAGAAATGACACAGTAAGAAAACTCATGCCATAAATTCTGTGGTCTGCTGGTCTGTACTCCTGGTAAAGAACTGGACTCAAACATGTTTAAATTGGGGGGCGGGAAAGCAAATACAAGATGAAACACAATCTTTTGGACAAAAGTGTCCTATCAGTTATTGTTTACTGATTAGCGGCTTCTAAAATGCAAACTTCATTATCAGTAATGATAACTGCTGAAAATTGCTTGCTCGCAAAACAGCTATTACCACTTAGCTTGAATCTCTTTGCAGATATCTCTAGCTATTTAAGGTCAAAATAGCACTTAATGGGTTTAAGTAATCAATAGTCCCAAAGACTTCTGAAGATCTTGGCACATAAAATATTTTATATTTGTCTTTTAAGAATCTACTCAGCATTGTTAGCACATTACAAAGTGCTAAGATTGCAAAGTGCTTCTATTAAATGATGTTAAAATGCTTACAACAAGCACAAGATGCTTGTTTTATGTATCGATGTAAATAAATGCTATTTCCATTCTGTTGAAGTACATAGTTACTTTGAAGTTCGATGTTGAGTTTGACTTGCTGACAGGCTCGTTTTACTACAGGACGGTAAGCTACATCTTTAAAAAATGTCACTTTTCTGCAGTCTTTATATTTGAAACTACGTAATATTTCTCACCTAAAAGAATTTCTTTAGCACACTTACTGGACAAGTTTACAGAAAAATATCTGTTCAACTAAATTTTATTTAATCTGAGGGCATGGTGTGGTTAATACCTGTAGCTGGTTAAGGCACTACGAGCGGAGTAGGAAGAGAAGTGTTAGCTGGAGTGCAGGTTGATGGACATCGGGGTATACTTCCGAAATCCCACAGCAACTCAGAATTAACCTGTTGCAGCTATCAAACATTTCAATAGAAATTAGAATTTCAAGTGGAATTTAGGAAAGGAGACTGTGGTAGATATTCAGTGGTGCTGTGCTGGCCCCTTTGATGCTAGGAAAAGTGATGGCTTCGTTGCAGGACCGTGGTACCCTACCGCTGGCAGACAGCTGACTTGAAGTTTGACTTTGATGCAGAGACAACTTCTCAGAGTAATTTGGAATAGAAACAGTCTGCTGTTCCCACTACTTTTGCTGTATTCTGTTGTTATTTACCCTAAGCTGAATGGTATATGCCTGGCATGTAAGTTAACAGAAGTAAGAAACAAATTGTTTTGAAATTCCCTGTCTGTGCATGTATGAAAAGAAAACTGATGAGAGATCTAGAAGTACTACAGAAGAATGGGCAAAACAAATGTGGATTGGCACGTGTTACCATTAGGTGTATTTGTTAGCTTTCATTTCAAAGGGTAGATGCCAAAATGTATTTAAGGGGAGAAAAAAAGAAACTAAGGACTTGAGCTTACAAGGAACATGCGTGAGTCTTGACTTTGTGTTACGGAGTCAAGGTGACTGGTCTGCTCAGATCTTACTACAATGAACTCAAACACTTTCCAATTCACTTTTAGCATCCCATGTCTAAAATGAGACTGTTTATACCCTACTAAAATGGAATAGTCTGTTTTCTGTACTGGAGATTGAGCATCTCAAAGTTGGTTTTTGGTTTTTTTTTTTTCATTAAAAACATGCATGCATAAACATTCAAGGGGAAATTGCTATTGATCAAAAGAGCAAGATGTTTCTGGCTTTCTGCATTACTGTAACAGATATTTTAGTTACATTAGCAGTTTTTATTTAACGGCCTCTCAATCTTCATGCTGTGTACAGTAAATGAAAGTGATTATGATATTTCTGTTTCATTGATTCTCAACTCCTTTCAAGGTGGAACTGGGCATGGAAAAAAAAAAAAAAGAAAATTGAGAACTCCTGCCAGACATGGTTTGACTGCAGGAGTATTTGAAGACCTTTACTTGGAGCATGTGATATGAAATTGCTGCTGAACTGGATGTCTTGAGTTTAAGCATAGAAACAGTCAGAGACCATCAGTCAGGAGCTGCCAAAAATTGAAATTTAATGAAGTGAGCTTTAACTTGCATACCTAGTGAGTACCTATCTCTCAAATGTCACCTGCATACAAGATGAAAGATTTTTTTTTTCTAGTGGCAGATTTGTATCGAAATCCAATATACCCTTTAAGCTTTACCTTTTTTTTTATTCTTAAGCAACATAATATTATTTATATTGAATTGCACTTGGATGGGAAGAATAGGAGAGGGGAGCTGAAAGACTGTCCCATCCATCTTTCAAGGGTAGTCTATTTTGAAAGGCAGTCTGATATTTTAAAACATAGTCCCTTGGCTATGCAGCAGGAGTCATGATGCCAAGTTGCTTCTGAGCAGCTGTTTCTAGGAAACTTTAAGGGCACCAGTCAATTTTTGTTTAATCTCTCCTCCCTCCCTCCCACTTAAGGCAAAAAAAGAGGTTACTCTGTCAGCTGAATTTCTCTCTGCTGTAATGCTTCCTTCACTGCTCCAGATTGTAAACACCGGGGTGGTTGTGATCTCCCTCCTGCTGGCAGTGCTGTTAGAGAGGTTTTAAATAGTACCAGCACGATGCTGGCTGCTGTCGAGATTGAGAATCCTGTTATGACTGTAAAATGTGAACCGTGAAATATTGGAGCACAGAGGTTGAGAGAGTGTTCTGCTTTATCTACCTTAGATCTGGCGGTCCTTTTGCTTTGGAGGAAAAAGGCTGGCTCTCCTAGTTTAAAAAGAAAAGAAAATAAAAAGATAGAGGAAAACTCCTGCATGTGTGATACAGAAATGGATTAAATAAAGCCTCTAATAAATTTCCTTTCTTGTGTATTGGTTCATTTCTGACTGATGTGCAGAGCAAACATCATCTTTGGAGCATAGTAGTAAGCACTGCAATCTATTCTGTTGGTGTTCAAGAGCAGTACTTGTATGAAACATTTACAAAATATAAACCCCCATCTCTCCATTTCATGTTACCTAAGGAGGTCTCTTCCTTCCTAACTGTTCTTGCCGCTATGTTGCGGTTTGCCTCTCTGTACCTGTAAGGAGATAGTACGTAATGCTTGATGGAGGCCTTGGCTCATATTTCTGCTGAGAAAATCCTCTTCTCTTTTAGGAAGGTCTCTGCAAATGGCTCAGGTTTGTCTGACTAAATATCTTTATTTTTAAACTCTGTGGTTTAGCTGGATAACTGTGCATCCCCAACTGTGTAATTTTTTTTTAACCACTTGAGCTTTTCATGGTAGTGCTGTGTATTTCAGTTCTGCTGCTTTTCTTGTGTTTCCTAATGCAGAGATATAAGCAGTTGCTTGAGCCTCTGCTGTCAAGTCTTTCTGCCAACCTGTCTGGCTGATGAAAATCTCCTTCAGACCAGTTTAGTGTTTGTAAATAGGCTTGATGTAAGTCATGTCACAGTAAAAATAATGAAAAACCCTGTATTAAGTGCTATGCTAGTCTAATGATTCTGATAAGATCGGTTCATCCCTACATCAATGTAATTTAGAGAAATAGCTATGTTGTGAATGGAATTTAAACAAGACATCCCCATGGAAAAAGGGTAGTTAAATTAAAATTATGTTTAAATCAGAGTAGCGCAGAGAAGACATCGAATATAAATCAACTACATTAATGGCAAACAAAGCTAATTTTGGAAAGCGTGGTGTAAGTGAGAAGGTTCTGCCTTGATTTTGTTTGTGCCTGTGCATTTGTAATATGTCGATATCTTAATTTTTTTTTTTTTTCCTGTGTGGACTTGATGTCAAGTTCAACACCACCAGATCTTTTTAAATTTAAAAAGTCAGCTTGACCACAAAACTTAAACATAAGAACGATAGTGCACGTAGGGGAGGGAAAAAAACTTCATATGAAGAATTAGTAGGCATTTATCAACTGCATGATCTTGAATTCTGTAATCTTTTTATTTCTTTTTTACATTTTTTATATTTCAGATATTCTTAACTGAGCAGAGAGGTGACACGCATTGTTTGGTTGTGAAATAAACCTGTACTGTATCTTGAACATAATATGAACAACCCCACCTGCCCCCTCCAGATAAGAAATAGGGGACCCAGATTTGTCTTGATTGTTCTGAAGCAAAGTGAGACACAGGGACCACGGAAGATTTGTGGAAAATACCTGCAGCAAGATAAAGTATCCCTCACGTCTGCTGTGGTAGACAGCTTGCAGCTGGTCGTTGTATACATGAGCTATCTGCACATCACTAGTGAAGACAGATGTGACTAAGGACCGCTTTGATAGAGCGCACCACCCAGATGCCTTCTGCTTGTCCCTCTGAAGTCCTGGTCATAGCTTCTAATTTCATCCGAGGGGATCACTGTCACTGCACGTCAATTCCTGCCTCTGCTGGGCTCGTGGAAGGCTTCCTCTCCACTCGCTGGTTGAAATGGCTTGAGCTAAACGATATATGTTAACCAACAGAACTCGACATTGACATTTTTGGCCTTGTTGTTTTAAACACTGTGTTCAAGCCAAGCAGTTGGAGCTCCAGCTTGTTCCTGATCAAGTCTTGTCTTGGAAGAGTCTAGAAATGCTGGGCTGCTGTTACTGTTGTGCTGGAGAAAGGAGACTGCTTGTGCAGAGCTGGGGGGTTCCCAGGGTGCCACAGGGGGTTCTCAGCTCGCCTTACGAGCCCTTATTACGCTGACTTGCAAAAAAAAATCATTAGGACTAGTCTTTAGACTTCATCTTGCAAGTAATATGGGATCAACACTTAGGATAGAAGACATGACAGACTGTATACTGAGGCAGCACGGTGTTTTGTTCTTTTATTCCTTTCCCTGTGTATTTCTTGCTCTGTGGCATGAGTTATTAGATTTACAGTATCTTATTGACTGGGGGGAGGAAGGGAAAGTACGATCACAGTATAAGTATAATGATAAATGGTAAAATTAATCATCTACAGGTAATCAATACCTAACTCTCCCATGGTTGATTAGATATCCAAATGCTGAGTTTGAATTTTACACATACTTCATCTACTATAGAAATGCAATGCAATTGGCTCCAAAATGCAAATGAACTGTAATTGTAGCTGAAGAGCTCTGAACTTGGAGACTGAATGTACCATCTTGAGTCATTTCTCATAGGGTGAGAGTTGGGGGTTTCTTTGTTTACCAGTCAGGTGACATTTTGCTTCATAAACCTTGCTCTAGACTGTAGGTTTAATAGTGCATCAAGCTAAGATTTTGTACTGTGGCCGATCAGAAGTGTTACTTCTCAGCTGGATATCAATATTTCAGTGAATAACAGTTTAAGACGCTCCAGGAATCTTTTGGTATCCTGCTGGCTCAAAAGGTTTTTATCTAGTTTGCTTTAAAGGAAGCATTTTTTTTACCTAATGATTTTTTGGTAGACACTTCAGGTAGAAATATGTGTGCTTTTAAAAATTAAAATATTAGAAGCAAACAGCTGTCCAGGGACTCTTTCCAATGTCCTTGAAGCCTGTCACTGATTTATGTATCTCAGTGCATTCACCACTTTTTGTCCTTGTTTCAGTTTCACTCATTTCTGTGTTCCCATCTTCTCCTGGCTTTATACGGTCATCAGTACCTTCCTGGAGTTTTCCTGGAGGGAAAATTTGCTCTGTTGGTGCCAGTCTCCAGCTGCTCAGAGAGGCCACTGCTAAGTCCTGTTGAACAACACCTTCCAAAGATTCCAGTTGTACTTCTGCTTGAACCTCTGCGTGCAGGAGGCTTTACCATGAGGTTGCATCTAAAAGACTGCGGAAAGTTTTGATGCTATTAGAGGAGAAATTAAGGAATAAATATTTGGCAAATGTACCTTTCTGTAACTTTAATCTGGAGCTCATGCATGATGAGTAGCATAGTGCCTAAAGAAAAAACAGTGATGCGGGACAAGGCAGCAGAATGACCTGAACTACCAGTAGGAGGCTCTGATGGATTTCACTATTCTTTCAGTACAGCATTTAAATCGAAAGCAATTTAAGAATACGAATCTGCCTTTTGGGTCTGAGTCTACAGGATCCCAGAACCCTTAATTGCCAATGGCAAGAGTGGGGACTGAGGCTGAGAAGCTGATGGCAACTGGCAACTTTCAGAAGGATATTAGCAACTTGCAGTATCTGTCTCTTTGTTCCTGTTTGGACCCTTTGCCCGTTTCTCTGGTGGAGAGATGTGGCTGCAGAGGATATTTATAATCATCAGCCTGTCAGAGTTCTTCGTGCCCCCCCCTGCACAGAGGTCAAAATCTGGATGCTACCAGCTCGCTGACCTGAGAACAAATAGATAGTGAATGAGCTGGTCCTTTATTACTGTTTAGGTGTCATGTTTATTCGTGAAGATTTCGTTTCTTGCTTCAAACAGTGTCTAGGGAATGAATCCCAAATGCCCAGTCTCTGGCGAAACTGCTAAGGTGGTCCTTTGCTGGGCAAGGAGAGATTTTTGTACCAGTCTTTGGATGTTTAGTCCACTTTAGTTTAAATGGAATCTAGTGACTGAGCCTAAATATATGAGTTTCTGGGGCAAGTGTACTACATTTGGCTGGGCATTCCTCTGTGATGCATGTCCCATGGATATGCCCTTTTAGATAACCAAAAATATTGCCATATGTTGCCATCTTAATATTTCAGTCTGTCAAAGGGTTATGGATATCAATACCATTCATTATTTACTCAAACTGGAAAAGTCACTGCAGTAAGTTTGAGCGCTTGCTGTTGGACCTTCATTTATTCCTTTTTGGAGCTCTCCACAAACTTTCTGATGCTGATCTTGAAATCTTAAAGTCTTGTCAGCATCCTTTGTTTTTGTATACTTACTTTACTGTGCTTTTCAATGGATCCGATCCATGGATCTTTTTAATGTAAGAGAATGCTTAAATTCTTTAAAGCTATTAAGACAAGAAATAATTGCAGAAGTGGTTAAAAACATAAACAAAAAGCACCTTATGCCTTCCAAGATCCCAGGATGTTCTCCACTGAGGTTGTGGTGTGGCTGTTTCAAAACCCGCAAGTAGCTTTCTGAAGGAGCAATGCCTGAAGTTCTACCTTGCTGTTACGTATACGCTTTCTAGAAGCTAGTGTTGAATAAGCTTTTCCTGATCGTTTTTATGCATAGTGGAATATATATTTGAGAAAACACATAGCTTAACTCTCTAGAGCTGTCACGTAAACTTGTTGTTCTGGGTAAGCCGATGCAAGAAGTACGAGAGGTAAGAAACTAAATATGGGTGTGTGTGTGAATATTTATGCTCATGTCTTGTAGGCCCTTACTGCAGCTCTTCCTTTTTCTTTTCTGGGAATTCACCATTGTTTATAAACAGTGTGGGTTTTTTTTTCACATACTGGAGCGTAGGGACTACATCTTGGCAGAAATTTTTGGGAGCTGTTGTTGGAGATCAGAGTTAGGCCTTCAACTCCTCTCTGACAGCAAAGATACCTGTTATTGGTGTGGACACTCTTTGAGCCCACATATTCCTGAAAAGCTCTAACCAAGCTTTCCCCAAGTAATGTAGCAGGATTTTCATTTTATGTCCACAATGCGTGCTGAAGGAGCACTCAGGAGTGGAACTTAGGGAGAAATTAAATGTACTAATTGTACTTTGGTTTAGATGTCATTTAGCCACAGTTGCTTCTGCCTTTTTCTCCTTTTTAATTTCTGAAAATTTGGAGGAGAAAAGTTCAAGTAGTCAGGAATGTGACCCAAGCATTAAATGTTCCAAGGCTTTTAAACTTGGATTTATTGAATTTGGGTTTTTTAAGCCTAGGTCAAATATTCTTTTCCTTTGACTATGACAGTCAGCATGAGAACCTTCCTTATTTTGCTTTTTCTACTTTAAGGGAGATTTAAAACTTCTCTTAATAGTCACAAGAGCTTACAGACAGGGATCTTAAGAGAAAAGTCAAATACTTCTTAAACAAAACTGAGATTTGGGGAGAAACTGGGTGGACTAAATTTCATGAAACTCATTCTCAGGTGACTATGATACAGGTGCAATTGAATACTATCCTGATGTTAATTTGTACCTTTTCTTTTGGATTATTTATATTTTTTTGGCAAAATTCCTGTCTTAGAAGCAAGGTGGGGCTGGCATGGCAGTAGCGAGGGCTTATGCTGGATGAGAGCAGTGTAGGAGAGGATGCAGGCAGCTGACATAACTTATGCCAATCTAGATTCCCAGGGGATAAATCCTCAGCTGGTGTGAATTATCATAGCTTCATTAGCCCAAGTGAGGAATGTCAGGCTGTACCCAGCTGACGATCCAGCCTTGTGGCTGTAAAACCTTCGGTGGACAGTATGGCTCGGTGTTTGTGTGCGTGTTCATGCGTATGCATGTGTAACGTATTAAAGATGGGAGTTTCAGACTTTGCGTGATCGTACCATCGCAGAAGGGCAGTCCAAGGATTTTTGCGAGCAGGGTGTTAAGGCAGCGCAGAAGGGATGCTGCGTGTGCCTTTTTTTGAACCTCTAGCCTGGCTGGTGCACTTCTGCTTTTCCCTGTTGCAGCACTGGACCTTTTGAAAAAGAGCCTAATGTTAATAGTGCTTCCTGAAGCCTACATTTCAGGCTGAACGCTGTAGGAATTGCTATATATGCCTACTCTCTGACGGCACCCTGTGCATAATTTTTACTTGCTGTTGCAGTAAATGGCTAATGGCTTTGACTTGCACCTCAAAAATTCAGATTCGGGCTGTGGGGTGGCTTCGGCTGTCCAAATGGGACATACCTTCCGTGGTCTTGCTGCATGCCGGTAGATACTGCTGAAGGAGAAGCAGGCTGAGATCTAATCTGGCTGGAGCTGAAATGCTTTGATGAACCATTTCCCTAGAGATGACAAGCTAATGGTTTGTCCACAAAGCCATGCAGCTTTTCCCATTTCTTTTGGAAATGAATAGAGCTGGAACGGAATCATATGCTGCATTGTGATAGCCTAATGCTCTTACAGAGCTGTGTGTTATTACCCAAGCTGCTTTAGTGGACAAATTAGACATGCAGAATTTCCAGATTTTGCCTTATTCAGATTTTAATTAACGCAGTGTAATAAGCTGTAAGGACATTAATATCAACAAAATACTTTGTACTGTATCTGTTAATATACAGATGAAAAAGCTAGAAGTATTGTTTTCATACAAAGACTGGTGAAGCTAGAAATAATGGGGATTTTTTTTTTTTTTTTTTTTAGGAACTCAGAACATGTTTTTGAAATCCTGCATTTTCAATGGTAGATCTCAAATAATAGCTGTGCAGCAGAAGGTGCTTGTATGGGATTTTTTTATCGCATGCATATTTTTTTAAGTTTATATTTTAAAAATCGATAGATTCATTTGCATTCACAAGCTTGGACAGATGGTGTGATCTGTAACAAAATACTCAACAGCATACTAAAAAGGATCATTTCAGCACTTACCTATCCCCTGCAAGCAACTTTCATCCAAATAATGGGGGAAAGCTTTCAAAATACAACACCCTCACACAGGCCTTTCTAAGATAAAAAATCACCTGAGCGTTCACGGATGGATATTTGCAGCGATTCTGCGTGAGCTGGAGGTCAGGCTGCAGCCACCCACCCCGGGTCCCTGCCCTCTGCCATCAGCAGATGCTCCTTTGCAACTGCCTTGGCATCTATATTGGGAAAGGTTAGAAAATACCAGCTGAAAAAGAGCCCGCTCCTGTGTGTGTTTAAAAATCTTTTTCTTGGGAATATGGAGTTCCTCACCTGGCACTGGGATCGCTTCCAGATGCGGTTAATGCTGTGGCCAGGGGATGCTCCAGTGCACCGCTGTGTGCAGAAATAAGTAACCGAGAGGGATCAGGGCTTCCTAAACTGCTTCAAGGCACTGAGCACAAATGTGGGTAGCTATGCTCCGTCTTGTATCCCAACAGGAATGTGGCCATCCTTTGATTAGCTATTTTAGCTGTGTCTACAGAACTAATGTTACGGAAATGTTATAGAAGTTCAACTTTTAGTTTAAAAAAAAAAACCCAACAACAACCAACCTTTATCTTCTGATTAAAAGATAAGCAAAAAAATATTAGTTGTTATATTTTCCACCATCTATTTACTCTGGCATGGTTTAGTGGTTTTCACCATCTGGAGACCTTGGGATAACTGTAAATTTGGAACTGGTCTCAGCAACTTCCATTCTGTCTCATTTGTATTGCGTCTTCATCTTACGTGGAGACCAGGAAAAGCCTGATCATCAGAGGATTTTTGAAGAAAATTCTTTGGAGAGGACAATTATTTTAGTAATAACTGGAACTTATTTTAGTAAAAATACCACTGGAATTCTATAAAGAGGACATCTGTGGTTGCAAATTAGGAAAAAAAAATGTTTCAGATACTGCCAATTGAGCAAAGCTGCAATATGTTCTGAAAGTCAAGCTGTGTTTTCTCATTTTTGCACATCATAACCAGTAATAAAAGTCTTTGGGGCTAAATTAGGTTCTCTGTTTCACTTCTGAAACCTCAATTGCTTTTCTATTGTCAGGAGATGCACCAGTGCAAACCAACCTACAGAAAATAAGATTTCAGCAAGGTTTAGTGCAGGGATAATTACAGAATCACTTGGAAAAGCCCCAACTGGTACAGCAGCATTTCTTAAGGGTAATTTTCTCAAAATGCTTCTCAATATACTGCAAGCAGTAAAGACAAGACCTTTAAAGTCTCAAAGTGTTGTCTTAAAGAAACGGGTTCTTATTTTTAAGGTATAAATCAGCACTGGAAAACTGCATGCTCACACAAATGTGTATTTGTGTGTATGTGTGTGTCTTTTTTTTTTTTTAATTTTTTTTTTTGAGGAGCAACAGGTTAATCCCCAGTTATTTATTTTGTGCCACTGTTTGAGGAGAATTGGCAGCTGTTTCTCATCTTCCAGTTCAGCCTGGTATTTAAGCTGCGAAACAAGGCGTGTTACAACATACATCCTGAAGTTTTGTATGGGGCTAGATCCATATGCAGTGAGGGTTATGCAGGTGAGCTGCCCAATTCATCTGGGGCAACCTATGGCACATGTGTTTGAATGGAGATATGATGGCCAGGTTGCCACTGCTGGGGCTCAGGTGGTTTTTTTTAAGACTACAGCATTCTAAAAATACTGGTGAGTTTTGTGTTTTCCAGATAAGGAACACTAACCAAAGATGAAGGCTGCCACTGCACAGATTCTGGGGGACTTTCAGATTGTAAAATTACAAGATCATTAAATGGGGCGGTTGTTTAAGTTCTGTAGTTACCAGAACCAGGATTTCTTATGGGTAGGTTGAGATCAGAAATGTTTTACTTCATTAGAAAGGAATTGCCTTGGTGCAGGAATAAATACTGGATAGTTAGTAGTTATTAACCCATCGATTTAGCTTTCTTGGATAACTGCTGATGGGGATGGGATGTAACTGCCTGAAGTTTTGAGCAGAAATATTGAGGGCTGGGAAGCAATTGCTCTACAGATGTACTGTTCTGTAATAAAACAAAGCATTTAAGTTTAGGAGGAAAATCTGGGGAAACAGATTTTCATTTGCAGGAATGTGGGTGCAAATACTGAGGAAGAGGCTGTCTGTAACATTGAGCAGTGATTTGGGATTGTATTTGAAAAGTAGTCCTGTCTACGTGGAGGTATGACATTTAATGATTTTTATTTTTGAATGATATAATTTTGGAGTCTTAGTTCTGGTCCTGAAATTGATTGTGTTCTAGCATGGGTGTTTTATAGATTTGGGGACTTTATGGGATGGTATCCTAACAAGGAGATGATGATAATTTTCTGCACGTTCTGCAGGCTTGTGCTCTGTATCTGTCTTGCTTTCCCCCGATTGTAAGCTGGAGATTCAGCCACTCGCTTGATCCACAGGTTCCTGCTTGTATGCTTTAATTTTAATGAAGTGCTTTGGCAACTGGAACACTTAAGTCAGTGCTAGGCACTAATTTATTATGCAGATGTCATCAGCTTGCCGTATGTGTGAATATAAAAATTAATCTTACCCTTGCTGTGCAAAGACCAAAATCTCAAGAATTGTCCCAGGATATTCAGCGTTGTGTGGCTGCTATGGGACTCGTCAATGCTTCCCGACTATAGACCGAAAGCCTGTCTTGATCACAGTAGTCTAGATTGAGGTTAACAAAACCAAAACACTTTTGTAACTATTCTAAATCTTTACCCAGAGAAGTCAGATCTTCTCAATATCTCTTTCAAATACCTGTGAAAAACTCGTCTTGAGAGAGGCATTGGCTCATCTTTCTTGTTGTGAGATGCCAGTGTTGACAGTGAAGGGCTGATGAGAAGGTCACACTACCACCGTACTGCAGGTTGCTTCATGCTCATCGCCTGGCCGCTCTTGAGCCTGTTAAATGTAGCTTAAATTTTTTCGTTTGTGACAGGGTGTTCATAAACTGTTACAATGCTAATAGGAATTCTCCTTTCTCTAATATTATTTTTTTTTTTTAATAAGAAAGGATGTTTTTGTAAATGAGAATAATAAAAGTTGTCTCTTCAGTCTCCACTGGCTGGCCCTGGTACGTAGGGACCACTGTGAAGCCTCATGCACTTACGGATTTGTTTATAGGATTCCTGTACTTTTGTCAAATTGTATTTTATATAGGAAAAAATACAGTTTTGTGACACATTCTCACATTGAAGTATCATTAAAATTACTTACAGAATATGAAGTGATACAGTTTTTGTTGAGTCCGGAGTCTTCAGCTTCAGTTTGGTCAAACCATTTTCTGTAAACATGGACTACCTTCATGCCTGAAGAGCAGTGCTTGGCATCAGTATTTTAGACTGGGACTAAAACTCAGAGTAGAAATTGCACCTAAAAATAACCTTTTTTTTAGAAACATTGTGTAACTTCAGATTAAATATGACAGCTATATTAATGACATTCCATAAAGATGAAAAATGGACATCAGTCATGCTCTTTAAACTAGATTGTATTAAGCATTTGGACCGTTCAGTTCATTAATTCTTTGGTCAATGAATCCTTTGATTAATCCCTCAATTGCTGAGTTCAGTTGAGTTGCCTAAACTATAAAGATGTTTATTTTAAATGAAAATATTTAATTTTTCCTTTTCAAATCTTATACTTCTTGTTTTCAGTTCAGTGTAAGAAACTGGAGACCTCCACATCTGTCCCAGCGTGTTTTTTCAGTTGTCAGGGTTTGGCCAGTGGATGCGGGTTCGGGGTATCTGCTTGCATTTCCTACTTCGTCGCAGACTTCTTGTGTGGCTGAATAAAGTGATTTATTCTTCTGCACTTTGGTTCCTAGTAAGCAAACCACACAGTGTAACACCGACTTTCCCGTGCTTCTATGCATTGCGACATATTGCGAGCTGTTTGGCTGGGGGATATGTTGTCACTGATTATCAGTGCCTCATCGCTTCTGGCCCCAGTCCGAGACCCCCTTTGCCCCTGGCCTTCAGTATAGCCGGCAGTGGGAAACAACTATGAACAACAGAAATCTGCAATCTTCACCTGCTTTAGTACTGTCTAGAGTGCTTGGGCACTGGCTATTCCTGGTGCTTACATACCCTATCCTTGGGGAAGTACATTGCTTTTCTTTTTCTTTTTTTTTTTTTTTCTCAAAAGATGCATTTTTCACTGCTGTTGTTACCTGTTTGATGTTGCTGATACACTCTGTGTTTTGACACAATTCTGGCTCACAACGTAAACCAGCCTATTGAATATTGCTTTTTCAGAGTATCTTCTTGGTAATAGATTTGATAATAATTTGGTGGTACATTTCCAGATGAACATATTGAACAGCCCTTAATTTGAAAGCCCGTCTAGGTCATCTGTCATCTGCTGCTGACACCCGCATCAATCTTTTTTTTATTTGGTCCTTTTGATAGTTGCAACTGCAGCTTCTGAGAAGCATAGTGGACTAAAGGTTTTAGTGTATCCTCACGCCGCCCAAGAGAAATAATTTCAGATTGGTACAGCAAGCCACAGAAGAGCCTCCCTGCTAGGGAAGCAGAGGCTTAAAATTGACTTTAGGCTGCTATAAAGGCAGAACAACTGCTCAGCATTTGAAACAATGCATCTACAAATGGAAGGGTAAAGATACTGAACGTAGCTTTGTTCTTTAGTAGTTGAGCTGGCTTTATGCTGCAGCGGTAGATGCTTTATATATTCCTGAGCGGGTCGGTGAGTGTCGGATGTGGCGATCTGCTGCTGGTTGCCATCGTGGCTCCTGCCCTGCAGAGGCAGGCAGCTCAGCCCTGCCTGCTCCCAAGTCGGTGACAAGGCTACCGCTGAGCCATAATTTCATTTACTGTGCCTGATTGTGACTAAGGTGACACCGGCTTATTACTCTAGCGTATTATTATAGCAATAATAACCTGGCGATTTTGCCGCTGAACGTTACGGGACTAGTACTTTATGTGAAGAGGGGCTGTCGTGTTAACATAGTATTATAAAGTCATGGTTAGGCTTACAATTTTCTCTCCTGAAGGGAAGGAGGCAACTGTCCTGTAGCCTGGAAGCATGTGAAAACCTGTAACTCCCACCCAAGTACCTGGAGATTAATTATGCTGTCCTATTACGATTTGGAAATAACAATCCTGTACGCGTTGACTAAATACCATGTCAAAGGTGGGACTGGCTTCTTGCCTGTTCATACTGTAAATCACTGAGATAACTCTGCTTTATTCCCTGGTTTCTGTGTTAAATTTCTCCGCTGCAAGCACTCGGCAAGGTAGGTCTGTCGTGTATGTCGGCTTTATTTGTGGTTTCTCTACAAAATGCATTGTGAGAAGTAAGAGATGCTCAGTGCCCTGTAAAGCATACCAGGGTCAAAAATCAATGTTAATAAATTATCAATTGATTTAACAGATCTACCAGTGAGGCAAATTGGGATCTTTAACTTCTAATTAGTGACCTTGATCCGAAAGAGAACATTTAGGTTAAAATAAAACATTTGTGTCTCAGTCAGATAGAGCCTGTGCTTTTCCTTTCTTAAGGTAGGCAGAGCTTGTTTCTGCCCTTGTTCAGCGATACAGCAAATGTACATGTCAGGCTAAAATGCCTTCAAAGGAGCTGGGATGAATGCAGTATTATACTTGCTAGTAGCAGGAGAGCGTGAAGACTAATTAGAGCAGTTATTCAAGATTGACTGAGATTATTAAGTAATATATGGGACAAACATCAACAAAAATAAGATTAATATCTATAGGAATATCCTGGCAGTGATTTATTAAACCTTCAAGTGTAGTAGACTGCTAATAATCTCCCATAGGGTGGTGGACTGATCCCCCTTTAGAACATTTACAGGTGGGTCAGTGACAGTGTCAGCAAATGCGCTGGAGACCTCATGTCCCTTGTGTCTGCTTGCCACCATTCTTTAAGTATCATCTTGATGCTAAAAGGGGTAATAATGGTAAATATTTTAACTGTTTTTTCATAAATGTTGTCATCTACCTGAAAGTAGCCTTGCAGATGGCACAGGTGATATAACCATAGTATTTAGTTTTTCTTGAAGAGATCTAAAGGATTTTCTTGAAGGATCTAGAACATGCTCTCTGAACATTGCGGTAAAAAATTAAGCATAATTTGAATAATTTTAACATTGAACAGTGCATTGACTTTAATTCTCACTGGCCTACTTAAAACTTTAAAAGTTGTAGTTGAAAGTTATGGTTTATAGTGAAATCTTTGAAGAGAGTGAGACCTTCTGGCTTGGATTGTAATAATGCTTCTGAATCGTAACCACAACAGGGATTTTTGTTTTGTTTTTAAATATTTACATTGATTGTTTTTTTTTTAAGAAAAGACCTAAAATGTGAAAGGTGTTTTCACTGTCGTCCATAGTCCATATCATGTATCACAATCTGTGCAAGCCTAAGAGTATCTTGTGTTATTTTTCCATTTAATTCTTTGTGGACAAAACCTTTCATGATCTTGGTGCTTGTGGAATGCAGCGTTTGGGTTGTCAGAAGAGAAGAAAAACATACAACCTGTTCTCAAAGAAGCAGGAACGTATTCTCCAAGTCCAAAGCTCTTTTTTATATCAGTAAGGCCCTTCTGTAGTTTGAAGCCCTAGTAACTGGTATTGGTGTTGCTTCTATAGAGAATGGCTTGGAAATCTAAAAGTACTTGTTTAAAAAAAAAAACTAAACCCCTTCTACACATCCCTCACTCCTGCATGTATTAGCAAGGAATAAAGGGAAGATGGACCAATAAATAGATATTCAAATTTGGGCAGAAGTCTTACTTGTGAATTAAAGTCATTGTTGTGATAGCGTACAAGGTGTTTTTAACAACTTAAGAGATACCTTGGGGTATCTCTAAACTGGAGCGTCGGGTGCATGAGCTAGTCCGTGTGTGGGTAGCACAGCCTGCTGTTGGGAGGTTTTGGAAATATATATAGGCTGCGAGAGACCTCGGGCATGACCGACCCGGAGGAGATGGTCTCAGTGCTCTGTTTCGGAAGGCACGGTTGACCTGGTCTCTTCAGCGCTCGCAGTAAGCTCTCTTCATCTACCTCGGACGCAGCCATGGGTGCCACAGCCGCAAAGTGTTGGGTTGGGTTTTTTTTCCCAGGAGAAGGTTTGTGGTTTGAGGCTTGAGGTTTGGGTTGTTGCAAAAAAGATTTAATAAAATCAAGCTTTAACAAATGCTGAATCTTGGAATAGAATACAGTTTTTCTTGTGCTGCTGCTTCTCTATCAAGGACCTTCTAGTAGTGAGGATAAAGTTTGATTCCATCCGATGTAGCTGTTTCTTTTGTTTAAGCGCAGTAAGACAGCGCTTTTCTAGTGTGTGTTCCTGGTTTTGGGGTTTGTGTGGTGGTGTGGGGGTTTTTTTTGTTTTTTTTCTTTTTTCCCCCTGCAATGTTTGTATCGGAATTAGGGAGAGTTTTCCTATCTAGCCATTATTTTCCTGAGAACCCCATTTGA
This sequence comes from Harpia harpyja, assembly GCF_026419915.1. Classification (NCBI taxonomy): domain Eukaryota; kingdom Metazoa; phylum Chordata; class Aves; order Accipitriformes; family Accipitridae; genus Harpia; species Harpia harpyja. Next base: position 29,502,767 of record NC_068955.1, on the reverse strand, counting down.
ACTGACTTTCATTGGACTCTAATGTAACCTTGAGGCATCGAAGTGCTCTGTAACTACTAGCGAGGGAAATGTCATCATTTTTAGTAACATGGTGTTTTACACATAGTTTTGCTGACTCCTAACAACTTCTATAAACTAGATTATAGATAGTTATTGTATTTGATATCAGTCTTAGTTTTCAGTACTTAAAAAACCGAAACAAACAAACAAAACAAAACAAAAATCCAAACACAAAAGACTTCTGTTTTCCTTCATGAATTGTTGTTGCTTAATTCAGAGGCAGATAGATACTTGCTGCATTGCATGCTGTATTTATTGTTAATTCAGCCCATCCAGGAAACCAACATTAGTTGCAGAGTCTAATTCCGGTTATCTTAATTTTAATGTCACCGTTGGGTATGTGGTTACTTCTGTGGCTAAATATAACCCGTCAGAAAACAAAACGTCCACATTATTTTCTGATGGCCATGTGTGGGTGAACGGCAAAAGCTGTGCTTTTGCGTTGCTGTAATTAGTAGGGGGTGAGTGAGTTTTTGAAGTAAATAATTTGTCAGAGGGAGAAATGCAAAATTAAGTCATCAGTCTTGTAGAGGAGAGTATGGCCCATCTACCCATGGGCTTGCCGAGACCTGGGGAGGAACCTGGACCTGCAGAAGTTCTCTATTACCTCTACCAGAGTTGACAGCCTCTAACCTTTAATTCCCCCCATCTCCTGTAATGTGCTTATACTTTCTTCCTGCTGGCAATGTACACTTTTTTTATTTTTTAGCTAAATCTGTCTTGCAAAATATGATGGTTGGGTAAGATGCAATTTTGCTTTAATTATGATTAAATTACTTTATGAATTAACCAGAGGATCTCATGGGACTGGAATCTTTTGACACATGAGAAAATTGCCTTTCTTTAACAAGCTGCTTCAAGCATGCAGGGTAATATTAGCATTTTTCAGTTATAGCTTCAGGGGATTAAATAATAAGGGGAAGTATTTTACCTACGATTATATGGTGTGCATGTGTGTGTAAAAGTCTTAAAACCAAGTAGACACTGAAGAAATCAGTTGAACTGCTGAACCTGTGACATTTTGCAGTGTGAGTAGGTATTTTTTGCTTTATGAAATGTCTTTTTAAGATGGATTTTTTTAAGAAAACCTGCAGGTATCTGAAGAATTTTATTTCACAGATTTGCATAGGTTGGTTGTCATTTGAATATATTTGGCAAAAAAGCATCCTAAATTCAATACACCTGTTTCACATTAAGGATAATGACCTGAATGCAACTTTAAAGGGAGCGAATGCTAATTTTCATGTCACTTTGTTTTACTTAGTGCAGGTAGCAATTGTGCTAAAGTCAGTAATTTGATGTTAAAAGATATATTGCATGATTAAGCTTCTCGTGAAGTACATGTAATAACGCATGGTATCCATACAGGTCTATAAATAGCATATACGATGCATGCGATGTAGTCTCCAAGCTATGATATTCTTCTGTTTTAATGCCTCTAAATGCATGCTTAAAGTCAAGCATTCTTTTAGATATGCTATGTCTGAGGAGCTGAAATTGTTCAAGGCTCTGCAGAAAGTGAAGGTGTCAATTTCTTAAAAAATGGGGGCAAGCAATAGTACAACAGCTTGTGTCAAATTGAGAAGGAATGGGACAAGTTAAGTTGTATGACCTCTGCATATGTTGTATTCAATATGGGCTTGCACCTGCATGACCCTGTTTGGTTTCAGAGGGTTGCCACTGGCTTGTGGTATCAAATCCAATGAAGTGGAAAATTGATGATAAGGGATTTAAGCTATTGTTGTCATTGCCCCAGCTGTTTGGTTGTTGTTTTGATGACAGGATTCATTCATGTTCTACACAAATCCATAAGGTAACAGTTATTAGTGGGATGCATAGAAGTTGGGGGGGATTATACAATGATAGGGAACCATATAACAAACAAATTGCTTAAGTGTTGCAGCAGTCCTGTTATGAAAGGAAGGTATATGCATAATACATACTTTATAGATTAGTAAATGTGCACTAGAAAAGGCAAATAATTTGATTTGAAAACAGTCAATGACAGAAACCCAACACCTTAATCTCCAGATTTATTTGAGAGAAAATGGTGCCTGTGCAATAACAACCAAAAGTAATGCTTGCGTGCAGATGCTTTCCGTGGGGCAGAATTTTTTTTTCACGTATACTTGTCGTGTCTTATTTTAATCTAAGATTCAATGCACACTAGCCATTACAGCTATTGTACCATAATATAACTAGCCTCTCTACATTCACAGTCCAAAGACTAAGAGGTCGGTAATTTTAAACCTAAACCTATTCTGCGCTGACAGATAGTACAGTAGGTAATGCTCACAAGATAAACAGTGTAAATTAAAACCTTACGCAGGCAAAATCAATTCAGTGTTGATAGTATCATGATTGCATGTGGCTGAACTTTATCAGAAAATTTGAGAAATTGTTTAGAAGAAAGGCATGTTATCTATTTTAATTTTTTTTATAACTGTAGAGATTACTGAGAGAATTCATGTGGAGGAAGAACAAAGCCCTGTACTGTGGTTGTGATGTAAACCAGTTGTTTCACTTTCTTGTTCAGTTCTTTTCTTTATACTTTTGACTCTCCTTCCATTTGTTGGTTGCCACCAAAGATTCGCTTGCTGCTGAAGGGAGCTTTATGCTATGTACAGATTCAACCCAGGGCTCCAGAAGTTTGCAATCAACAAAGTAAATCATCTGTTACCTTGGATAAATATTAGCTCTGACAAATTAAAAATGCATTTTTCTGGTGTGCATTACACTCCATCTCACAAAATGGTAATTGTTGTTACTGTTATTGCTCTTGCTTGTAGTGAGGCATCCGTTTCTCGTCTAATTGCTAGCATTCCAATCCCAGTCAGTTTAAAATAATTTTCAGGACTTTAAGATAGTGAATCCAAAACATCACAGGCATTCCCGATTCATACCTTTTAGGGTTTTCTCTTTTGATGCAATTGCATCAAAAAAAGAAGCAGTGGTCGGGTTGAGATTGGTTGTGTCTTGCTGTAATCAAAGGCAGTACTCCACAGAAACAAGAAACACGCCGAGGTGGTTCAGCTGCCTTTCGCCATCAGTGACTATTCAACCTCTGAGCCTGGCTATAGATGATGCAGCCCCGGATCCAGCACTGTCACTTGCAAAGTTACTTGAAGCTGGGAATGTGTTAAATGACTTTGTACACTCTGACGTGGCCTTGCATGAGTTATAAGTGACAAACTATTTTTATTTTTTCCTCTTTGACAGTTAATCTTCATTTTTTAAGCTTGAATAATCATCTTCCTTCATACTTGTCCCCTGCAGCTGGTCCTGCTGCTTTGCTTCTCCATGTCCCTTGGCTGTTGTTTTAAAAATCCTCTTTAGGGTTTCAAGACTGTACAACCAGTTGGGAGCTGTATTTTTTCGCAGTCCTTGAAGAGCAAATGCTCACACCTACGGAGAGGATAATGATGATACAAAGACAGGCGTCAATTTTCCTGGATTCTCTGGCATCAACAATGGGGATTTTTAAACTTCCACGACTGCTGTCTTCTTTCCCCTCATCTCCTATCAATAAAACAAGAAAATGCAAAACATAAATAATAAAATCCCCATCAGAAGAGATGAAAACATTTCTAATACCCAGATGAGAAACACTGGAGAGCTGCTGGGGGAGGGTGGGGGGGGCTGCTGAGAATGAAGGGTTTATTGTGTCTTTATTTAGAGATTTTTCCAGTGATACTGTACTGACTGTAGTGAAACTGCTCGTCGGCCTTATCTCCAGGGGACGGAGGATCATGTTTAGAGATAGCTCCTACATAGCTTTTGGAGGACAGCCTGTGGTCTCTGCCCTTCTGGCTTGAATCTGCAACTTGACTGCAGGGCAGTAGCCTTACCTGCCGTGAACCCTTTGGGTTGCCCGTTACCAGCAGCAGTCCTGATGCTCTGACTTTGTTCTCATGCCTGCCATGGGCTCCTGTTCACGTTGCCCTGCTTCTTTTGTGTGAGTGTAAGGCCAGTTATAATCCCTTATACTTGTGTGTTTATTCATTAAGTACTCCAAATTAGTTCTCGTCTAGCTTTGGCTGTTTCCTTGGAAGGGGCAGGCGTAGCCGCATGGTCTCGCTTAAGAGAAAAATGCTTTCAAAATGCCACATTGAGCACAGGTTCTCTTAATATGGAGTTCTCTGAGTTATGTGCGCTCTTGTGCAGCAGAGCAGTCTTTTGGTTGGCAGGTTGTTGCAATGATTCCTTGTGCAGTTTTCTGTAGTAATTGCTTGAGGTGTACATTGTTATGACTTTAGGATGAGTTTGTTCTTCGAGATACATTAATAATTCTTTTGTGACCTTATGGGAAAACTTTTAGATGTATAAAAGCTTAAACGGAAAACATGACTATTATAGAGTGTGTGTGTGCAGGAAGGCATGCGTGCACATTTGTTTTTGTTAGCGATGCTCTGTGAGAGATGAAGGAGTAGCAGCAGTGGATTGCCAGGCCTTGAGAGCAGGGTTTCTGCGGTAGGTGCCTTTTCAGTGCTGGTGAAAGCCTGTTACTGTGAGCATAACAGTTGCCATACATTGTGACTTGGTGAGAGTTTTCTTTCACAGGTGAAAAGTAATATGTTCTCTATAAACATGTATTCCTTGTCCATTGTAATAAAGCTGCCCACCAGGATGCCGGAAAAAACCAAAGATTGTAACTGTTTGGTAATGACTACTCAGAAAGCACTCGCCCACATAGCTCATTATTATGTTTACCCCATAATAATATTGTGATTTGGTCCAGAACAGAACTTAAGCTATTACAAAACTTTTTGCCTCCCTGAACTGTCCTTGTCAATGTTTTTGTGCTTCTATTGACTGACTTAATTGGAACTATTAACACAAAACGTTTTGTTAAGTTTTCAGTAGGAATTTTACAGTTGGGGGGAGAAAACGAAGGAATTAAGTGATAAGACTTCACTTCTAGTTCACGCTGAGAACTTCTGAACCTCTCTTGTTTGGAGTTATGTAGGAACTCTGAAACAGGTCTTCACATCTTGATATGCAACATTCAACAACACATATGATATATATAATAGGGGTCTCTGCAACTGTCATGACTTCTGGTAATGCTAACGTAAACCTTTAGTAGATTTTGTTCCTCTCTTCCCTCGATACTGCTTTGTGCAGTAGCGATTATGTACTTCAGAGAAGTCTTAAGAAGTTGGTAAGCACATTCCTGAATTAATAGTTGATACAGATGTAAGTAGTGATTTATTTCATAACAGGAGTAGTAATTGGTTTTGATCTGGATAAAATGGGGACAGTTCTCTCCTTAGCTGCATGCTATATGATGGTAGTTTATTGAAGAGTTTCAACTTTTGCATCTTCCCTAGTGGAAGCCAAGAAACAAAAATGAAATGTGCTGTATCTTAGTGCTCTGAATATGAAACAAAAGATGGCTCTTCTATCAGCAGTAAGACATTAGCCAGTGACAGCTGTAAATACTCTTATCCAAGTTTGCTGGATGCCGCAGCTGAGCTCCGTTGGCTTTAGATCAGGTCAAAGGGGATAAATCACTTCTTCTGAGGCAACAGTCTTCACGGCTGTTGAGTGTACAGGCAGGCTGCTAAATCTATGTATGGAGTGACACCTTGCCAGGGAGCTCTAGGAACCTTTCCCTAGCTAATGTGTGTTTCCAGTGCCATGGCAATTGGCTTACTTGGCAAACAGCTGCTTAAAATCGGGGCTGGACAACTGTCAGATGTGACATGACTTAGTTTTTTCTTCCATCAGTTTCTTATGCTTCTGGAAGGAACCGTGGAGTTTCCTGTATACTCTAAAATCACATAAACTTAGAACTAACCTTTCTTACCTTCAAAATGTTTTTACCCTGGATCAATTCACCCACCCAATTTGCTGTTCAGCCATGTAACGCAGAAAAGGAAAAGGTGTGAGTGTAGCAACAAGGGTAGGCCGCTTCCTTTGGTGGCTATGCTAGCTTTTGCTGCCCTAAATTTGTAGGAATGTATGGCAATACTTAAACAGCTTGTTGTTTGTATTGTGCTGAAAGTGGACTGTATTCTATGAGGTGCAGCTCTGAAGTTGCCTAAGGGATTTCTGAAACTTCTATGTGAAGAAACCAGAAGCACTGCTTAGGAGACATCAGATGCTTTAAAAATGGGTCCTGGCACTGTGAAAGCCATATCTTTTTGTATGGATATTAATGAGAGCCTTTTTATGGTAATTCCATGGTGTGGGGGGAATCAATTACAAAAAAGGCTCGAAATGTAGCATGATGTATAAAACTGTCCACAAAGAGCCCTTGCCATTAGTACTTGCAACAGAACGGGCCCATGTCAGAGCAGTGCTTCGTGTACGGTTGTAGCTTGGGTGTTGGGTCCCGAGACGCTTTCTAGTGTTTGACAAATTAACAGATGTTTTCAGTGACAGTAGAGTCTTTGTTTCTGGTGGTCGGAGAAAGACTGCCTGAGTTTCTGTCCTAGCACCTAACAATCTGTGTGTTTCCTTTTCAGACTGAGTCCAAACCTTCCAACAAACCACAACTTGAATTTTCAAACTAATCACCGTCACTGCCAAGTACTGACTCATGTGTTATTTTACCTGTGCCTAAAGGAGCTCTTCCCTCCTTGGGTTAATCTTCAAATTAGATTAATTGTGCTGATTAACACCAACCCTGACTCATGTAACTCATTGCTTCCATCATAGCTGTCCGGAATGAGATGATTAAACCCTTTCCAAACTCAGCTGGAACAAGGTGAGTTCTTGCAGCACCAGTCATTACCACACTTTAAAACTGCCTGGAAGTGTAAACTTTTGGTGTAGAAAAACATAATATGCCTGAGTTCCATGTGTTTCTTCTCTAAATTATGTCTCTCCTACCACTGCTTTTCTCTATTAAACTAGTTTAATCAAATCACTTTCTTCCTACCTGGTTGTGTTTATGGTGGTTGGTCCTGGTCAGGCTTTGACGTTTCTGGCCCTATGTTGGTTTTGAATCCCCGTACAAGAATGACATCTGCAAGCCCACTTGGACAACCAGGATTTTTCTTTTTTTTTCCTTTTCTTTGTTTTTTTTTCCCCAGCCTATGCATAAAAGTATTTTTCAATGTAAGTTTATGTAAATGAAAGCTCTTGAAAACCAGTCCCTGAATTTCCAAGTAGAAGTCCCCAAGACACGGTAAAACATGCGCTGCTGTTGTGACTGGCACTGGTGGAGGTGCTTCTGCTTTGTCCTGCTGCTGGGCTCTTTGTGGCTGATGCTGGGCTGGCTGCCGTTTCCCTTGTGTGGGCACAAGCCACCCTTTGGGGACATATGGAGAACTGGTCTTTGTTCTCAGCCTGTCCGTGTGAACGTTGGTGTTCAAAGGGTGGGAGGAGCAGAAATGAGCAGCTGAGGGCTTCTGTAGCTCCCTGTGGCTTTTGCAGCTCCCTGTGGCTTTTGCACCCTCGGTGCACCTCGTGCCAAAAAAAGGTATTGCTAATGCCAGGTTTTTGAAAGTGACTGTTCGTAGCATGTGGTATATCTCACTATTTTCAAGAGTACCATATGATACTGTAATGTTATTTAAAAAAAAAAAAAGACAAAACCACCCAAAACCAAAAAAAACCAACACTGAAGCATCCAGGGGTCTTTCTGTTTGCCTTCCGAATTGTGAATCGCAGGAGTCTCTGTGTGCCTTCGGGGTGTGAGCTTGTGCCAGGAGGCCTGTGAGCCTGGCTCCTAGCTCTGCCCCTGGGTGAAATCTGGTGTGTTCTTAGGATTTGTTTAAAAAAAAAAAAGGGGGGGGGGGGGGGCTGGGGGTGGGGTTGGCATGGGATTTTGTGAAACCTCTAAATATGGCAGGACTTGCATTTAAAATCAGGTGACTCAGTGTTAAAGTAACCAAATAGGAAATCAGGCATATTCCCTAGATGTTTCTGTGGATATTTTTCAGTTCCATGGACACATCTCTTCTACAACTAAAAATCCTTTGCTAAAAAGGAAAACCAATATATGTTTCAAAAATCAGGTCTTTACAACATATATCAAGATTTACATATGTAATATTTAAACTGGATTCAGGTTATATTGTAAAGCTTTCACATCTAAATCACTTTAGGAAGAAAGCAGGGAGAAACTGCGAAGTAGCCATACTTTTACAGATGAACGGATTTCCAAAGTGCAGTTTGGTATCTGTTTTGTTTGGTTTTCTTCACGTTGTGTGGAGACTTTATTTACTCCAATTCCTACCCAATCATCTGTTTCAGCCTCTTGCTGAATTAATTTTTGATAGTCTTGTAGCTTGTCATCTTTATTCTCCTTTTAAAAGTCTGGAGGAATGGAGCCCTGATAAAAGCTACCTTGAAATAACAGAGTTCTGTGTGTTTGTCCTAATTATTCACAGTAAAACATATGCCAGATTTCTCTTGGTAAATGTGCCAGACAGGCGCAGACTGTTGTTATTTGTGCATAGGATAGTATCGAGGTATAGCAGGCTGCATGACTGCTGATCCGTTGCTTGTCCAAAAAAGGTTACTCTTCCCTTTGTGTCTGTGCCTGGCTGCCCTGGGAAGCGCAATTAATCCATTTGAATTATCTGCTTTGCTGTAAGTTAATATTTCTTAGTCAAGTAACAAACAGTAGCCGTTCATCTGATGGATGAAGTAGATCTGGGGGAATGGTTTAAGCTTGGAGTGTGGGCGTAAGTATGGGATGGTGGGAAGAAGTGGGAGACGTTTCTGCTCAGAAAATGCTGCCTGCTTATGGGGACCACCTTAGGAACTGCTGAAAAGGCAATGTCGCAGCTTTTCTCAGAGGTTTTGGATGGTAATTCCCCAGCTCTGAAAAGAGATGCTAAAACTGTCAGCCCCTCACTCTGTTCCACAAATGTGAGGCATAAGTAATATTTATTTTCTTAAAGAGGGTGCGGCAATGTGTGTCTCTTCATTTACCCCAGGTGTGTGTATTTGATGGTAAGTTACATTTATTTCTCTAGATCAGTTTTACATTTCGATTTCCTGTTAAATTTTTCATTTTTCCATGCACGTTCCTCTTTCTAAAATCTCTGATTTCTACTCTGAGGTTGTTTTACTGCTGCGTGGCAGACCAACGTTTAGTTCTTCAGTAGATAACAGTATTGTGTTTTTACAGTTCGTAGTCTCTTGCTATTCAAGTCCATAAAGCAGAGGAACAGCAGAAAGCATCCATCTGGCCTGATGCCAAAGGCTGGTGTCCAAAGATTGGCATCCTCGCTTGGGAACACATGGAACAGGAGCACGTTTGCTCCACAGCCGTGGCAAACGCTGCCAAGAGAGCAGCGGTAATGTGGCTGGCAAAAGCCAATTTACCAGTTGAGGGCAGCTACGAGGGCTGGAGCAGCGGTATCGTTGGGAGCGGAGTATCAGTATCTACGTATACCATATGCTGTAGTTCAGCTGCAAGGGGAAGGAGTGCAGGAAAGGTATTGCTTGCAAGGGAGTGGAACAGTGTAAGCAGATAAGCTTCGGTTTCTTTGGTGTTGCTTATGTGACTGACTGAATAAGAATGTGTCGTTTAAGTTGTGGAAGGACTTTTGTACTCTGGTGTCAAGTTTGGTACGACATGAAACATCACATAAACTTGAGGTTCTCATCCTGCCTCTTGCTGTTTTACTCCATGCTGTAGGGTGTCATTTAGAGTGTGATTTTTGTTTTGGTCTGGTTTAGATTAGGAGGCCTTACCTAGGGGGTAAGGGTATCCTTGGATGCTGTAGATGTTGTTGCTCTGTAGCACTTGATGAGTGATGGATGCAAAATATTTTCTTTTTCTTTTTCTTTAAAAAATGAACAAAAAACTGGCAATGAGGCTTTCTTTTACCTTCTGAGTGTTTCTTTCAGTATGAGTATGGCTTCAAGGCCATAAGTTTTCTTTCCTTAATATCTGTGGGGAAATAGTTACCTGACAACTAGATATCACACTGGTCAAATATAGTTTATTGTTACTTTCAGATGGTTTATTTATTAAGGGGAGAAGAGCGATAGGAAGTAGTTAGCTGTGGTCCTTCAAAAAACAAACTCAACCACCAGCTCTGTAGCAGTAATAACTAATGTCCTATAACACTGCCATTCAATAATCCATAGCATCCTATTTAAAGGATCACTGTTGGTACTTATAGTATCTATTTTGAGCCCTTGCCTGGGAGGAGGTGGTTGTTCGCTGCCACGTGTGAATAGCATAGACCTTGGAGCTGCAGTGATCCAAATTAGGTTTGGGGGTTTTTTTCTCCTCTGTTTGGAGGCAGTTAGAGTACTCGGTATAAAATTGTTTTGTTTTGCGATCAAGATGCTTTCACTAAAGTCCAAAAGGTAGAAACAGATAAGTAATTGCTAAACAAATATTTACAAGAGTCATCAATCAAGACTCGGCAGTCTTGCTGAAGAGCACAAAGAATGAGTGTTAATGTTATATTGAAATATTGTAACAAAAGGAAGGGCAAATAAGATGGTTGCTCTTAACTGTAAACACAGATTCTGTGTATTTATTACATCCTTTTTGCTTTCTGCAGTGCTTTGGAAATGATGCAGCTGTGTACCTGGACTGTACCTGATTCTGTGATAGCTAATCCTGGTAGCTTGATATTAATCCAAAAATGGAGCACATTTGTTTATAAAACACTAAAACATTTTTTTCTTTGTGGAAAATAGTTATTTTAGATTCCTGTGATAACAAATTATCTTTGAGGGCCAATGCTTTTAGGTCTGAAAGGTAGTCTTGCAGCTCAAGGACTAAGCATTTCTGATATTTCCCCACCCCATCATTGTTTTGCTTTTTTTCTTCAGTTCTTAAAAGCCTCTTCCTCTCATTTACTTTGATACCAGTCAAGAGTAAGTCTTCTGAAATTGGCAGACTGAGGCCGTTGTAAGACTTGTGTAGGAAACATTTTAATCAGGGTAGGATATGTTGCCTCTAATGGGAGCCCTGATAGTAATAGGGGAGGAGCAGCTGGTACCTCGGGGAATCTGGTGGCCTGCTCTCCTGCCAGCTGAGCAATTAATCTGGCAGCTCAAAATCTGCCTATTGGAAATGTCTGTGAAAGAGGGTAAAGGAGAGGGATGAGCAGGCCAGATATGTCTGCAAAGGTCTGTGTTGAATTTTTCCTTTCTCATGTCAAATTATTCCTTTCTCCTTTAACACCTAAAATATTTGGATTTTGCAAAAGAAGAGTGCTGGAGCCATACTTAAGAGATGTACAATAACTGCTGAAGGTGATTTGGAATAAGGACCGGTAGTAAGGGCCGAGGCTTCTAGGATCCTCGTAGCTGGAGACTGAGTGACGCTGCTGTGGCTGGTCTGGAAGAGAAGCGCTGCCCTGCCTGGAGCCCCGTGTAGACACAAAGGGGACCAGCTCCTCTTTCCTGTTTGTGGCACAAGAGCCAGAGAAATGCTCTGTAAGATTCAGCTTAACTCCCTAAAACTTAGAGCTGTGTTTTTTCTCCATCATCTCTCTAAATCAAGCACTAAATCCCACCTGTGCAGATATTCCTGCTGCTGCAGCGCCTGATTTCATACACGGATAGCTCTGTGGTTTCTCCCTTGTTCTCCACTCCATTCCTGCACTAGCTGCATGTCTGTCCTAGAGCACTTCTTACCCTTACTCCTTCACTGCCCTTGTATTCTCGTCCTTACACCCCAGACTCCTACACTTACAGCTCCTTTTCCCATGCACATCTCCTTGCTCCTCCCTGTGGTGTGCTCTCTTGTCACTTCTGCCAAAGGGCAGGAGGGGTGCATCTCTTATCCCTGTGGTCTCAAGAAAGATATGAGAAGGCTGTTCTGGGAATGGCTTTTTGTCTTCTTTGTAGCGTAGTCTGGAAGGCGAGATTGCAAACTTTCACTTTAGCTGTGGAAGAAACCACTTCCAGTCGTTTTGCCCAGAGTGGCGCAGCAGAAGGCTCGTGTCGATGGCCAGGAGCAGACATGGGGCTGGATGAGGCCCTGGCTGGCTGCGTCACCTGTCTGGGGTCCTCCAGCCCTGAAATGAGAGCTGCTACCGTGATCAAGAGAAGTGTGATGCTGCAATTGCTCCTTTCAATTTTAGTCTTTATAGTTGTAGGGCAAATAATTAAGGACATCTTGTACTTGCTTTATTTGATCTTAAAAAATCCCACACAAACAAAAAAAACCCCAAAAGACAACTGATCTCCTTCTTGCATGCTTTTTTCTTGCTGTGTTATGTTCCAGTGATCTTGTGTTCAACTTTGAACTTCCAAAACGTGAGCAAAACATGGGCATTGCCTTTGGTTTTCCAAGTGCATACTTTAGAGATATTTTTCCTGCACGTGGAGCGTTCTGTCTTGCACTTTCAAACATTGAGACCCAAAGCCATTTCTATCAGCTTTAGTAACTAGTTCAGACTCTTTAAAAGAGCTCTATAATATCTTAGTTATACCTTTTCTTCTAGTCCCTCTCCACTGGCCTTTGTGGGTTTTGTTCAGAGTTTGCTGCTTTGGTGACATGAGATCAGCTTATTTAGGAAGTCCCAAACCCAGCTGGTCTTTAAACGAAGCAGTAGCAATACCATGTGCATACTAAGGCATAGTAAAACCGTTCATTCTTACCTGCCTGCCTTTGTTTTTCAGTCAGCCTGACTTTCTGACTTTCAAGTCTGAAGCATGAAGCCCCACGGAGAGCTCTCCTCCTGGGGTAGTGGCTCAGTCGAGGTTTGGAAGAGCACTGGTCCTCACATGAGAGAGGGAGTGGGAGCGTGCAACTGGGAAGCGGGGAGGCAGTGGGACCTCACCCTCTTGATGGCAGCAAGATACTGCATCTAAGACCACTCAACACCAAAGAGGGCAGTCGAGCCTTCTCCTTGTCAACTACATGATCGCATGGTCTCCCTTGTGCCACAGCCAGAACCCATGTGCTGTTAAAATCCATGTGGGATCTTAAAGTGACTTCAGCTGCTTAAGAACCAACTCATGGCTGGATTTTTAAAGTACAGCTGAACTGACCTAGTGGCAGGCTGCTGCCAAATATTTTGGTATTGATCTTTTCCCCCTGGCTACAGACTCCTTGTGAGGGTGTGGTTTTTTTGGGGGGGGTTTTTTTTTTTTTTTTGCTCATGAGTAAAAACCTGAAGCCTTGTGCTGGTTTAGTTTCTTAAGCTTGGCTCCCGTAAGGGTCAGGTGAGTGCCTGTGCTGGCACTGGGGAGGATGTGAAGCTGTGGAAGAGGACCACCTCTTTTGGCAGCACCCACCTGTTTGTTGATGTGAGAATTTGATTTCCTATCCCATTAGCCAGCTGCCTTTATTTGACTTTGCAGGACAGTTTCATAGAAAGTGGTTGGCTTGTTTCTTTTTCCCTTTCAGATCTGGCTCCTTCCACGGAGTTGCCTTGCTGGAACATTCAAGTTAGGGGCTTTTGTCCTGTAGCCTTCCTTGCATGCTGGGTAGGGGATAGATGGGGAGGTTTTTCATTTTGTGGTTGCCTTGCTGCTCTTTGAGGCATTTGTGACAGAGCATGTGCGTGAAATTAGGAAGAATTCAGAAACTGTACATATGCAAATTCCCTCAATCGCTTATCTGTGATTTTACTGTTTTAGTATTGTGATCTCATGGCTAAAAATCCATTTTCTCCCATTAGTATCATTTGTTTCCTCCATGTCAAATGCCACTTACGTGTGGCAGAAGGCCACTAATGCAAGTTAGATGTACTGAACCTGGGAAGAGATAGTATTTCAGGCAAAGCAGCTTACAATTTATTGGCTTTGTTCTTTTTAGAGACCTTATTATTATTTTTCTTTAGAGCTGTCGAAGAGAAGGTGAAAGATACTCCGTAGCTTCCACGAGCACGGTCATGCTGAGAGCAGATGGTCCGTTCTTGGAAACTGTCCCAAACGATGGATTACTCATCTGATGCAGAATGATGCACCAGAAAATTGCAGATTCGTTGGGACCATGCTTTGACTCCTTCAAAGCTTTGATTATTTTAACTTTTCAATTTTACCTGTCTGACTGTTTTGTTGCTCAAAAAACCTTCAATAAAATAAGCTCAGCCAGAGCCATAAAGACATGTATAATTTAAAAGGGAAACTGGTGCAGTGTATTTGAATTGAGAGGAGGGAAGACTTTGGAAGTACAGTTTCTTGTATTGTGGGGTTTAAAACAACAACAACAGAAAAATCAATTTTCATTAGACTTGCCAGTGGAAAAGAACCAATGCACAAGTATAGTAGACTTCTTTTGCACTTGTCACTAGTATCACTTACTAGTATTTCACTTACTCAAACCTACCATGAGGATCGTTTCTTACGTATGCATTATTTCATGTTTGCATGGGATACTCGCTTTTAAGCCATGTTAACAGAAAAAATGTGTTTGATGAATTCTGGTACAGGATTAAGGACAAGTCATAAGAATTTGAGAAGCTGATTATTATTTGTGGTGAACGTATTCAGTGAACCAATCCTTTTGGAAGCTGATGGCTCAGGGCGTTGCAGAAACTAATCTGGCAGGAGGCATTTCTAGCTAAGTATTTCTAGCTAAGGAGTATTTCTAGCTAAGTCCCTGACTGACGCTGAAGGATATCTATTACTTTTTTCCTTCCTGTCTATTGCTCTGAATTGTCACGTTCTTTCTCAGTATTTCCTTCTCTGCAGACAGCCCCATACCTACTGCTCACTGTGCAGCTGCCAGTAAAAGGTCCCCTAATCCATCTCAGAGAGCGAAGAGCTCCCTTTGTCAGCTGCTCTGGTGTCACTAAGCAATGTAAATGGGTGTTTTCAGCCAGATGGAATTATTCCTCCAGAATATATTGAGTTTCCACTGGCCTGGAAGGGCAGGAATCGGGAGCAGGTTATTATGAAAATCTGATGAAATCACCTAGGTGGTGGAAGAAGCAGATGCGTAACTTCAGATTCTCTGAAGTCCAGCCGTTGCTGTCCTGTGGTCTGATTGCGCTGCTAATAGCGCTGTGGAGTTGTTTAACAAGGGTGATGTTCTCCTTAATGTGCCTGGCAGTGGATGGGGACAGGGTCCTGTGCCCTGCTTAAACGTCCTCTGGGCAAGAGGGGTCTCGGCTGTCACAGCCCCCTGTCCCGCGGGGGACCGTGGTGTGAGCGGAACAGGAGTTAGTAAGGTTTTGGTCCTGCCTTCTTCATACCTGTCTGCTAAAAACCTTTTCATTTTACAAATCAAAGGTACGAAAAGAGTAATGGCGATGTGGAATTGTTCGGTGTTGGTTTTCTTTCCTTGTTTCCCCATTCATTTAATGGCTCTAATCTTTCTCATCTTTGGAGACCGATTTACGAGAGAGGTTTCACTGGCTTTGCTGAAAGCATCTAATTTTCCCAGTAGCAAGGTGCTTGAATAGTTTCTGTTAGTGTTCGGGTGACGCAGGCTTTGTTGTGCCTGCACAAACAGAAGCAAATAGGCCTCATTTTGCTTTCATTTACCCCAATTTAACTCCATTAACTACAAGAGGATTGACTCTTTCTTCCCTCTTCTTTGTCAGAAACAGATTTAACTGTACTATTTTTAGTCCAGTGAGAATTTAACTCTTTGGGGCAACTTATTAATATTAATTAAATATAAGACCTAAGAGCAGAACTGGTTGAAATGAGTTGAAATGAGAATCTTTATCTGTAAATTTTCACAAACACTTTTTAAAATGAGCTATAATGTTGTTTGAAGCTGTAGCTTCATGTTAACCTGTACTGTTCTTTTTAATACGCTACATGGAAGATTGAGACGTGTGTTCATATGTTGTATGCATACATTTTAAAATTCTGTATATGAAGAAAAGAAATTTTCCAGTCTTTTATGGTTCTGGCTGTTAGTGGCTTGGTTGGTTGTGGCATAGAAAGGAATTACTCTCATTGAATTGAGTTCCTAAATGTTTATGTAGTACTAATTTTATAAATGGGTTTGAAGTCTTAAAGTTGATCTCTGGAAAGAGCGCAGTTTCCTGCTAACAGACCAGCAATAGGATGAGAGCCATGACAACTAAGCAGCCTGCAAACCGTGGGATCGGTACTGCAGTGCCTCTGCTCGTTTAACCTAAAATAATTTTAAAGCATGTTAATTCCCAGGAGGTAGGGTGCTGGGGAAGTAATCTGGGATGTATCTTAATAGCCACTCTATTTAGAATTGTCATTTTAAGTGTTATGAATGGAAGTGGGCATATATTTGAACAAACATAATAATACTTTCAATTTTTTAAAATTAGATCTTTATGAGAATTTTTTTCTTTATTTGTGCTTTTATTATATGCATTCTTAATTACTTATGCAGAAATCATTCTATTATAATCAGTCACATGCTTATGTTCTTGGAAAGAATGAAGGCTGCTGAGGGCAGGAATATTTTTCAGGAGTAGGGTTTCAACAAATTTCATCATTAATGTTTGAATCTATGCTGTATGAGATTATGCATATTGCATGAGGTTATATTACACTGTGTTCATACCGTGCTAGATGCAGAGTAAAAAACCTGCAGGACTTTCAGAGGAAAGTAAAGCTGTGCTGTTACCTAGCAGGGCAGTTTACTCGTCAGCGTGAGTTATGAAAACCATGGCTTGCCATTTGCCAGAACAGTCCTGTCCCTTTTGCAAACCTGATCAAATATTTTTGCCTTTTTCAGTAACTTCAAGGTAAGTCAGATCCATTATATAGCCATTTTTCTTCAGTTAGTTTCCAGTTTCCTCATTAGTTGGATGGGGAAGGTGATCTGTCTCAGGGACTTGGGTGCATATGATGACTACAGAGGGAATGGTAACAGTGTAGGTGACTTGGAGGAAAGGCAAAACTTTTTTTTTCAGCGTCAGCACACTATTATATTGTCTTAAAATCAAAAGTGATTATGCACTCTAAAAGTTGAACTCATCCAATCTGGGGGGGGGGGAACCACGCGATGTTCCAATTGAATTAACAAATTTGGTTGAATTTTTGTTACTCGTACTAATCAATACTTTTAATTTAGGAACTGCTAATAGTTCAGATAGGATCTGTGGTGGTGTTATCTACAAACTGTGGATAAACTAAAATCTATTCTCGGTAACTTAGAAATTTATCCTATAAATTATTCATCCAGGTTCTGTGAACAAAAAAGTCACCTGAATACTTAATTCCTTTTGTTCAGACTGGTTTACTCTTCACCGTATTTTAACACAATTAGAAGTGTTGTTTTTCAATGTATTTTACTTACTGTAGCCCACATAAGTGCAATGCAAGTAGTATTTCATGTTTCTTCTTATGGACTTTTGTAATTGTTTGGTTGAGCTGTAGTGGGATGCTCCTATCCTCTACTGTATAGCTCAGTGCTGGGAGTTGCTGGGGTCTTTTATTTTAAAAAGAAAAAGTGAATAACCAAGATCAGAAGAGTGGAAAGATCTGAATGTATGAAATGTGTATTCCAAGCTGCTTTTGAATCAGTTTAAATGTGGAGCCTCATAGTTACATTAGCATGTTACCCAAATTTTAGGCCTTGTATTTATACAATTTTTCTCTAGTTAAAACAAAAAAAAGATAAAATCTTTGTATGTTACCACCCAGTCTTCTGAGGGATAATTTAGTGAAGGCTCATTTCCCCGAAGGAACTGTCGAAAGCAAACTGGTAAAGCACAATTCTTTTTGTTCAAAACAGTCTCGTGCCTGGACTTTTTGATCCATAAACTGGGCTCGGTGCCCTGCTACTGACATTGGCTTGTTCTTGGGGGGTTTTTTGCCTTCTCATTGTTAAACCCAGAAGATCTGTTTCTTTTCACGCTGGAGTGAGAGAGATTATGACAGCTGTAAAAAAATGAGATGGCAAAACATGATAGGATGTATATAAACGTATAATTTCACTTCAGGGAGCAAATGTCACTTACATCTCAACTCGAGTTGGTTACAAAAACTAATATATATTAATGTCAGGCTGCTGCCTGTTGAAGGAAATGTTATTATAGGGCAGGTTTGGACATGTCTGTGTCTGGGATCTGTAATATATGCATGGCAGGTAGTAAACTGAAGCATTTTCCGGGGCAGATTTCGGAGGGCAGGGTGGTACCTGCCCGTTCCCCTGACGACTGTAAGGCGAGAGAGGGACCCTGCTCCCCTCCAAACACAACCGAGAGCCCCCCGTCTTCTCCAGCTTCCCTCCAGCACCCCGTAGGACACCCTCAAAACCAGGAGCATCAACTGTCTGCCTTTCTTGGCACGTTACTGCGGCAGATCGCTATCTTCTTGAGTCCAAGGACAATGTCGGCGCGTAGACCAGTGGAAGCGTTTAGTATTCAAGGAGGCACTAGGTGAAGCTTCTGGCTCTCTTCCGTGTGTTGCGGGGAGACACTTCTTCGAAATCTGCCGTGGTGGGATGGGAAGGGTTCTCTTTTAGCTGGTAACAAAGTCAAAAGATTTGGTGCTGACAAGATTCAGATGTGTTTACTATCCTTTTCTAGTGCTATGCGGAATAGATTGTGACATAAGAAATATTGGCTGAGATCTTCGTCAGTCTTTGTCTCCAATGTCTATGATGACATGCACTGTAGTTAAACCCACAAAAAATGTATTTAATTTTTTTTTACTTGAAAATGATTTTTTTTATTGTAGCAAATTCCTTTTTTAAAAGTAATGTGGACTTTTCAGCATCCAAACTTCATGGGTTTTTTTCTCCCCAATTACCTTTTGCTTAGATGCAGGCAGCAATGTCACTGGTAGGTACTTTCTTTTTCAGTGTGCTGTGAGTGAGCTTCCCTTGTCAGACCAGCAATTCTCATTCAGCTGTAATGTCATCTTTAAGAATGAGATTAAGAATGAGATTATTAAATGAGAGAATGACACTGGTGAGCAAGAAAGGGAAAAAGGATTTTGTCCGAGTTAAAAAGAATTGTTTTTAATTATAGACAAGTGCACATTCTCAGGAAGTTTTCATATTAAACCCGGTAGTGATTGTGAGGATTATTAAATTTAACAGCAAGACAACATTGATAGTCAAATCTCTAAATAAGTGGGAAGGAAGTCAGATATCATGTTTGCTGATTATTTTAAACTAAGCCATAAATAAAACCTAATACTTCCTTTCAGATATACTGTTTACTTCTCTCCTGATGGGTATAAATTAAAGTTGCTGAATCCCTGCCTGAGCCCAAGTGAGCGTGCTTCTTTGTAACATGCTAAAATGGCCAGCCCTAATATTTTCTATGGCTGTTAGTCCTAATGAATGTGGACTTTACATTATTTTCTTCTATGGCCAAGTATGTTTCCATTTGTGTAAGACAACTGCATCTTTATATGGCTCGATTGTTAGCACGTCCTAAGTGGAAAAGGAATAATAATAATAATAAAAAAAGTGTCAGTGTTAATCAATATCATCAGACATGATGGGAATTGAATTCTACCTTGCTGCTAATATATTAGGTATATTCTGCTTTATCTTCTCTTGCAGAATTGATTTGCCACTATTCAGTTCACTTGGCTGTTGTCATGCAAATTGTGGCATTTCTCCCCCATTGACTGCACAAACTGAGATTAGATTTGAAAATCGAGTCTCACTGGCCAGCTGCTGCGTTATTTTTCATTCGATTTCTCCTTCCTTCCCTTAGCAGTCCCCTTCCCTTGTTTTCACCTTCTCGGCTGGCAAGGCGCTGATAATGCCGTCTCCGGGGAGTGGGGTGGGAATCGGCTGCGTGCAGCTGGGACTGAATCCTGAGAGCAAACCCGGGATGCGCTGCTCTTTTTAAGTAGCTCCTGCTCGTGGCCCCCTAAAGTTTGAGGGAAGGGGAGAGGAGAAAGTATAAATTGTTCTTTGTATTGCGGGGAAGCGTAGAGGATGTTCGGGGCGGTAGGCTGAGCGGTGAGCAGTGGGTTTAATTTTGGCTCTGTCTCTGGAGGTGGAGTGAGGACTTGAGGGAAAGCTTGCTGTCTTCCCTGTATGACCTCGCACGTCAAGCAGATCATTTCAAATCGGGTATAAATTGAAATTGTGGATGTCCCCTCCCTGGAAGTGTTTGAGGTCAGGCTGGATGAGGCTTTGAGCAACCTGGTCTAGTGGAAGGTGTCCTTGCCCATGGCAGGGGGTTGGAACTGGATAATCTTTAAGGTCCTTTTCAACCCAAACCATTCCATGATTCTAAATTAAGACAGGGATAGCTGAATGCAAAATAAGTATCAGAACAGGATCCGTGCTTATAAGCTTTGTCGTCTTTTGACTGCTTTGTCAGAGCGCTGATGGTAGTATTTAATATCAGCGTTCTCGCCTTGTGGTTACTGGTGTTCAGGGTAGATGGTAGATAAAACATTTGGCCAAGGAGCAACAATTACCATAGACTTGAGTTTGCCATGATCTAAGCTTTCACCAGCTCTAAAAACCAGAGGTCAGCGGTTTAGTGGCACGTGATGGTAGATCTTGTTTCCAATGCTTGAAGCCAGGGAAGGGAGGGAAACCAGGTGGGTTTCTTTAGTTACATGCATATTACTGAACTGGTAGCATCAAGAGAAATGTTAGAATAAAGTAACTCGAGGAAAGGAGCAGGGAGAAAGAGATTTAAGAAGAAAGGGGGAAAAAAAGGGGGGGGGTGGGCAGACAAGAAGAGCAAGCAGGACAGAAATTTTGGTTGTGCCTATGAATTCTTCCTTTTCACCTTAGTTGTGTTTGATCACTTACTGTAACATGTGAACACTGCAGAACCCTTTGTATATTTCTCCTTAGTGTTTCTGCAAGATAGGGAAAGAAATAATTTTTTTTTTTTTTTAAACAGAGGGACACTAAGGTCTGTGCAAATGGGGGCCAAATTATTTGATTTTCCCATAAATAAATACAAATATTGTAGGTCTGTAATGATTCTAGACTTCAATATACTTAATTTAATATCAAGTCCTAGTGGAGACAAAGCATGAATGGTTTGTACTTGAATTGTAGTTAGTATAGATGTAGGTGCTTGTAATGTTATCGTTGCCCAACTTAGTAGAAGTATAATGTATCTTGTATCCTCTTGGGTTTTAATGCAAAGTAGCAAAGTCCAGTCAGTTGTTCCTGTGTAGCGTGCTTTTGGGCATTGAAGAAAGTATGGTCTAAATCACTTGGCTAAGACCTGAAGGCAAGAATAGCAGGCAGAAGCGTATCTGCATCTCGAGGTGCTCCCTGTCGCTGGCACAGCCTTCAGGCAAGGCTGGTTGGGGACACCCACTTTACGGAGAAGAGCTGGGTGCAGCAATACCTGCCGCAGCCCTTCGCTCCCCTTCTTGTAGCTCTCTTCCTGCTTCCCAGGTGATCTGGGATTTCTGTGGCCATGTGTTGACTCAACTCCGATGGAGGAGTACAGTAAGACCTGGTACTTATCCTGGGGATTGCCTGACCCCACCAATTTCAGCAATGGCTACTCGAGGAGATGGGGTCTTACCCCGAATGCTCTTCTTCGACATGAGTCTTTGCCTTGGTACTTCACTGTCTTGCACTACTTGTTTTTAGTCTTTGATATTTGTAGTCTTAAAATTCAGCTAATGTTCAAAACACTATTTTTTACTTCTTTTTTTCTTTTAGGGCATAGCTATCAGCATGACCAATATGTAAGGTATGATTAACTTTATAGGAAGATCTTGAAGATTTTGCTTGCAGTAGTGAAAACATTTCAGATGGGAACGGATTTGAGATGTAATACTAAATTTTGTAGAAGACTTTTCCTAAAATGCTGTTAATCATGGGTGTCTTTGTAAATTAAAAGAAAACATACTCAGTACATACATGGTAAATGCTGTAATTTAGATGAGAGGAGAGTGTATATTTTTTCTTACATAAAAAATAGATTGGATCTCTGCATGAAGTACAATGTGATTCGTTCTTACCGAGGGCAGAGCAACCCATGCTTTTTGTAAGATAAATAATAGTGTATGTAATGTGTTATTACTGTATATCCACTTTCAGCTAAGTGATGTGTCCCTTGGCTCATTCTTGGATTCTCTTGCAGCAAATAGGTACCTGCGGTGCCGCACGCGAATTAAATGAATGAACGAGTCTTGGTGGGTGTGGGCTGCGCAAACCCTTGTGACCCAGTAGGAAGGAGTTGTCTTGACCCAAAGAGGCTGATGCCCTGCTCGCAGTGTCTGCAACTACTTGCTTTAAAAAACCCTGGACTCTAGGCAGTCTTAGACTAGTGTTTGTTTACCCTTCATTCTCCCAGGAAAGGCTCACCCTGTAGATGTTGAAAGCAAAGTGACTGACTGGCACCATCCTCTTGCTTGGACTCTCTGCTCCTGAATTAACAGTCCAGAAGTTGCTTTTCACTTAAAAGATGCTCATTCAGGTTTCTAGGCAACCGAGCCCATTTTCACTTCCCCCCACTGAGAGATAAGAGCTGACTCCTGATGCAGGGAGGCGAGACCATGATGGATTTCGGCAGCCTTTAATGTGAGCTAAATAAAATGTAGCCCTTGAATGTCAAGGCAAGTCAGCTTTAAAAAAAAACCCCCAAACCCCCCCAAAAAACAAAACACCAAAAAAACCCCAACACCGCCTCAAAACCAAACAGCAACAACAACAAAAAAACCCAAGACAACACAGCACTAGGAGTGATAAGGAGCAAATTGCCACTGCTAATTAAGCAGTAGTAAGAGGTATCTGCAGGACTGGTGCCTGCGAGCAGGAGCTGCGTGCTCCTCAGCCCTGCTGAGAAGGGCTGTCATCTCTCAGTCCAGGTGTCCAAGGGAGGTTGGGAGACAGTGATTTCTTTCTAGCTGGACACTTCTCGGCTGACGCTTGGATCAAACAAAGGCGACTTTCCTTCCTGTCCCCAAAGTCCAGTGGCCAACTGCTGGTCCTCCCTCATTTCTCATCCACCCGTGCAGAAGATGCTAAGACCTGGCCTGCCACAGCATCGCAGATCGAACGAAAACTTGATTGTGGCAGGATGAAAGAGGAGTTTGAGAAGACCTGGTTGTTTCACAGCAGCATTTGGGCAGTGGCGTGATAGATGTTGAAGTAGCTTCTAATAGTCACGTTTGGAAGAAGAGATTTGGCACTGTCCCTTCCTTAGGGAGTTTTGCAGGCCAAATGGTTAGTGTAATGGATGTTGGAGGTGTTAGCAATTTTACTCTTGGGGATGTTAAGGCGATTCAACACTTAACTGAACTTTTTCCCTTTTCTGGACCCTGTTCAGTGTACTGATGTTTCACCCTTGATTCCCATCACTCTGAGAATTTCCTTCTAATATCACGGTCTTAGTACTTGTCTTGAATTGCACAAATTCTGCTGTGTACTCATTGACAAAACGAAGGGAAACTGGACTGGTTCTCCGGCCTGCCTTCTACCCAGCAATTGTTTTTTGGTAAATGATTTTATAATCTCAAACTAGTAGCTGCGTATGTTCAGTTAATGTCCTGCATATTTTATAAATCCTTCCTTAACAAGGAATTATTTTATCCACGCCAACTGCTGTGTAATACAGCTGCAGCCATGACAGATATTGGCTTGGTGCTAGCAGACAGATTTTTTTTTTTTTTTTTTTTTTTTTTTTAAGTGCAGTGACCTGCAGGGCTGCTGTGTAGGGAGAGCAGATGAGCCACTGCCGCAGGTGCGGGTGGCTCTGCCTCCTTTAACTCTTCCCCGGCAGCTTTTGCCTGCGGATTAAAGACTTCTGATTCCGTGGCTTCTCCTGTAATCTGGAAGACAAAGAGGGATGGATGCTGTTAGGGGCAGGGGTTTTGTTGTTCTGTCTGGGCTTGTGTTTGTCCTGGCTTATTGACATATTGGTATTCATTTAATGTCTTAGAAAGTCTAAATTGAGGGCAGAGGGTTAAATGTTATCACAAATTGTAGCTGTGTTCCAGTATTCATCACCCTTCTGAGGTCCTCCTTCACCCTCCCTCTTCAGCTCCTGCTGCTGTGTGCATCCCTTCGGTAGTATTCCTCTGGATGAGTCTTGTTTCATTTATCTGGGCTCGATGTTCTTTCCTCTAATTAGAAAACTGTATTTTGGATGTTGCCCAAGATATACGGTTTAAATTCAATTTTGGCACTGCAAGAAGCAAGATGCAAATAGCTGTAAATAGTGTGTTTCTACGTCTTGCATTCCCCTTGTACCTGCAGCAAAGGAATTGTAGCTGATATTCTTGTGTAATTAGATTTTTTTTTTTATTGACAAGTATTTTAGTTATTGTAGCTTGGAATTAGGTCAATACCTTTTTTGTATATCCTTTTTTTGTATTTTGTATAATTATGTTTTTGATGCTGTGTTGCCCGTATAATAGGCAAAACATGCACAGGAGCATAAGCTATCTTTGTTATAGAAGTTGTTTTTATTGTAATGTCTTTTCTGGGCTTTCATGTGAACTAGATCGTAATTTTCAAAGCTGAACAAAGCCACTTTATCAGTCAATATTTCATTATGTCTCAGTTTAAAAAAGATTTTCTTGTTCTAGCCGTAGCACCTTTCTAATTTTTAATAAAGCTTGAAATGTACTTCCTATGTAACTTAGTTTTTCAAAGGATACGTTGAACAGCTGAGTGAAAAGCATTGAATCTGATACCGTAATCATATTTAAATAAGATCTTAAAAATAAACTTCTCTTGTTAGCAGAGATGGAGAAGCCTATTAGTCTATTTGCATTTTCACAGCAGTAAAGCAAATAGAGTTAGGAAGTAGATTGTGTAGAAAGAATAGTACACAAAATGGGGCATTTAAATGGTACGTGTGGGAATTGCTTTTTACTTACCTGTTTCTTGGGTAAATTTTTTTTCCATATCACTATGAAACTGGAAAAAAGCAATGCAGAGGGACCCAGTGTGAGATAGCTCAATGATATGTTAAATGACAACATTTGACGTGCAAGATCAAACTCCATGAATAAGTAATTTTCCTGTATTTCAGTACTGTTTTATACCATTGTCAGTGTTTTCAGTGTTAGATGTTGAATGAACTTGAAATTGTGTGTTTGGCGGCAGTTGGATTGACTTTCAGATGTGTGTTTCAGATCGGTGGGTTTAATTATTTATACTTACATCTCTGGTATGTACGCTAAATCATTACGACGACAGAACTCTTGCTTTCCAGTATTATTTTATTAATCTTACAGTAAGAACGCATGAAGTGTGACTTTTTGAGACACAAAACTTAACAAATAGCCCTAACATCTTGCATCTGGAGTTGTGGGCAAACGTCAGCATAGGATGCTCCACTGAAAGCAAAGTTTGCAGAAAAAGATGGACTCCTGGGTTTCGTGACAAATATGTAGAAAGGAGAAAGATTAAAAAATATCCGCCCATAACTCATTATGACACTAATTGTTGATTTCTCAGAATTGCAGGGTTCTTGTTGGCATTGTTTGATTGCAATAAAGATCTGATGACACCCAGGCACAAGGCTGAAAAGGTCCTGTCTTCCTACCAGCACCTGTACCTGTTGGCTTCTCTGATTCCCGACACCGATGGTTTGGTTGCTTCCACTTTCTTTCTTAAATGTGAAATAGGGCAAGTGGGAGATTTTGCAGAGTCCTCTTGGGCAGCATCGCAGGGGGGCTGCACCAAAGCCACAGCTCCATTGACTTTTGCAGGAGTACTGAAGTGTTGCGCTTTTGCTTCTAACTGAGCAAACTCGAACAGTTGTGCTACAACATGTCTATGAAATAGAATTAGTTTTCTGCCAGTCTAACATGCATATACAGTCAAGATGAAAACTGCTTGTTCTTTCAGCTTCTCTCTTCTGCAAAAGAAGCGGCTCTCCCAGCGCTTGCGTTTTGTCGTGTAACTTCAGCATAGATCAAATTACTGACCGTGCTGTTTATGATGCGTGTATATGTACAGGCATTTTGCTTGATAATATCTACATATGTAGTAAATACCAATGTAATATAATTTAGTACTGGATGCGTGCGTATATAAAAACCATCGACACTGATACTGCACTGGTGATGTGATCGTAGTCCTTTATGAAAAGGACTGAGATGCCATTTGATCCAACAGAGTACACAGTACTGAATGTGATGGGCAGTTCTGTTTTATCAGGCATGCAACTATATTAGTATTTTAAAATTCTATTTCTGTTCCTACTTTCTTCCATTTGTATCTTTTATCAGTACCTTTTCCCATTCCTGGTCACAGCTATTAAGTGATGGGAGTTGGAGGTAATATATCAATATCCTAGAATTGCTTCCATATTCCTTCCCTCTTCAAGTAAATAGAGTGGAATAATACTGAGACAGGGTTTCTTGTGTTTTATCCTCTCCCTTAAAGTTTTTTTCTCTCCAGGAGGGGTAAATATACACTGGTGCTTTGCTGTTTTAGATCTCAGACCCCCTGTTCAAAGCTTTGCCTGAAGGTAAGCACCAAGTACAATTTTCATACACTTGCTACTGGTAGTGACAAGATTGGCAACAAGACTTCTGCAAATTATCCATTTTTATTTACAGCTACCAATACCTACCATTGTGGTGAAAAATTCTGTGCTGTGTTTCTTTCATGTGGGATTCACCTCACATTCACAAAAGCGCAATCTCAAAGGCAGTGACCAAAAAATGAAAGTTTGTACTTTGTCCTGCCACTTTATTAGTGTTGGGGAAAATTTGCTTTCAGCATCTATTATGCTTCAGTTTTGCCTGGCTTTATTAGGTAGGGGTGACAATTCCAGGCTTTTCTTCTTTCGACAAAAAGCTGGACTATATTCTCTGCTTACACGATGCAAATGTCCTTTTTTTTCTTGCTTTGGGCAGAGAAAAGCGTCTGGGTTGGTAACACAACACATTCAGCAAAGACTGCAAATCCTATCTGCACACAATGATAAAACATATCCCTAAAAATGTAAATTAGCCCCCTTAGTCTCTAAGCTAATTTTCATGTGTATAGTGGAAACAAAAACATAATAAGGAAAGATGTAGCTGTTTAACCAGATTATCTTTAAAAAGTGACAGAGATATATGCTGGCTAATAGCCAGCTCCTGGTGAAATGTCTGCTTTACAAAGCATGTTAAGGTCTTTCGTTCTCAGAACAGCACTGTGCTTTGTAATCGGGAAAAGACAAAGAGTTTAATTCTGTTTTGTTATGCTGTGATAAACTGGACTGCCTGATTTAGCCACCCTGTTCTTCAGATGCCTCCAGGGGCCATTTGGCTGCTTGAATAGGAGCTAGAAGAGGTCTTACTGTGTCAGGACCTCCAATTACAGTCATGTTAACAAAGGTTATGATTGACTGCTCTTCTTTTTGGACAATAATTTCTCTTCATTCCCTATTAATCAATGTATTTCTAGACATTTTAAATGTAAATAGGAACCAAGAGTTCACTTTGGCTGTGGTCTTTATTGACTGGAAAGATCACTTAATATTTTTTTGTTAATGAGGCCGTGACAACTTCTAAGGCAATTTTGCTTGGGTAGGTATAGCTATATTGCTTCTGATGGAGATGATGGAGGGATCTCTGTGTTGACTAGAGGAAAGGACTCTCCTCCTTATTACAGTGTCTTCCACTTACAGCTAAAGCTTCATGCTCCAAAATGGCACTGGGGAGGGGTCCTGTGTAGTCTGGACTGAGTCCAGCGAGCATTTGTGCACTGCTGTAGTGGGGAACAGCTTTCCTCTAACTTGGGTTGCCTTCTTACAGAGATTTCACTGTACTGAGTGAACAAACTCGCTTGATTGATAACTGGATACATGCATTGCCTTACGCGTGCCGTCTGCTATTTAAGTATAGCATGCTGGTATTTGTAATTAACCTATGTAAATCAGACTTATCTAAGAGTAAATAAGTGTGTAAGGGTACTTTGTCCCACCAGAAGGCAGTCTTTACTTAGAGATGCCGTTATCACGGGGCTTGCTTACAGCCAGCTACGTGTATTGGCCAGCGTCTGCTCCGCAATGTAAGTAGTGGTCACCCTACAGCTAGTTTATGTAAGGGCAGGCAGAGGAAAACTTTCCTGATCTGAATTATGCAGAGTAAGGACCAGGACTAGCTTCTGCCTGCTCTAGTTGTTAGCTCTAAGGCTCTGACCGTGAGGTATTTAATTGCTCTGACAGGTGGATGACGTATTTTGGATCAAGTATGTTTTAATGAGGCTGGAATGGGAAAAGTACAGGTATGGCAAACAGTTGATACGAAGAGATGGTGATGGAAATAATTAACATTTGGTAGAAGTTTGACCCAAACTGTAGGGAGTTACATGAAATCACTCGTACCTGAAGATCTCTGTTTTTCTGCAGGCTTTGCTGCTACTGGCATTAACGTGCTGCTGACATCTTTCCTCCACATCTCGCAGGGTACAGAGCGTAGAGGACTGAGCTATTAGGATCCTAATGCCTTAACTGCACACAACTGTCAGAAGTGTGCTAGACAGGGGAAGCTCAATTTCACGTTTTATGTCCCTTTATTTGTTACTTTTCAACACAACCAATGCTTTACCTAGGTTTCTAGGTAATCAAATTGGTTAAAATGTATTTTCAGTATCATACTTGTTCAGATGGATTATTAGTTGATTTGGTAGTTTCTGGATGTTTTTGGGCTGGTTTCATTTTGGTCATTCCTAGTCTGGGTGTCTTCGTGTAGTACTGCGTGCTAGAATGACAAATCTGATTAAATTGAAGCAGGGGTGGAAAACCCCCTAAAACTTCATACTCTCAATCCTCTGAATCTGACATATCTGTATCTTGCTAATTTTGACTTGAGCATCCTTACATTGATTTCTGTATTTCCATATGAAACTGACCTCACTTTA
This sequence comes from Harpia harpyja, assembly GCF_026419915.1. Lineage (NCBI taxonomy): Eukaryota > Metazoa > Chordata > Aves > Accipitriformes > Accipitridae > Harpia > Harpia harpyja. The sequence goes on along the minus strand of NC_068955.1, from coordinate 29,474,122 downwards.
GGTGTATTTTTCTAACTTTGTTATTGTAGCTGATTTTTGAACTTAAAGTGGGATGAAGGTGTTGGAAGAGCATTCAGAAAAATGTTGAGCTGTAAGAGTGTGAGAGTACCATTAATGTGAACTTAGATATAAAATATTTTTAATGCGTGTTACATTTGGCAGATTTTGCACTGACTGCAAATTCTGTTCCTTTTTAAGGTATCCATAATGTCCTTCTTGCGAAGCGGGCCCTACCCGACTCTCATAATTTCTGTAGATCATGAATTAATGACTCAATACTGCTTAAAAAAGGTCTAAGCTATTAATGTGCATGTATATTACCCACATTTATAAACTGGGAAGTGTAATTCTTTTAGCATTTGATAGCCTCTGCTTATAGATTTGCGTAAAAATAGAAAAATTAATGAACTGGAACAACTTTGAAAGGCCCATAAATAATGAGCTGAGGACCAAAAGCTTGAAACATATCTAAGGTTATGTTAATTGTGATTAATTACTTTGAGAGGTTTGTTAGAAGCCTTTTAGCAACTATGAACCGTAATTATTGCACATCAGTGAAAGCATGGAGACTACAGCTAATACATCTCTTCCTGGCTGAAGGTTTATCCTTGCAACTTTTGTTGTAATGTGCCTTAAATACAGCATACATAAGCTTGGTTCCTGGCTCTGATTTGGCTTATAAACTCTAATGGGAAAGCTTTCATAATATACTAGGCAAAGCTGATCCAGCCGTGTCTTACATGTAGTGGTAGACGTACATGACAGCTGATAGTCAAAGACCTTGCAGCCCAAAGGCCAAATCCAGGCCGGTGATGTTTCACTCTGATCTCTTGTCATCTTCTCAGACTAAACTGAAAGTAGTTGTTGGTTTTGGGTTTGTTTTTTTTTTTTAAGCAATTAACGTGCATCTTCCATGTGTATGTGGTTAAACAGGACACAGAAGCTGTGACCCCAGGGGAAGGCTACAGAATGTCAGAACCTAGACTGGGTCACCATGATTATGGATGTTAGGGTGGTCGTGAATAAGAGGACAGGAAGAATAATTTGTTTTTTATGAGTTGTGTTTGGCCCCTGGCGCTGCCAGCATACCCTGCAGCCATCAGAACGGCTGAGTTCGTGTTCAGTCGGCTTGGGTTGAGGAAAGCCAGCTTTTCATAGCCAGCTTCATCTTTGCAGAGACTTCCCTTCCCCAAGCTGTGCTATTCTCTTCTTAACTAAAGACAAGGCACCATGCCAGAGATGGTCAGGAAGAAATGCAAGAAAAAAGATTTGGAGCTGTCATTCATTATTTCAATAGTGGTAACACCAATCCACATGTGTGAAGAGCAAGAGGTGTTTTGTTTTTTTTTCCCCTTTTAGACCAGTACTGTTTAATCTGTATTTTCACCGGGGACTTGTTCTTATTTAACTAAATTGGTTCTTTTAAATGAATTGAGTTAAATTGGTGCAGAACTGTTTATTGCTAAGTCCTCTTTACATCACTGAAGAAACAGGAGCCTTACAGAAACTGAAAAGAAGAGAGATTAGACTGAATGTAACTCACAGTGGTGCAGGAATTGTGGAGTGTAAAAATGCTAAATTGTACCTGAAGAGCAGATTACTGGAGTCTTAAAATACACTGCCACTAAAAATGTAATGGAAACATGTAAAATGTTCAGCTGGGGTTTAAAGTAATCCCACTACCAGCTCATGAAATGCTGTCTTCTCTGCTGTGCCAGCACACCTTTCAGGGATGACGCTGCGGATGGTACCAAGAAATCAGATGTTTGGCTCAGAGCACGGCCCCGCAAACACTCCGTGCTCTCCCAGCTGAGGGGGTGGTGAGCTATGTGGTCTGGTGGAGGACAAAGGGGCGGATGAAGGCAGGTCAGGTATTTCTTACACTGGTATTACTGCTAAGCTCTGAACCGGTGGTTAACATGCAGTTTGGGGTGTAGTTTTACTGTAATTGATTTCAAAATAAATGCTGATATTGCATACTTAGCACAAACAAGATGGTTATAAATCAGCCCTATGGTGAAATGATATTAAACCCTATTTCTGCTCAAAGAAAAGCAAGAGCATTATTATAACTTGTTCCATTAAAGCTTCTGTTTAGAGGAACCTGGCATCAAAAAAGCAAATAAGATGTGAAGTTGTGGGAGGTGGAAGAGTATGGTTATTGTTTCATGGGCTGTTGTGTGGGCGGGTGATGAAGCTTCATCTGCGTGATGGGTGATGAAGTTGGATGCTCATTATTGCACAACTCTCGGAAAACGGCTAGAAGGAATAAAGAAAAGTTGAAGAAAATAATCAAAGACATGAAAAATCCCTTCAAGAGGAAACTGGTGAAAGCTGGAATGCTTCTCTTTGCAAAGCTGGAAATGAGAGTGTCTGCGAGAAGTATACGAGGCACCTAATCCTACAGGGAAAGTAAATTGAGCAGCTCTGCTTCTCCCTCTCACAACACAGGTCCAAAGAAGGAAGCAATGAAATAAAGTGGTGGGATCTTCAAAACAAATAAAGGGAGGTAGTTCTTTTTTGCAGCCAGTTATGAGGCTTGAGGAATTCATTGTCAAGCTCAGAAAATAACATTATAAGAGATGATCTGCCCCAGGAGGTTTTTCTCTCGGGCGTGTTGCCCTGGATAATTCAGGATGTCCATTCAATTCCAGTTCAAACAATAAAATACTCCTAGGCAGCTTCTTTCTGTGTAGAGATACAGGGACTTTGGTCTGTTTTTCTATCTAGAAAGGTGGGAAAAATGATAATGTATAAGAAGGATATAAAATATCAGAAAACATTTTCACATTCTTTTTATCAGTGGGTTATCTACCATAGCATTTTCCTTGTTCTTTAGTTTGAACAGTATTGATACCTTTATCTGAGCATATGATTTTTTCTGTTCATGTTAAATTGCTGGTGAAGGTAGTGAATTTGATGATTAAAAGTGACTACAACAGAATTTAGAAAATTATGAAACTAAAAATTGCTTATTTTTCTTAAGAATGTCATATCGTAGAATTTTTTTGACACTACAAAAAAAGGCTAAAAAAATTACAGGCAGAAAATGTGACTTCACAAATGAGAAATAACTAAAAGCTTAAACTTACTGATTTCAAAGTGCCTGATAATGCTTTTAAGTACACTGTCTGTTGTAGACTACTAGTCTGTTATCAGGAATATGATGCATAGATATTAATGTTTACCCTCTCTCTACTGGAGTGATGGTGGACAAGAAGGAAAACAAGCTTCCATTTAAGCTTGGCTGCATATTTAAACATTGGATTGCATGCAAAATAAAGTATACAGTGTAGATCAGAAGGGAAGAAAACCTGCTAAAGATTTTCCCCCATAGCTGTTGTGCTTTTTGTGAGAAGGTGGCCCAGAAATTGTCTCGTGGTGACTGTGGCAAAATTCTACTTGTCCACAAGCAAGTTAGGATGCCTGTATTCATTAGTCTTGTGAGGACTAATGAACTAGTATTCATAAAATACTTTGACTTTTTCCAGATAAAAAATATATCGTAGCAGAAAAAATGGAGGGGGGGAAGGCAGTATTTTCTGTTGAGAAAAGACTAAGAAACCAGATATTCAATTTTTAGCATTTACCTTTGGAGCTTTTGTTTCTATAAAAATGGATTAGCTGATTTAACTGAGTTGGGATCCAACCTTTCTCCCACCGAAAATAATGGCAAACTTTTAATTTTTGCTTCTGACAGTGGATTTGCTCTTACAAGCTTGTTTCGCTCAGATGTCTTTGTGCTCTGCACATAATTCCTATTAATGTTAATGTGACTTAAATGGGCGAATCCCTTGGGAACTGATGCTGGTTGCCACGTGTGAGTAGATCACCTAATTGCTAGCTTGTGATATGATGGTGTTTCTGACAGTATCTGGCAGTCTCTTTAAATTAGCGTACCAAATGAAGACTGCATCCCTATTTGACAAGGTGCCTCCTCGCCTGTGGACAAGCAGAAAGCAGAGGTGACTAGTGGTGGCCCGTGGTGGCCCGTGCTGCCTTGGCTTGGCTGCCGGACCCCCAGCAGCAGTGGCTTTATGTGACAGCAGGAGCCTCTAGGCAACACAGCTGAATCTGGGGGTGGGGGTGGTGGAAAAATCCCCCCAAACTTGCTTTTTTTCAGCACCATGAGAGAGAATGTGATATTTTACAATACCATGAGGTTGAGAGATTGCTGGGTGATAGAGGCTATGGATGAGGTGATCTGCAGCATCACCCACTGCCGCTCCGGGATGCACTAAGGCTAACTGGGTTAGTTTGGCGAAAGGAGGGGGAAGCACATCATTGTCAAAATGAGAATTCCCTGAGCTATGCTATGAGTAATTTATCATCATCACCTGTGTGTGTGTATATGTATATGTGTGTGTATATATATATTCTCCTGTTGAACCAAATTAGGTGTAGTTACAGTAGTGTTGCTATGGTGACCCAAAGCGACAGCTGTTATTTTGTGCTTCTTGGAGGACTGTGTGGTAATGATGGTCATTTTCCCAAAGGGAATGGGTTGATATTAAAAATAAATTTGAAAATAAATGAACAGGTTAGTACGTAAAAATCCATTCTCATCAGCAGTAATTAAACAAGCCTATAGGATTTTAATGGGGGGGGGAGCCAACTTTAGATGAAAATATCTTATACTCCATGAATCGGAATGAGCATTGTATTTCTTGCAAGGAGAATGCAAAAACCTTCATGTTTCATTATGGTGATTTTTGCTTAGACTTGACTACCCAGTCCCAGTATAGGGAATGTTTCTCCTTGGGCTGAATCCTGAGGCATTCAAAAGAACACATTGTCCTCCTTTCAGGTGAGGTTGATTGAAAGAAAGATTTTTTTTTTTTTAAAAAAATTATTATTATTTTAAATACACCTACCATTTTTGAGCCATAAGTGCATATAGATAAACTTGCAAACTTTTCTCTGCTTCTCAGATATTGCCGAAACTGGAATTTAAGTGTAGAAACGCCCAGACAACACAAGATTGATGACTGAAAGCACTGTCTACTAGTTGTTGTGACTGGCTGGTGTCCTTCTCCTGAAGGAAACCTAAATATCCCTGTTGACTGGTTGTTGGTCTTCCTGCCTTTGATGAAGTATGTATAAACTTTTGAGTCGAGAAGAATCTCTTACTGGGGCTGGTAGCAAGGAAATCTTTGGTGCTGTAAGCAGCTGTAATTTCGACAAAAAACCCCATCGTGTTGCCACCCGTGCTGTCATCTCGTCACGCACAGTCGTTCTGCGCTATTTGCTTGTGGCTTGTCCTGTCTTGTACTGCTGCTGCATCCCCCAGTTAGCCCAAGCACAGTTACAGAAGTACCTGGTTTGTTGGCTCTGCCTTAATTTTGCAGCTATATCCAGCTTCAGTCTTGCCTACAGGCTTTAGCTTTTTCCCTGCTGCGTGATTCCGGCAGTAGGATTGTCCCTTCTTTATTTCTCTTGGCAAAATGAACTCCGCAGGCTGGAGGCCACCCTCGCTAACCTGGGGTGCCTCTCTTTTCCTCGGTGGTCACTGTTTGACTCAGGGAGGGGTTGTAAATGAAAGGTATGTAAAAGGTGAAAATAGCTTTTTATAGAACCAGAGTGGTTTGGGTTGGAAGGGACTTTAAAGATCATCCAGTTCCAACCCCCCTGCCATGGGCAGGGACACCTTCCACCAGACCAGGTTGCTCCAAGCCCCATCCAACCTGACCTTGAACACTGCCAGGGATGGGGCATCCCCAACCTCTGTGGGCAACCTGTGCCAGGGCCTCACCACCCTCACGGCAAAGAACTTCTTCCTAATATCAATCTGAATGTAAATTTTCCTTCCCTACTGATACTTGTAGAAGAGCCACTGGGGTCAGGGAAGGAGGTAAGCGACTGAGATCTGCAGGTGGGCATTTCATTGTGCTTCTGCAATGCAATTTGGTTTATCGTAACCATTCCCCTCTTAGTGGTTTTTTTTGTTTGTTTTTTTGGGTTTTTTTTTTTCCTTGCTGCAGTTTCAGGCAAGTAATTATGGTGTTTCAATTTTCCTCATGTTTTGGAGCTTTTCTGTCCATAAGTCAGCTATTTTGGGTATGTTTTGCTGTATCAAAGAACTCTTATGTACCTGTAACTGAAGCCTGCACTGTGAATGTGCTTATTACAAAAAGCTGCCATGCAAGTGTGGCTGTAATTTAATTACCTGTGGAAAGCTTGCAACCAGAGCTTTGAGGAAACATTTGAAACTACCTGACAGCTGCTGTAGATAGATGTAAACTGAACAAAACAGACTGAAACAAAACCAGAGAGACCCTTTGAAATGAAAGTAAATAGAGGAATTATGCCTTTCCCTTGCAAGAATTAAACTCATGTCTTACATGTCAAGTTAAAGCTCAGTTCGCAGTGAGTGAATATCAGCACGTTTGTATTAATATATCAACGGTTTTTGAATTCAATTATAAAAGATATAAAATTAATTTTCTTGTAATACAGGCACCACATAAACACCATTACGTATCCTAAAGCAGAACTGGTTAGTCATGGCCGCAGCTTGCATCCAGGGAACGTTTTGTCCCTGTCAGGTGGGATTAGGGTGCACTGGGCAGATTTTAAGCATTATACCTTATTCCTTTAGTGACTTTGACTAGGGACTTTATGAATCAGCTAGGTGGTCAGGCAATTCTCATTCTTCATAGTATTTGGGTAATGAAATGATTTAATTTATTCCACGTAGCGCATCTCTGCTTAGATACACTACTGTTTTATAGAGGTGGGTTGACATCTGATGAGGTGTAAGCCATAATAGTGTTGCTATAGCTCTTGGCTCGGTGTTTCTGGATGCAGAAGTTGCCACGAAGATACCTGTTTGTCCGATAGCCTCAGTGCTACCGACTAAAGCACTAAAATCTGCCAACTGAAGCACTGGGGACTCGAGCGTAAGCCGGAGATCTGCAGTGGTGCTTAGTGGTAAGTTTTGGTCATCACTGTGCCAATACCAAATTCCCACTCCTATCTTGCCTGTTCTTCAATTCATGAACAGCATCATCTAATGGTGAGAGGAGCAGTTAAGCTTTCTTGTCCCAGCCAGCATTTAATGTTTAAAGTGATTAGTTCCTTTATGAAATCTATACTCACAGGACAGGCCAAACCAATAAACAGATTACTGTTGTATCTGCTTGTCATCTCAGCAGTATTTCTTTCTAGCTGTTTAGTTTCTGTTTTATGAAGTTTGTTACGTATTGTGGCATGGCCGCTTGGCTACTTGAGTGTGTGGAAGTCCAGAGTGACTTCCTAGCCAAGTGCTACTGGTTGCTTAGGCTTCAGGATGAAATAAGAACATGCACCTTGTTTGATGTGTTAAGAGGCATCCAGAAACAGTGCCGCAAAAGATAGATTGGTTATTTTTCTGTGATTAATGAAAGAGGTGAATAGCTAGTAGGTGTTCCTCTGGGTGAGGAGTTCACCTGTGGAACTGGGGGGCCTCAGGTGTGATGGCTTCCTGAATAACCAGTGTTAGTGAAGCTGCTGAACAGGAGGGCAGGTCAGGGAGATCAGAGAATCATAGAATGGTTTGGGTTGGAAGGGACCTTTTGAAGGTCATCTAGTCCAACCCCTGTGCAATGAACAGGGACATCTTCAACCAGATCGGGTTGCTCAGAGCTCCGTCCAACCTGACTTGGAATGTTTCCAGGGATGGGGCATCCACAACCTCTCCGGGCAACCTGTTCCAGTGCCTCACCACCCTCACGGTGAAGAGCTTCTTCCTTACATCTAATCTCAGTCTACCCTCTTTCAGTTTAAAGCCATTACCACTTGTCCTATCGCTACAGGCCCTTGGAAAAAGTCCCTTTCAAGCTTTCCTGTAGGCCCCTTTAGGTAGTGGAAGGCTGCTGTAAGATCTCTCTGGAGCCTTCTCTTCTCCAGGCTGAACAACCCCAACTCCCTCAGCCTGTCTTCATAGGAGAGGTGCTCCAGCCCTCTGATCATCTTTGTGGCCCTCCTCTGGACCCGCTCCAACATGTCCATGTCTTGTACTGATCTTGTCACCTTTGCTCCTTACCCTGATATTAGGTGGCTTGGTGCGATTTTAGTCTCCTACTCTGCTGTGTGAGTGGAAGCATCGCCTGGAGCTGCTCTAGTGCTGAGACCCCACCATCAGCATTTCCATCGCTCTTCCAGGGGTGTCCCACCTGCGCCTGGGACGGAGAAGGGTTTCCACAACGGTGGTCTTCGTAGCTCCATCTGACTCCATGGAGTCTGAGACATTTGTTATGTCACCTTGTATAAATGGGCAATAAAAAGACAAAGCTCTGTATCTGCATTTATCCTAATTGGAGCTGGGAAGCTTACAAGTGTAATAAAATATTACTGTTCCCAGTTCTTGTCCTGAGTGGCTTGCATTCCTCTGCAGTCCCAAGGTGTGAGTGAACATTTATATGATCATAAGCGGTTTACCCTTCATTACCGTTGTGAGTATTGTTAAATATTTTATGTAAATGGCAATATGAGAGATACTGGTTTACAAAGGAGTTGGTAAAAGCTTCACTGTGATCACAATAAAAAAGGAAATGTGAATTTTAGGCCAAAATATTTAGACCTTCAGATTTGAGGTATGGAAATAACACGGTGGTTAGCTCTGTTGTGTGAGATAAAGCAATAAAAATCTATTCTTCTCTAACATATTAAGACTTAAGTCAATGCTGGGGATGAAGTGATGGTTGTGGATTGTTTTGTCAGATAGATTTGATGTTCTGCCTATCAAAAGGAATAAATAAAGGTGGCTTGATTACAGTACATTAACTTCACTGTGAGAAAATACTGAGTAGTAGAAAAGCTGTAACAAAAATCAAACCCTGGAAGCTGAAGCCAGGTAACCTAAGTGTGAAATAAAGAACATTTTCAAAAGTGAGGGTGTTAAACATTGCAAAAGTCTTCCCAAAACTTGCAGCACCTTTCTCTTGGTGCTTTTATTTTGGTACTTGGATGGTTTTGAGAGAGTTTGTTTTAATCAATTTCAAGTTATTGGTCTTAGCTTGAAACTTAATGGCCAACATTTGAGAGGGAAGGCAAATGGGCCAGTGATCCTTTTCTGTCCTCTAACTCTGAGAAGCCTTTTCTCCTCACTTTGATTTTGTACCCCATACTGAGAGTCATAGCATGGTTTTGAGCTTTAGTTTTTTGCTCAGTACTGTGTACGTGCTTTCTGTTAGAAATTCATCCTTTCTACATCTGCTGGCATCCTCTTTCTAAACGATGGAAGGAAACTGTGTGCTGACCTTCGTTCTGCTCAGAAAGGGGATCAGCTACTCAGGGGAGGCTGTTGCTCAAATGACGTATCGTAAAGACGGTATTCACTACATCTTTGTGAAATGGGAATTACTTTGTGCTATTGAAAAACAACCCAGAAACCTCCAAACTGTATGGTTAAGCCTATGAAAATGAGGAAAGTAGTCATGCTGCAAGTGTTTAGGCCAAAATCCGATGGGAGAAGTTCCTGTTGTCTCATGGGGTGCAACTGCTTGCAGTTGGTGATGCTCTTGATGATGTATTTGCATTCTGACTCGTGTTTATTAAGCTAGAGTGGGGGCTTTTGTCTCAAAAAGCACATTTGTTTGAGGTCATAGCTTTTAGATATCTGTTATGGCACTGAAGAAATTTTGGGATAACAAAACCATTCGTGAAACGTGTTTGAGACATAAGCTGTAATGCAGAGCTCTAACTTTATTTTGGTAAGGTAGATGAATAGCTAAAATCACTGATTTTTTTTTTTTTTTTCCTATTCTTTCTGTGATTAATTTTGTTTGGACGACTTGACAAGTTTTAGTATTAAATGCCTTCTATTAAGATAGGGAATATTGTTTCAATACAAAAATTAAATCATAATCAGCTGTTAAGTCTGTAAATTAATATAGCTTCATCAGTCTATAGCATTGTCTTAAATATTTGTGATGGATGATTGACAGCACCATAGAGTCTTTTCTTTGAGCATAACCCAGAGCTCGTAGAGAAAATGAGGGTTCCTTATGGCTGAGGAGCAAGCCCGTTTGATCGCAGGTGGGGTTGACTGCAGCATCAGTCTCTTTATTCTCATCAACTTTAATTTCTGAACAAGAAGTTGACGAATGCCCAGCCTCACTACTTACCAGCATATCTGTGAAACACTTGGCTCATCTTTTTTTTTTTTTTTCCTTAATACTGTGAATAATGTCAAACGAAAACCAAAAAAATAATTTATTTGGCATTTTAGAAGCAATAAAACATTGACATAAGACTTCTTAAGCAGAACTGCTTCTGCTTGGCAGTGTGTGTGTTTTAAGGTTTGGTTCCATGTATTGTAGCCTTTTGACTTCAGAGAATCTTTGTCCCTTTATGGCATTTGCAGTTCCACTGTAATCTTAATTAGATGTTGTCCCTGTTGATTTTCAGTTGACCGGGGGCACCTGTTTGTCTAGCTGAGAGGCAATTTACACAGGCAGCCCAAAACCTTTTTAAACATGTGAAATTTTCTTGTTATGTAGGGGCTGCCTGTGAGTAGCTATCCTCAAATCTGTAGGTGGCAACTGTATAAATGAGCATTTTATGCTCTATTGCAATTCAACTTTACTGAGCAATTTAAACTAGCTGCTTGGTATTTTGTTTGGTTTCTCACCTAAGAGTTTGCATCTAATGGGCAGAACTAAAATATGAAGTAAAAATAAAATTTCACCCTTGTCTCAATATCCAGAACCAGTCACTGGAAACATAAGAGAGTTTTCTTCACTGAGGATGGATAATTAATTAATATTTGAATTTAAAAAACTATTTGTGGGGTTTTTTTGTTGGGGGTTTTTTTTTTTTTTTTTAGTAATGACTGATTAGGCACTTTGGGAATGAATATGTACAAGATTTTCTTTAAGATGAAATAAGCAGAGTTTAAAAAGGCTGAATTGCAGTGAACAGCTTTTGATTTAAGAACTAAATGGTTCCTCAGTACCAAAGAGGGGGATTGTATGTTTTATTTGTATATAAAAAGAAATTAACTATAACGTACACTAGTGGAAAAACTTAACATGAAAATATGAAGAACTGCAAAGCTCATGAGATACAAGGGTTCCTCTAGCACGTTTTGTCATTGGCTATGTTGCATACACATTCAGGAATTTATGGGAATATTCAAAGTTGCATGGTATATTGCATGAGATAAAATAGGCATGATTAAAGTTCCTCTAGGAGCTTCATAGTTCTAATGTTTTAACTTCTCTGTGCCTAATTTCTTCACGTTAATGTTGACTAATGTACATTTTTTTGTAAATATCTGCGACTAGAGGTTTGTATCAGTCATTATCTTTAGTTGTCTTGAAGTAATATGCCCAGTAAAGCCTGCGTTGTAAGTGCTGAAATTGTTTATAATGCTTTACTGATTTACAATTACTAAATTATATTGCCAGGCGAGGAAAAGGTTTTTATTCTTCCTAGCATCTGACTTAGTAAATGTGTAATTGTGTATGCAGCGGAGCAGTTCACCCTTTGCCCAGGGAATACCTTGACTTTTCAGAGATTTAAAGAGACTGCACAGCATTTAGGATGCTGAGAATATTTCACAATGCATTACATGAGTAAAAGTATTTTCTGGATATACACAAAATAACTGTTAACCGTTAATTTTCCCAGATCTAATTTGATGTGTTAACTTTTTGAATAGTAGCTAAACCTCCTTCTATATCAGTCTTAACTGAAGACTGTCAAAATGTTTTGGCTCTTACTGCTTGGCCATGGATAGTATGAAAATATTTTTTAAATGTGCTAGCTTTTCATGATTAAATAAATAAATACGTATCTTCAAACAGTGAAAAACTATCTAGTTTTTTGAGAATTGTTATGTGTTAGACATATCTACTGTGTCTCTTAATATTGGCAGAATTAAGCCCTAATGTTATCCAACTGCACTGTGCTTATTTTAAGAAGGTGATTCTTTAAGATGGAAAAAGCCAGTTGACCAAGATGGGTACAGCGTTCCCGGTCACTCCTGGACTACATCTGGCTGCTCACTACAGGGGTCGGGTGGCTGAAGTGGCAGCGGCTGCGGTCTCTCTGTTTCATTGCTCATCTGTTAATTGTGGTAAATGACAATTTTGTTGAACCCCAGATCCATCCATGAAATGCCAGCACTTAGAGGAAAAATAGAAGATATGAAGAAATGTCTTGTGTGTTGGGAGAGAGGAATAGGTACACCCCAACTTTTTAGGGAAAACCCTACTCATTTCTTTGAGTCACAAATGCTGTTGAGTGTGACTGGGATCGCTGCCGACTCTTTGGCTGGATGGGTGGCAAACAAGATCGGTGGCAGATAGCACAAGGAAGGGGCTCAAATGCAAAGCCAAGCCGTGCTGTATTCCGGTACTCATCTCGGAAGAGAGAGAAGGCAAGGGGCTGAAGCTACTGCACCGGTTTAAAGTGAACATGGGATTTTTTCTGTTCAAGTAGCGTTGAGACAAGGTTGTGGAGAGAGCAAACAAGGCTAGTTGGTGAGTTTTTTGGTTCTTTTCTTTTTTTTTTTTTAATTTTTAATATAATAGGCAGAAAATGTCCACAGGAACATCCATGTTTCTATGGTTACAGGATTGTGTCCTCCTGTGGCCAGTAAGGATGGTGATAAATGGGTATGATGATCCCGTACTACACCTGAAATGTCATAAGGGAAGCAGGAACAAGTCACAGATTTACAAAATTCTTGGTGTCTTGGACCAGGGAGCTTCTTCAGACCTCCCTGCTGTTCTTGGGCTACATTAAAGTAGGAGCTTTAAATAAAGAAAACTAATAACTAGAAAAAATAGCACATAAATAACAAAAACTAATAAATGCCTTTGTTCTTGAAAGGTCATATTTTCAGTAACTAAATGAAAAAAAGTTGAGATTATTTTGTTTGCTGTTAGCTTAAGTGAAATGAAGAAAAATCACTAGAAGAAATGATGAAAACTTGATCAGAACCTTGGAAAACTTAAGTTTACCTCCTTCATATATCTCGTAGTGGTTTCCTAGCCCTCCAAAGATGAATGTATTGGTTACAATCTACTTAATGATCTTTTTTTCATAGGCTGATAGTGGCAGAAGGAATTAGCAGTTAAAGCTTTTTTGACTTCTGTTTGGTGGCTGCAATGTTTCAGGGCTTGGGAATACACTGTTGGCTGGTCCTATCAGGTACGGTCCGTCAATTAGCTCTGCACGATACATTAGTTAATTTTTCATGCCTGAAATTCAAATGGTATTTGTTACACTTCCAATTAATGAAGTCTTGCAGACAATAGAGTTCACTGCTCGAATATAATGTTTTTTCTACTTGGCTTGAAAAAACAGGATTGGAGCCGGGACACTTATAAGTTGGAGCCACAAACTGCATAACGCTGTGTGTGGGTACCCAGTCCTGTAACGCGCTCAGGGAAGGTTCATTGGAAGGCAGCCCAGTGCAGATGAAAATTTTCGCCATGTAAGCTAGTTCAGGAGGATTTGGATAGTTGCTGTGTCCACATAGCAAAAATGCAAAGAATCTGGTGTCCTGCCTGCTTATAGCTGTGTCTCTCCCTGCCCAAGCGTGTTTCACGTGAAGATGGAGAAGATGTCAGCAGCACAAATCCATAGATTACTGCCTTCAAAACTGCCAGGAATATGCACAAACAGTAGTAATATGTAATCAGCTGTGTAGTCCAGAAAATGTACCATGGGGTGTTTGCTTTATGGGCTATTTACTACTTCCATAAATATGGGAGGTGGATGATGAGGAAAAAGAAAAGATAGCTTTGAAAAGAAACCAAATTGCAGAACTGTTGGCCTCTGGGGAGTGTCTTTACAGTTTATTCCACTGATAACCCAACTGAATTTTATTTTTTCAGTGAAAATAGAGGTGTAAACCAAACCAAATTACTGTCTGCATTATGCCCGCTATTTTATTTCCTTAGAAATAGCTGGAGAAATTTAATTTTTCTTTTTACCCCATGTGAAACAAAGATATGCAGAAGATAGTGTCGGTCTTTCTAATGTGGTTATGCCAATTGAAGCTGAATCCGGAACAAAGCTGGGTCAAGGGTAGGAATTATATTTTTTCTGGAAACGGGAAGTAGTGCTATTCTTTCCCAGAATGAAATATTACAGGGTTACAGTGTTGACAGAGGGAGTTGACATGATGCTGCCGAGGTTGATTGGATTATAGAGGGATTAAGTAGTAATGGGATTGGAAGATACTTCTTGAATGAAAAGACAGCTGTAGAGGATTTTGAGAGGCAGGTTTATAGGGTTGAGACAGTTCAGCCTTGTGGTCATAGCCTTGCGTTGAATCAGGGGGCTGTACGGAGGCAGGAGGCTCAGAGCTTGCAAAGCCCAAGAGGTAGAAATACAGGCAAAATCAGAACCAGAGCCCTACATTGAGGGGGTTACATAGACCTCAACAGAAACATTTTCAAATAAATGCTTAATTTAAAAAAAAAAAAAGTGCTGTATGAAGTTTTGTTTTCTAAGCAAGGGCAAGAATGTTAAATGTCCTACAGTGACAAGTTGGAGAAGGTCTACATTAACGATATATTATCTTGCTTTCTACCTATGTAATTGCTAAGCATTTGTAGTAATTAAAAAAAAAAAGTTTGTTCCTGCAATTATGAGGGAAAAGAAAGTATTTTTGAATATTTTAACTGTTTTGCAGCCACAGAGTCCATCGAAAATATGAACACTTAGCAGATATGTGGATGCACGCCTTCATTTCTGTTAACAGCTGTTAACTTTACTCATTCCTTTCTATTTTTTTTCTTCAGACCAGTATTTATCTTGCATGGGCTGAATTTATAACTGGCCAGTACCCTTGTTGGTCTGTACTGTAAGCTTAGCGGATGCTAAAATACCATGGATATTCTCATTTAGGGAGGCAGATACATGGTTTTGAAGGAACTTGTCACTGTCAGTTCTCTTTTGGCAACCAATGATGCGAGGTTCAATTTTTCAAGTCATTTATTGCATTCAACTCAAATCATAGCTTGAAATCATGTGCGATTTATCCACTGGAGACAAGATCTCTGCTTTCCAAGGTTAGCACTCTTTTTAAAATTGCTCCAGATCTGATCGATTTTTTTCGGTATCAAATAGGAGTTCACACTACAATGAGAAAAGTGCTCATCTTCTGTATTAGTTGGAGACGGTGGTAACCAAATTAGCCTTCTGTAAAGAAAGCTCTGCTGAACAGGCACCTAGATTACTGCATGATCAATCTCTGAAAACCCATGTTTCTTTGTTTATTTACCTCCTTACACCCATGTTACCAGAACTTGATAATTCAAAATACTTGATGATCCTAATTTTCAGTGATAAATGCCCTACTAAGCACAATTGAAGGCATTTTGTCATATAGTATTCCTACTAGTTCGTTAGCTAATTGATTATTGGCCACAAATGCTTATCTCTTGTTTTTTTCTTAATAGAGGTACATCAACTGAGTCTAGCCTGGGAGATGATCAAATTCAGCACTGTGTATCAAGTTTTTGATCGCAGTGACCCACTGTGGAGACGAGTAGTACAGGTGGAACCTGTTGTTTAAAATCTCAATTTTACAGTCTTTTGACTTTACTGAATGTCCTTCTGTATATTATAAGAGGATGAGCGGTGGCATTATGTGTTGTACCCAAGGTGCTGTGTATGTTCTCATCATTCCCTTCTTTATTTTCTGTTTCACATAAAGAAGTTTGCTCTTTCAGAAATACTTTTTGGAAAATTGACTTTACATATGCAATGCTATATGAGAAAGCATCTTATCAGGAGTGGGCACCCGAATATGACGAATAACCAGGGTTTGGGGGTGATCAGGACTGAACTTCCTACCGCTGAACGACAGCTGTAGCTCAGACATCGTCTCCCACATACTCTCTGAATTATATTTGGCTTTGGAATTATTTTTGGCTTTGATGTGGTGACATTTTGAAAAATAAAAATACTCGGACCACATCCATTAGTAATTTTTTAGTGATGTGTCCTTATATTACAGAAGAAGAAGTTACAGCGATGTGATTTAGGATTGCCTCGCTAGAGCAGAGGAGGTGTCTCTACCTGGCAGTCATCATTGCTATTAGTTCAAGGAACCAAAACAATAATATCCTGTGGTTATTATGTGATAATTGAATCATCTGGTAAGATGGCGATGAAACAAAAGGCAAGAATAGCTAAAGTCCCCTGGTAAATGCAAGATTTAAGGAATACAGTTGGTAAAGCAGATACAGTTGCATCAGTGTTTCTGCTTTCTTTTAATATTTCTCTGAATGCATTGTTATTTCACCTAATTAGCCTGTGGTGTATTTTTTATTAAAAAAAAAAGTCTGCAGCCTTGTGCAAAATGACGTTTAAGGATCTTTTGCTTATATTCCCCCTGCTCCCCATGTGTGCGTTGTAGATTTCTTTTTTTATTTTAAAAAGTACATTCAATATTTGGGACAGAAGATTGCAGACTAATTATGATTTAACTGAAGGCTTTGAAAGTATTATTATTGTACAAATACAGAGTGTGTGGATGGAAAAGGGATGAAAATATGTTTGCCACCTATCTGACAGATTGATGCATGTCTCCCGTAACCTTTAGGCCAGACAGCTTGGAAGTCTAATGAGCCTGAATTATTCAGAAGCCAGTGAAGATGAGTTTGATAGTGAGAGTATGTATTGATCTGCCAGCATTCTTTCTGCAGTGTTGAGCTTCCAAAATATTTAATAACTTTAAAAATAGGGTTTTATTTTGACCAAAAAAAAAAAAAAAAAGCTGGGTTTTTTTTCAGGGAAATGGTGCGGGATTTTTGTAAATCTTTGCTAGAAGTTAATCTTAAAAAAGAAAACAAAAAAAGAAAACTGATGCCTTTTTTTTTTTCTTTTTTTTTTTTAACAGAGTGGCTAACAATATATCTGATACTACCTTATATCCTTCCGCAACAAGATCCATTTCTTTCAGGCAATTACCGGCTTCTCTTTCAGATAAGATATACGTTTATTGAGTTTCCCACTGTGCAATTATAGTTCTCGAGAACAGATTACTACGTACGAGCAGCCTGGATGATGGAGTTGATTGCAGTGGAAAGTAGGAGAAAGATGCTGCAGTGTGGTGGGTTTTTCTTTAGTGATGATCTGGAATATACAGGGAGAAACTTCAGTGTTGGTACTCATCGATTTTACTTCATGGCCATAGCCAACCTAATTCTTGCACAAACTCGTGATCTGTGGAGCTCCAAAATGAATTTCTTTCTTTAATATGGAAAATACTAAGACCTGCCGTTAGCTTAAAATACACTTTCAAATTTCCAGCCTGTAATGAGAAAGACAAATAATATTCATTTTTACAGCACTTTTTCAAAATAAATTTTTATAGTATAAACTGCCGGCACTTGAAAACATGTTTCAGATTTCAGCAGTGCTGAAAGAAAATGCTACTCCTCATTGCATTTATCAAAGATTATTAAATGTTAGGGATCCAAAGAGGGGCTCATTCATATGCAGACACTGTGCTTCTAGGATTAGCATTCTATTCCCAGCACCAACTGCACTAGGATTGCCTTGTGGGATTGTTGCTTTTGGAAGGTGAGGACAATTATTTTAAAGCATGTAGCAGGCATATGTATTTTTTTAAATTCCATCAGCTTAAATGACTTCTCGGGACATGTATCTTCTTTTTACAATTAATACGTAGCTTTGTGTTTTAGAATAACTGTGTCTCAGTGAAAACTGCTTTGTATTCCCATGCTTCACCCATATTATGCTTGCTCAAGTTAAAGCTTATGCAAATATTTTTCATTCTGTCATTACTCTGCAAGGCTGAAGATTTAGTCAGGCTTTGGAAGCCCAGCTTAGCTGTTTGTTTGGGAGGTATGCCTCTACTATGGGTAACTCTGTAAATTCCAGGGCACAACACATTTTTATATACAGCATTTTTTTTTTTTTAATGTCAGTTTACACTCCTTGTCTTAATTATTTACTTGGAGTGTAGTTCTAAGTGCTGTCTTTTTAGAAAGAAAGAAAAAGGTGTCTCTCCCAGCAAAAGGGTACTGCAAAAGGAGTCTAATGCCATTATGCTATCTAAGATGAATCTGTTAGAGCCAAATGGCCTTAAATTAGTGGGCATTTTTGCTAGTAAAATAAGCAAGTCTGGACAATTGTGGAAGATGGATGTTGTTCCACAGAAGTCAGCTGTACTGTGCTTTAATTAAAAATAAGGTGGTTGAACAATTTTATCATGTGTTGGCACCCTTATTATTTCTACGTCACTGAAGCGTTAAATAGGTACAAAATCTCTGCTTACCTCTACTACAGGGTAGGCAAGATTGCCAATAACATTGTAAATGTGATTCTAGTCAATCACAAATGTCAAATATAATAACATTTACGATATTTCAGGCATTTAAAAAATGACGCATAAATGTTAACTTTATATAACTTGTCCAATGTTAATAAAGCAGGTTGTTTTCCACTGATTATGTTTTGATGCCTGCAGTTCTGGTTGAGTCCAGTGGGATGTTAGTGCCTATGAAAGCAAGCATGCTGTCCTGTCGTAACGTAACTCTTCTCTGCAAGGCAAAACTTGTAGATGGGGACATGGCGTGTCACCATTATTTCAGCTGTACATAGTAACTGGGTACGGTATCGCCAGTCTTGGCTTTCTCGTCTTATTTGAAAAAATGTCTTGATTTCCATCAATTCCAAATCTTGCGCTGTCATGAGGTCCCGGCGATCAGCGGTGGTCACAGTGCTGGTCTCTCCCACTTCCAGCTGTGTTTTACAGCTACCCTATAGACACAGCCACGTCTCCGACTAGCCAGTCGGATCCTTATCAAGCGTAAGGGTACGTTTCCCATCCATCACCCATTGGACTCCCTTTATTTTGCCCCTCACTAGGGTGGTTGTGCTGGCCTGTGTCCCTCACCTCCTCCCTACTGTTGTCCATCAGTTGGAAGAGGAAGACTCTTTCAAGTGTTTGCACAGCTGATTCCATGTCAGCCACATGAAAAACATGAGTGGCAAGTTTCTTTTCTTGAAAATAAAGCCTATACTTGTCATGGATATTTAGTTGAGTGTGAAATCAGTGTTGAAATGTGGTCGTACTGTCACATTCTGCATTTTTAAAAAAAGAGAATAAATTCTCTAAAGTACAGAAGGTTCTCCTTTTCTCTCCTCACCCTCTGGCCCAATTGCTCTACTCAACAGTAACAAAACTGATAAAAACTGTAAGTCTGAATCGCAGTATAATTCAGTTCAATTTTAAGACTACTTAAACACTAATCAGTCAATTTATAGTCTCGGTAACGTCAAGGCTGGCACTTCTATAGAGACAGCTGTTGTGTGTTGTAACCCTGAAGATCCCCATCATCTTTTTGTAAATAAGAATTCAGTGAACAGTTTTAAAAGCTAGTAAATACTGTTTGTGTTTCCACTAAACTTAATCTGTTTAAAGATTATTTTTTTTTTTAATATGTATCCTTTGTATATAGTCTAACACTTGCAATCTGGCAAACGATTCTGTGCCCCTCAACTAAGAAACAGCATCATCTATAAAAGCTGTAGCATTTTCAGTACGGGCCGCCAAGAGGCGCAGCCGTGGTGATCTGGTGGTTAGTCTGTAATTCAGCAAAAGGCAAAGTCTTCTGGGGAGCTAGTGTTTTTGCTAAAAGGTACATACTGCTGCAGAATTCTTCACGAAAGAAGTTTTGATATAAGGGAAAGAAACTTAATTTAGTATAAGTTAGTCCACTACATGTGCTCTTTTGGTCTACTCGGTTCCACTGAAGTGTTTCTCCACCACTGGAGATCTTGTGGTTTTTAAACCATCCTGGGCTGAGACAGAGTTCACTGCAGTTGTCAGGGAATTTCTTCGGGTTCTGATATTTTGCTGTATATTGTTCATTTCTTCCCATCTTTGTTCTGTACGGTTGGGGCCCAGTGTCTCCACAGTAATACCTGAACGTGAGAGGAACGTACAAGATGCCTGTCTTCGTTTCTGTAGATGCGTGCTAAGCCTGACCGGGTGAGCAATTGCTTTTATGAATTAGTAGAGTGCTTAAAATTAGATGCAGGCCTTAATATCTCATTCAGTCAATACATGGTTGGTGGAATTCCAATCAGTAAATATATTTTTTCCTGAATGAGGCAGTATATGTGGTTGAACTTGTTTTCCCTCAAAGTACTGTGTTTCAGTGAATATTAAAAGAGATCTGCTGCTGCTCTGAATGCGTGTAGTGCCTTTGTTAATCACTAACAAACGCTGCTGAAATTGGAGGGATTTATCCTGTAAAACTAGGTGCCTAACTACAAACTTTACTGAACTGGCATGCCGGCTGCCACAAAAATGGAGAAAAGACTTCAGTGGGTCTTAGCAGGTTTGCAGCAATTAAAGGGCTGGCTCAGTGAACTTTCCCACTTAAAGGTGGAAAAATTAGAGATGTTGAAATCTCTAATGTAAATCACTTCTACGTTACCCTTGTAGATAAAACTTTCTTCTACGCATAGACGACGCAGCAACATGGTCTTCTGATGATTTAGCGCTGCTGGCATCCCCTAAGTGCACAGGTTCAACAGCTTCTGAGAAATTTTTCTGTTTTCTGTAATGATAAAACCTAAGTATTTTAAATAATTTTGCTGCTTCTGGAAGCGGATTCTTACATGAACTTGTGAATTTTTGAACGTAAGCAGAATATGTGAGTGCAGAGTAAATCATTGTCTGATCTATGAAAA
Organism: Harpia harpyja; assembly: GCF_026419915.1. Taxonomy (NCBI): domain Eukaryota; kingdom Metazoa; phylum Chordata; class Aves; order Accipitriformes; family Accipitridae; genus Harpia; species Harpia harpyja. The sequence goes on along the minus strand of NC_068955.1, from coordinate 29,453,446 downwards.
AGAATAGAAGCGATACAGCTGAAAAATGGACTTTATGCACCATCGTGTGGGATCCACGAAGAGCCCACTGGAGAGAAGTGTGTGCGTGTGCAAGGGCACTGTGTCAAATGGGCTCTGTTAGTATTCTCCATGGTTAGTAGGGAATTGTCTAAACTGCTTTAGATGCTTTGTATTTTTAGGTTCAGCACATGCCACCTGACTCCTCTGCTGCTGACAAATCAAGCGTGCAGGCGGTCTGTATTTTAAATGTTAACTGCGCTGAAGTTGGCCATCAGGCCGTTTGTATTTGGCTATGTGTTCATAATTATATGGATAATCATTTGAACGTTGCTTAAAGTTTTACTTTGGGAATTTGGCTCTTACAAGCTCCATTTTATAATTAGTTTATTTGCATTGTCTTTATTCCTTATTAATAAATCATGGTTCAGCAGTTTCAGCCAACTACTTTGATCGCAGTGACTGGTGCTTCACAAACAGTTTCATTCCCTATTGGCATTTAAAATGCAGCGTTGTGGCAATGCAAACAAGCACGCACGGCTACAGTTTGAAGAATTAGCAATTCTGCTTATCGTAACATCCTAATGAATGACTCGCTCCTGTTCGTATGTGGTTGTTCATTAAGTGAGCGAGGTGAGGTCATTAGTTGGTGAATCCCTGGTGGCATGACCTCACGGTGGAACTCTGGCAGTGGATATCAGTGCTTTATGGCATCTGTTACCATTGATTTTTTTGTTACTATTATTTTTTAAACTCCAGGAAAGATGTTTCAACCAAGGATGAAGGAAACAAACATTTTGCTTCTAGGAAACTGCAATTTGGGAAACATTCTTCTAAAGAGGGAAAACTAAAAACAATAAATAGAGAATTCATGGGAATCAAAGAACTTAATGAGAAACACTGATTGTTGATGAATAATTTTACATGTGCTTTGACTTGTCCTAGGTAGTTATATATTGGAGCACTGGAATTTCAGCCTCTTCTTTTGGACCCATCTTCTTTCCTTACGGTTAGCTGATCTGAGGTGCTTCTCATGGCCTGCAATATATAGGATTGAAATCTCCTCTGAAGAAAACTGGTTGCAGTGGAAATAGGATGCCTTGTACCACTGGAAGTTTCTTTGCTATCCCTTTTGGTCCCACAGAGGTGCCAGGTATGTGATTGAAACATCCCTCCCGTTTGCTGTAGACAGAGGGGCCCATCTTCTCAGTATGCGTTCTGAGATAATAGAAGTAGAAATTTGAATCTATTCCTTAGATTCAAATACCAGCACTTCTAGTGAAAGAAATCATTCCCGTCAAAAGGTCTCTAGCTTGGAATAGTTTAAGGCCTATAAATCCTTCAGGGATCAGGTTTGTTTACCTGAATATACTCCGTACTTAATAGCGATTGCTTCATCGCACTTCTTGCACTTGAGGCAAGACGAACATGTAGCTGAGAGTCCTACATCAATGAACTTCTGTCTGACCTTTGATGTAATCTTTCTTTGCTATAGCTTCAATGTATATGGAACGGGGAAAAATATCAAGTGCTGCATCTCATTCACAGAAGCACTTTGAAGTTAAATTCCCCATTATAAAACATTTTTAGATCCCTCGAGGGAAGACAGTAGAACTGCAAGCTGCTTGGCATTTATATATTGCATATATGAAGGAGAAGGAAAGTTACATATACATTGTATTATAATATGCTTTATTCAATGGACTGAGCCTAAATATAATAGCTGAACAAAAATGTGTTAGCTCATTACAGTTCAAAGGTATAAAACCGGGTTGGAAGTAGGTGTTTTTCTGAAAGAGGTTGAAATAAAAATACTTCTGAAAGAGATGCTGCTGATCAAAGAAAAAACCTGCAGCAAGTGCAGGATGGTTTGTATGTGTGGACACAAAGGACATGCCTTTCTTCCTACACGTTTTCTGTTAAACCTATTTTCTGCAAACAAGTTTACAAACACTGTAACTGTATCCAGGTGCCTGAAACCATAGGTATAAATATTCTTAACATGCAGGGGCTACCTTTCATGTTTTCAGTGTGAGAGTTGAGGTTTATCAAGGGATATTAGGGCAGTAAGCACTCATGAAGCCTGCCTCTTGCTTATTCTGCGTCTGTGCTATCTGATTTTTGTGCGAATTGGGTAACCTGAAAGCCAAGGGAGTTATCTGTAATGTCTCCCGTACAGTTATTGCAAGGCACTGTCGTCCAACTTCTGCAGTAAAATGTAGGTAATTGTGCTTACCATCAACTCTAACTTCTGCATCCCATTAGCCAGCCACAGCCATAACTGGAAGGGTAGGGGAAACTTCAAAATTCAATTAAGTTTATGCAAGCTCTGTACGTTAGTGGCTCGGTAGAAGAAATAGACCCAAATCAGTCCCTCCGTTGAAGAAAGGCAGGGAGAGTTCAGCTGCCATTCATTTTGTCTGTACTGATGGAGCAGAAATCAAGGGTATGGGCTCACCTGTAATGACGTGTGTGTGTGCGTGCGTGTCTGGCTACAGATGATGGTGCCTGTTAGAGGACGCAAGGAAGACAAGGTGAAAAGGCAAGGGCACGTACAGCACAAATCCATACGCAAGCAGGTAATGCTATTTGTACAGTTCATCGAAGGTGCATTTCAAATCGTTGAGTAGCACGTTCTGTGCGAGGAGAAGGTTTTGTAATATCTGTAGCTGAGCAGGAAGAAAAGAAATAGTGCAGCCTTGTTTTAATCTCCTTGCCTCATTGCTGCCTGTGTTTTAATGGCTTTGAGCAGCTTCATATGTTAATGCTAAAATGAGCAATGGAACAGTATGCACAACTTAAATTTAAATCACTTAAATGATTAATGTTTAATTTGTTCTTGTAATTAACTCATTCCCAGTGGCAGTGGCAATGGTTCCGAGATAAGACTTGTTTGTATCATTGAACTGTTAGTGTTCGTTGCCATAAAATGCAGTAAGAGCTGATGTGTTCTTGAGTGAAAAAAGATTAGCTTGACTCTGGATACTGAGAAAGTTCAGTGTAATTGCAATATTGCCTTCTAAACGGGAACTGGGTCACGGAACTTCTGTTAGCTATTTAATGGATTTATTTATTGTTGGAGAATAAAAAAATGTAAGTACTAACAAGCATGTGTAATCTCCAAAGAATGTATGTTTGTTTGTTTTTAATAGCAATCGATTCAGGGTTTTTTTTTTTTTTCCTCAGTCAGATTTCACTGGGACTACTTAAGGAATCAAATTATCTGGTGATAGAAATTTCCCCTTGGGAGACGGTGTGAGTCCCTGGTAGAACTAAGATACTGAAATTTGCTACAAACCAGGCCTTGCTGCCCTGCCATGTAGCAAGAGGAACCTTTTTCTGTACTGATTTAATAATTTTTTTTAACTTAAGGAGTGGGACTGCTTTTTTTTCCCCTCTTTATATCAAATTCTAAATCTGTTCTTTCCAGTCTGTGTCAGGAAAATCTTACTAGTGCCAGCGGCCATTAGCTACGCCAGTGATGAGCTGAGTTGACCCAAAGGTACAGATGTGATATCCTGATCGTTAGCTCTGAATATCCGAGCAAAGGGAAATTGTGGCCTATGATAATTATTTTCCTCACCTGATTCTCAATCAACTTCTACCAAACCTTAACATTGCTGCAAAGGGCTTTAAGGCCCTTTTCATTTAATTTATTCGTGTTGTACCTTGGCATGAATTCTTCAATTTGTAGATAAGCATGAAACTTTTCAGGCTATTTGAGCAACTGCCCATCTCTTTATAGCATAGCCACATAAAACTTTGAAGCATTTCATATTACGTGCCTGCAGCAAAGAGGGATTTCATAGCTGCAGAAGCAAGAGAGAACCACATTACTGAAAGATCATCTACTTTCCTGGAAAGTGGAGGAACAAACTGTGAAATGTGCCCGTACCATTTAAGTATCCCAGGAACTTAAGCACCTGCTGTATATATTTTATCTCCGAGAATTTCAGCTGGTACAGAGACATGCAGGGGAGTTACCAGCTTTTTTCATATTTGTAAATGAAATTAAAAAGCGGATGTGCTGTAATAATGAAAGTAATTTATTAAACCTGCAATTTGGTCATTTGTTTGGAGATGGCGAAAAGAAATCATAACAAATATGTGTAATATGCTTACTCACGAATTCGTAGGTGCTTTCAGCAGATAAGTATCATCTGTTCTCGTGCAGGAATAGGATGACAGGTTCATAGTAACATTTGTAGGGACTTAAAATGCAGAACATGCCAGAAGAAAACATGTCCCTCTAATTTGTGGTGCCCATGGGAGCCATTTTCTTCAGTGGGTCATTTTATTTTGTAATAATTGGATGCTATCATTGATTTGAGCAGCAAGCCACCTGGTATCTTACTTAAGGACCACGTTTACTGTCTTAGATGACACAATCTTTCCCATTTGGGCAGACTCCTGGAAGTCAGCTGGTTAGCGTATATGAGAAAGTACTGCTTATGTAAAATGCCTGTGCAGCTTATTGTTCTCTTAAGAAAATTGTCTTTATATAAAAAATATAAATTGTATGGCTTTAGTCACTCTTGGAATGTTTTCGCTCTACACAGAAATGCTATTCTTGCTCTAATATAATATTAAAAAAAAAATAATCTGTCTCGTCTTGAAGCTCCATGTGAAATTATGTTTTACCTTGGTTGAACAGTTTCTCCACTGATGTCAGGCCTCTTTAGTTTGTTCTTGCAAAGTAGCCTTTTTCTGAAAAAAGGGGTAGAAGTAAAGATTTTAAAGAAATGCTGAAATCAGTGAACTTTGTCATAGAATCAGATTAACATTGCCTGACTTGATTTGGTCTGCTGTCGAATAAGTGACTTGCTCTTTGACACTATGATGATAGATGTGGAAAGTGATTAACTAACTAATTAACAAGCCGTCATACTTATTAATCACAGAAAGACTTAGTAAGTCACGAAAAGGTTGGCTTCATGCTGCTTATGAAAAACGGCATGATACATTTTTTAAAACAGTTTTTTTTAATTGATGAAGAGTAGGATTTGTATGTGTAGGCTGAAGCAGTGGACAGCCCGAGCTCTCACACAGCTGAGTAGTTAGATAGCTGTAGTGGCAATCAAGTCTGCAGATTTATGTGGATCTAAACAATTTCAGATATGGCCAAATGAAAACTTCATAATAAAAAGGAATTCAGCTGTGAAATGAACTTCCAGAAATGAGCCTAAGCCACAGTTTCCCTGTCTTCAGTGCATGCTGCAGCAACCATCACTTTCTCTTTGTGTTATAAATCCTTATTTATGGATTTCTAAAGATAGAGGCAAAAGTAGATGACCCAAACGTGCAGATGGATTAGAAGAGCTTTTTCTTTTTCTTCTTTTTTTTTTTTTTAACTTCCTCTCTTGCAATAATTTCAGGAAATACAAAGAGATAATCTTTAAAAGGCAATAAACAGGAATATATTCCTTTTACAGGTATTCTCTCTTAATGTGCGTATGGCATATAGCAGCATTCGGTCATTGAAGTAGAAACCTCTGTGAGTAAAACTAGAAGCAATTACTGGTTTTGTCTTGTATAGCACAAACCAAAAGCTTTGTCACTTGGTGTGCTACAAAGTAAAAGAAATATAATGATAAAATTGTCTAGGCATTTTGCTGAGCTGAGACATAGCACTTACCCAATCTTACACTTAAAGCAACTCCTTCCGATGGCTCCTGCAGGCTCTCAAGGTCAGCTGCATTCATTTGATGTTAATGGGCTTTGGAAACCGATGCAATCAATATTAGCTCACATGCTTATCTCCTGCCAAGGAGTTCCTGATGTGATTTCCATTCCCTTTTACTTTTTTTGAACTAGTTTAATGCAAAAACAATACATCTTGTGGAAAAATGGATGCGTAAAGAAACAATCACTGACTGACTTTTTAGTGGTTATCTGTCTATTACTTACCGTACTGATACTAATCATGTGTTTAACGATATACACGGCATCATTGTATACAAAGACCAAAAACAGTTGGTTGATGCTGTCAGACTAATTTATATTGGCACTGTTAATTTTTCAAGTTACCTGGAAACTGCGGAAGACAGACTTGATTAAAAGTGCTGCACTTGTTTTTAAAAATACATGTTTAATGACTGCAAATATTCAGATATTCAAGATCATTCTTTTGGCCTGATGCTCTGCCACCAGGAGAAGACTAATGTATTTAAAACCTCCCAGGGAGTGTTTTACCTGGTTCCTTAGAGGGGCCCTTCAGGACAAGCCAGGCATGAATATTTTGCAGGGAGACCGAAGATCCAGAGTCTGGCTAGTAAAATGCCTGAGCCAGTGGCCAACTCAGAGTAAGGCTTTCCAGGTAGGTATATCCTGGCATGATCAGGAAGATCCAGTTCCCACCGCAGGGTTTTGGGATTTTATATACGTACTGAAGTTTCTAACTCTTTGTGGCTCTTTTCGAAGGGAAGGATGAGGTGACACCAGCAGTGGGCGCTTATCTCTGCCCACCCCTGCCTCCTGTGCTCGGGGAAAATGTGGGTGTCCTTGATTGGGGTGCTCACCAGAGCGAGTCAGGGGACGAGAGAGCTGCTTACCACTCCAGGTCCTTTTGCAGATGACCTTCACAGAGATCTCCATCTTCAGCCTCAGGCTGCCTGTTTTGCTATCCCCAGCGGAGTGAATTAATTATTAATGCCGAAGGGTTGACTTGGACTGGGTTCCTTATAAAAGGAACAAAAAATGATCGGAGGGCTGGAACACCCCTCCTGTGAGGACAGGCTGAGAGTCTCAGGGTTGTTCAGCCTGGAGAAAAGGCTCCGGGGAGACGTTACAGCAGCCTTCCAGTACCTAAAGGGGACCTACAGGAAAGCCAGAGAGGGACTTTTTCCAAGGGCCTGTAGTGATAGGACAAGGGATAATGGCTTTACACTGAGAGAGGGTAGATTTCGATTAGATGTAAGGAATAAGCTCTTCCCTGTGAGGGTGGTGAGCACTGGAACAGGTTGCCCACAGAGGCTGGGGATGCCCCATCCCTGGCAGTGTTCAAGGTCAGGTTGGATGGGGCTTGGAGCAACCTGGTCTAGTGGAAGGTGTCCCTGCCCATGGCAGGGGGGTTGGACTAGGTGACCTTTAAAGGTCCCTTCCAACCCAAACTATTCTATGAAAAGCTGTGTGACCAAAGGCTGACAGTGGATGTGTCTGGAATGAGTCACTTGGGTGGAGAAAGTATATGCATGAAACGTGGTATTGCTGCCAAAGGTAGTTTAGATTTATGCACCGTAGGTGTTTTATTCAGTACAATTTTTAAATCTGAAATCCATTAAAATCCTAAGGGGCAGGTATTGACTATTTGACTAATTTGAGGGTGTTGTGAGGAACGTCTTGTTGCAGTACTATGTTGACTGTGTCTGTTGTCTGTCTGCCAACGCAGGCTATTTGAGAAAGCTGTCTAACCTTTTGGAAGACTTAGGTAGTAAGGAATCTGAAAAAATATCCGTTTCCATCCATCCCATCAATCAGGAGGCATTTTAGAGGATATTGCATTCCTTTGTGCTGCGGACGGATTTTGGCTTTATCAAATAAAATCAAACAAAGTATATGATTTGGTTGTCTGTCAGTTTTATGCAACATTGCTCTTTTGCGGCAAGCCATTTCCTATGGAAAACTGCTTCTTGACCAAATCAGTTTTATCTGCAAGAGCTGAAAGATCTGACTGCTATAGAGATTAGAGAATAATTTCCTCTTGAAGGATTTGCTGGTATGTCTATGTGAATATACTACTGTAAAAGCTTCCTTATAGCTCTTCATAATTTGCGTCTTAAAGATGTTCGACTCAAGGATGCAACACATACTAACACCATGCGTGGACGTTTGGTCGCCGCTCTCGGGGAAATGTGCCATCTGCTAAAGCAAAACCAATTCCTCCAGGTTTTCTTGATGGTCTCTCATGCACGTAATAGTTGAGTCCAACTCTACTTAGTACAGCAGATCTAATGGGATCTGCAGGTCATAGCCTGTAGCAATCTTCCAAACCCATGTAATTAAAAACTAAACATTTGCCTTGTCTGTAGTTTCTAGTTGCAACTGAGGTGTCACATTTTCCCTTCCCTGGACTGTCATCTCTGGCAGTTTGTAAGAACCTCCTAGCCAGCCTAATTAAATAATCAAAACTGCTGTTTCCCTTTCCATAGCTGTTCTCATTCCTTTATCCAGTATTTCCCAGAACTTAACAAAGCAGTAAAAACAGTAATTAGTGTTCTAATTGGTTATAAATAATAATATAACAGACTTACTGTCAAAATAACAACTACAAAGCAATCTGCTCTTTGAGAATCTTTCAAATTCCCAGCACTAAGGCATTCAAAGTAGTAAATTACATTACAGTAATTTGCTTCAAAAAAATATGCCCTGTAAATTTATTTTATCCTGACAGCCGTGACAAGCTGCACTCCTAAGTACATATCTGTTTCAGGTCTGGTTGCTAATATTTTTTCTCCTGATCCGTAGTGCCGATTAAAGGGCTACGTCTTCTCCTAATTTTGTGGTTTTACTATTTGCTATGTACCAAATTCATAAGCTCTGCGTTGTGTTTATTTTTTTGTCGGCTTCGCCATCCTGGCAAAAATCTTATCAGCCCCAATGTAGTGTTACTAGACTGTTTTCTTTGTCTCTTGCAGCTGGTAAATTATTAATGAAGCCGCTAAAGAGGAGCGGGGTGGTCAGGCGGAATGGGTGGGGGTGCCGGTAGGAGAAGATGGGCAGGGAGAATTTGGGGGAGCCCCAGGCAGCTGATGGGGGGTGCAGATGGCAGGAACGCAGAGAGCGGTGACTGCCAGGTTTCCCCACGTTGAGGCTTTTTTCTGCCTGAGGGCAGGACAAAAGGGTACTTTCCAACAGCAATGACAGAAAGAAAACAGATGGACGGAATATGCGAGAAGAGCTTGTGGCAGTGAGAATTTGCACTTTATGGATATCGACAGTTTAACATTCTTTATCTTTTTATTCTTATTCGAGCCCCTGAAAATTGATTGAATTGTTTTTTGGAGTCTCCCCTTACAAAATTAATAGAAAAGCAGTGGGGGGAAACACATCTAATGCTTAATACTTGGATGCTGGTTTAGATGCTGTGTAGTGCTAATGTCTTTTATTGACATATAGCATTCTCTGTGATTCATGAGTAATGATGAGGTAATCTAGAGACGGGTCTCTTTCCACCCACCCAAAAGTGATAAATACAACCTTTGGCAGAATCCTCAGCTTGCTCATTTGCCATAAAACCCTTGAGAAATCTCTCATGTATGTGAGACACAGCTGCAACAAACAGCAATATTCACTGCATGGTTTTTTTATTTTCTTTTCTTAGAGAAAGAGTGACAGTGCTTACTGAATTATTTAATGCTATAGGGATCTTATAAATTTAGAGACCTTCTTGGTAAGCTGTTAACATTTGATAATGCATTTGAAGGGTGGTTTTTAGTTTAAAAGTATCATAGTTTATCGTGCAATCTCCTAGGAAAGGGGAGGGAGGCTTTTTTTCCCCCTCATCGCTCTTGTAGGTACTAGCACTGAATTTCTAGTCATTTTGGCTATTACGTGGGGAGGGGAATAAAAAAGTCAGCAGCAAATCATAGCTAAAAGGCATAATCTCAGGTTAGAGCTGTTTCTTTTTCCAAAATATGCTGATTCAGGAGGAAATGTGCCCAGGAAGACTGACTCAGCTCTTCCTTCTTCCAGGGCAAGATACCCCAGAGGGTATCCCACCACAATAGGATTTTATTCTCAGTATTGAAACTAAGATTTTTGTTTGCTCAACATAATTATTGTGACTGTCCTGGCATGCTTCCCAAGGCTTCTCGAAGCAGGAGTCAAAATGTTCTGACTTGTCTGCTGAACCGTGCGCTATCGCTTTCCCCCCCAGCCCTGGTAGTGGCTGCGTTTCAGTAATGTTGCAGGTATTTGCGGATACTTTGGCACCTTTTTTTTTTTTTTTTTTTAAATGGAAGTTGTTTCTTTTTGGAATTTGTATGCAAATACATATTTGAGCATTTTTTACAAATCTTTCTTGTCAAACTGAGACGATTGCATTTGAAATTACAGAATAAATACTAACTCAAGAAGAGAGTACTTGCTGCATGGTACTGATTCTGGGAGAATGCCCCAGGCACCCAAAAAAAGAAAGAACTAGAGTGGCAATTTTGAGCCAGTGGATTTGTAAAACATCTTCGTATTTTCTATAGAATGCTTTTTTTCAATAATACTGCTCTCAGGATGTTCAGTGCTTTATACGTGCACAAATAGGTTAATACAGGCAAAGCCAAGTGAGCAGTGTGTGTCAGAGAGAAGGTACGAGACAGGTAACTTGAACAAGCTGGATGAAGTTGCCCTGTTGGTGTGTTTGCTTTACTTGTGTCATAGTATAGGTTGTGGCGTGCCAGGCATCGCTGAAATATGTAAATGCATCCTTAGATGGACTCCCCAAAGATGGCTGTGAGGAGAGGTGTATACCCTTTAAGCGCTGATTGTCTTTGCCCTCACCACACACACATCCTATGGGTATCTAACTGGACATTGTCTTTCCTTATAAAATATGTTAGTTACCTAATAAAAATGTGTTAATTGTGATGGTACATGTCAAAGATGATACCTTCTTGTTAAAGTTTATGGGGCAAGGAAGTGTGTATATCCTTCATCCTCTCCCCCCCAGCATTCTTGCTGGAAAGAATATTTGGTGAATGTATTTATAATGCATATTTGGATGTATAATTTGTCTGTATATCAGAGCTAAATAATACGGTTAACTGCATTTGTAGCTCTTGCTTGGTTTTACTCACAAGCCCACTGAAGTGGGTTGAAGATAAGCAGTTTGTCTTGTAAATGGTTAGAACGTAGCTCCAGGTGGATATTTGCCTATAAGAGGAAATTTTAAATTGCTAGCTTTTTTCCAACGCCTGTTGAGGGGTGTGTATGCCGATCTGTTTGGCGAGGGCATTTTCCGCCTGAATCACAAGAGATGGTCCTCGATAGGGTTTGGTTGCTGTTTGGAAGGGCAGAACCTGCCCTCTGCTGGGTTCTGCAAGTATTAGGAAACTGATAATTTACAGAGCTTCACATAAGACTGTTAAAATTGCATATTTAGCTTTAATCCACTTTTGTTAGTCTGTCCCAAAGCTACCGATTTGTTCTTCTGTGTTTCAGCATGCTGATTCTTTAAAAATGCATTAAACGAACTTGCTGAAAATGAGCAGGAAAAAAAAACCACCATGGTGCCTGAAAGGTGGCTCTAAACAGTTATAAATCGAAGATTAAATCTGGATATTTGAGTTTTAACTAGAATGTGTTGATGGCAACTTGAGACAGCAGTCAGTGGTGAGTTTTTAATGTGGTTTTGGATTGAAAGGTGTTGTATAGCACTGGAGTTAAGAGTCTCTTAAAAATTTATACAGACCAAAACCACCCCAAAGGAGTGGATATGCAGAGCCTGCCATATAAATGAAGCGTTAAGAGCAAAAAGCCAGTTGGAAATAGATCTGGGCTGGTCTTTGTCCCATCCTGAGGCGTTATCTGTCCAGTAAGTCGTTTGCGTGAGCAGGCTTATATTTATTACATGAAAACTTGGGTTAGAGTCATTGCTGAGAGTGATAGAGGCCATTGAAAACTGAAAAGGGCTTAGAAGGGGAAGACTGGCCAAAGGCTTGAATACCAAGTATTCTTTCTGGGAAGAAGGTTTTCTCTTCCAAAAGGAACCCGTAGTGGATGGTTCCCCTGTCTCTTTGAGGTGCTCTTTTTCCAGAAGTGGCTGAATCATATTGCTTGCTTGACTTCTAAGCAGAAATTACCTTTTAAAATCAAAACCAAGAAATAGATCTCAGCAGCTAAATCCAGCCTGATTTCATACTTATGATCAATACTGAACTTTTGGTTCAGTAGCGGAAGGTGTTACTGTTGCACAAAAATTATCTATCATCCATTAAAACTAGGGACAAAAGCCTGTGCTGGACCTCAGTATGAAAAAAAAATCGATCTTGTGAGCAGGGGTTAATGATTCGTAAAAGGAAGGGGACAAGTTGGGGATGCTAATCAGTGTTGCATGGTTCTTGAGGCATGCTACTTGGCAGAGGGACATACTGCTTGAATAGTTCTTCTCTGCTACATCCTAAATGGAAATTTTCAACTCAAATCCCAGTTGCCAAGATAGATTTGCAGTGAGAATAGCATTATCTTTATATTAGGCTTGTTACATAGGACCTAATAACAAAAGAAATTTAGTTTAATAAAACCTAGACCCCTACAAGGTAGCTTAGCTCTTCAGTTTTTGGTCTGCTTCAGTAGTTGCGTAGCAGAGAGGAGTCCCTGTCAAGTAGGTTTAGGAGATAGCTGTGGCAGCAATTAAAGTTAAATAGCTATTTTAGTTCCTCATCTACTACAGTTGATAAAATAATTTTTAAACGGTTTCTATAACCTCATACACAATATTGTCCTCCTTGGCTTTTCACAAATTGCTCGATAGTGCTTGTTCAACAGAAATCCCAGGAAGCAACCCAGGGCTTGGTCCTGAAGACAAGTGCTCCGGCTGTGGTCTAGCCAAACCCGAGGACCTCCATATGGTGAAGGTTAAGCATGTCCTCGCGTGATCTCCCTGACAGGGTTTGGAAGATGTGGTACCTTAGAGAAGAAAGCTTTGGTTGCGAAATGCGGTAAATTTAAGCTCCTGAGGAATTACAGAAGGTTATGAGTGGCTGCAGGTTTGTGGTGGAAGGCAGGTGACTGGTCAGGGATGCCAGGACCTAGCGTAGTTGCATGTCGCTGGTCACATCACATCTGAGGTGAGTTGCAATTGTTCAAATTTGACCATAGATCTTTACAATGACTTGAAATCCCAGTGACGCTAGATGCTAAACAATTTTCTGGTTGTTCCTGCCCCCCCATATTACTAGATGGAAAGCAACCAGGCAAATGGTACAAAACAACCAGCTGACATCTGTGGGTAGCCATCTGATTTATGGTATTACGTATTAAGACTTGGTTTTACATAGAAGATGGGAAGGATTAGGGGCTTTCCTGAGTGGATCGCACTTTTTTCTGCTCCCCGAACAGCATTGTATGTATTTAGTTTAGTTTAGTTGATCTCGGAAGAGATCTTTTAAACGACTCATTAAATCAGTGTCTCTTTACAACATTATTAGAGTTACATTAAACTGATGTGCACCGTTTATGTACATCTGTCCCTGTGTCTATAGGGTTAGATGCCTCAATCTTTGCAGTGGTCCATGCAGATGTTTGACTGGCGATACCTCTTTAGGATGAATGCTCATCTCTGCAGGACTGAGACAGCATTTGCTAATAGCAGCGCAAATGTTTCTGGTATCTAGCTGTGGGGAGGGATAATAACGAGGCAGTCATTTCCTCCGCTTGCTTCTGTGTTATTCCCAGGGCAGAAGTTAATGACTAGCAAACAGCATCGCAGGGGAAAGGGAATGTAGAAGTCCTGCCTGTGTATATCTGTTGGGAATCCCATATAAAGCTATTCTGTTGAGTTAATTTGATAAATACTTTAGGCAATTACAGTTGGGAAATTACAGTATGCTTAATGCCTCTAAGCAACACACAACGAGCTGGGTTTGACTCTTTGTTTGCCTTTGGCAGCTACAGGAACAAAAATGCGCCCTCGGCTCGGTTTTCCTTTCCATTTACTGAAGTGGCTCAGAAATGAGATTGAAGGGCCTGCCAGGCAAGCTGGCGCTAGAAATGTTTAAATAAGAGTATCAAAGTAAGATGAAAACGTTGAGGAAAGGTTTTGAACAAGTAAATGAATAAATATATTTGGTTAAAATGCTTCTAATCAAAACTAACCCTTCAACTGGAAATACCTGAATTGTAGACTCCTGAAATGGTTACGATTTGTCCCGGACTCCCAGGATTACTGGAGTGGTAGCTGTAGGTCACATGAAATGTAATAACAAGCAGTCTGGAACCAATGTTAAAGTCTGTTTTTATTTTATTTTACTTTATTTTTTTCTCAAGAACCATTTCCATATTTTGCATTATATATGGTTCCTGTACGTTCCCCATTCTGGAAGCCGTCATGTGCGCTTTGCTTTTCTGTAGTGAATTTGCCTGAAACCTACGATGAGTGGATGTAACTGCTAAGGAAACCGGGCGTAAGCATCCCTTATAGCTCTGGGGCTTTTCCTTTGGGAGGGAATGCAGGCTCTTCGGACTGAGCCACCCTCATCGCTAGCCTCGAAGGAAAGGGTAGCTCTTCCCGCTCCTTCTAGTGATGTTTTTCCTTGTCCAACTCAGGTATGAGCCAGCGTAGGAAGTTAAACTAGCAGAAAACCAGCTGCAAAATGCAGCTGTGGGAGCAGGAGCTCGAGGCAGCTCCTGTGCCAGTCCCGCCTCTGGAAACTGTTAACTCGGCTTAGTTGTGTTGTAAAACTGCTGCCAAAGTGTTAAAATGTCACTTTTTTGGCTTTTGCTGGTGTGGAAACATATAGATTTCTTGTTAAAGTTCCGATTTGCATGTTTTAGTAGTAGCATGTTAAACTAAGTTAAAGGAGTGGTAGCGGTGGTCTTGATATCAGCGTATGTGATATATGCGACAATACGTGAGAAACATTATAGCAACCAGCCACAGAATTTTAAAACTTATTTTTTCATCTAAAAATGTGCAAATGAATGTGGTTTACAGCAACAGTAACAAAATGAGAAATGTCTCTTTTTCATTCCCTACTTAACGGTGTGTCATTCAAGTTTTCAGCCCAAGTGTCTGAAAAAAGAAAACCCAGCCAGTGACGTGTGTGAATGCTTTCTTGCGAGTTTCATAACACATATTTTAAGGCAATTCAGATTTTATGACGATTCAGATGGTTTGCAATTCAAGGTAAGGACTGCATGTAATCAGGGATATCTGCTAGATCATTCTCCTTCATAAACCCTCCCGTTCCTCTGCAGCAGCTTCCTAAAGTGAGGCTTATATGGAAAGACTAATGTTTATAATGGGTATCAGGCACAGTTTGCTGTACATGTGTTTTATAACACGCAAATGAACGGAGTAAGAGAGCAGAATTGTAGAGGAGCTCTTGCCTGTTAGACTGTAGATGTTTTCTAAATGTGCACTTGAAAAGAGTGTATTAGCTAAAAACGTATAAAGGAAAAAAATCCTTAGTTCTTATTAAACAGTGGGCTTGAACATTAATATATGTGTCCCATCTCCATTCTGCTTTCTGGTCAGTGAACTAGAAGGTGCTTGGCCTCTGTCTCCTGCCAGGATTTATTTCAGGGTGGGGGAAATAAACACCACAACTGCTACTGAATGCCAGATGTTCAGAAGGGCAAAATTATGTGCAAGACTTGGAACAATAGTTTTCATATTTACGAACACTTCTAATACAACAGGAAAAGCCAAAATACGCTTCTTGATGATACTTGAGATTGTTCCTGTTCTCACGTGAGAAAACATTCAAACCCAGAATAAGCTCTTTAAAAGCAGCTATATAGGTGAATAGAAAGTAGATACCGGTAACTTCTCCAATGTGATATCATTTTGTTTTATTTTCCAGGATTGTTTTATTTCTTTTTTTGCTAGGTACATTTTCACAGACAAAGTATGATTGACCAAAAGTCACTGGCCAAAGGGCAGCTAGTGAGGATGCTTGTAAATAAATATACGGAGATACTAGGCCTGCTCTGGAGCACATGCATGATTTCACAGCAAGCAATTCCAGTGGCTTTAAAATAATATATCAGCAAAATTTAGAAGGGTTTGCAGAGAACGGAGGCTGAATACTGTAAGTAAAATAACTTGCAACTGCTTCCAAGGTGAAGGAATGGTAGCTGAGGGGAAAAAAAAAAAACCCAACCAACTGCAAAATAGATTCTGGGGCAACAGACAAACCTTGATTTTTAGGATAGCTATAACTGATTTCTAATTGCTCAAGTGAGCTATAAAAAGGGTCTCTTTCCATTTCCACCTGAAAGCCACAGCTATCCCTGAACTGCATAGTGTAAGCTGCTTGCTTACATCTGCTCTGTCCTGGAAAGGAGAAAAGCAAATTGACCCCCTGGGCATTTAAACCTGTGGATTTAACGAATATTTTACTCGAGATTAGACCACTAAGCCATTCTTTCTGGCTGCTTAAATGATTTTTTTCTAAGAAGGACACGGGAGTGCAAATATTATTGTTAACGGTACTTGGAGACAGGAACTGTGTATTTCTATCGCTGGTGAGTTTATCGGCCACTTCATTTTTGGAGGGGTAGCAACGTGTTGGTTAGGAATGCCTTGCGGTTGCTGTGATTTAAGATCTTGGTTATTCCTTTTCTGTTGGATCAGTTTTGATCACTAAAAAGTTTTCTTTCCCCCTTGGTTATCGTCTTCTCCCCCAGGTGCTGGGGAAGGTCTAAGGAGCTCAGAAGCTCCACAGGCGAGAGAAGTCTGGGGAGCTTCCCAGGTTGTCCTGATAGGTGCGGACCTGAGTTTAATCTCACCACAGGCTGGCTACAGCAAATTTGCATGATTTTGTGATATGGAAAAATGTCAGTGACAAATTGTTGCATTCATTTCGCTTACCAAAACTGGGATATAAACTCACATTATAGCTAAAAAGCTAAATGGCTGAACTCATAGCATCGATCTTTGCCTTATTCGGTATAAGCATTCAGAGGTAAAGGGAAAGAAAAGGCTTCTGAACCTTGATAAAACTTATCTTTAATTCCTTCAAACATTTTCTTCTTTTTTTTTTTTTTTTTTTTCTTCTTAGAGCAGCTAGTCTTTTTTGATATCCAAAACACTGGCCACTTGTATACATTTGGTTTCATATTCATGGTAATATTTTCCAAAAATAATAATATACCGAGGAGAGAAAATAAACTGCCTCAAGTATGCAGATAATAATTCAGGAACATTTTTCACTATGTGGCAACATATTCCTAAAATACCTTTGCGGCATGCTGCCTTTTGTTTTAAATTATTCTTGATATTTCAGTCATTCGGGTCCTGCTGTTTGCCTGCTGCTGCAGGGTACGATTTGTAATTTGCTGACAACAGGGGGCAGAGTGAGTTTATGTTTTAAAGGAAGAGCAATCACTGTCAGAGGAGTCAATGATTATTTTTTTTTTTTACAAATGTAAGCCTCATCTTATTGAAAGAGATAATGGCAAGTACTCCTCTGTTTAAATGTGCTGTGCAGAACTTGTAGACGTCTAAGCATTTCAAGGGCTCGGTTGCTATCTTAGATCCTCTTTTATAAAGCAGATAAGGCAGTTAATCTATAAGTTTGTATTTATTTAGGTTGATTCAAAATCTTTTATTAACTGTTTATTTAATTTTAGCCACCCAATATGGCTCTGGCAAGCTCTCAGCATACTTCTGGCTGCCTTGACTGTCTAAAGAGACTTTTGGCAGGGTCCTAGGTCTGGGATTTGCACGCTTTTTCCATCCTAACAAGCATGCTTGAGGCGCCTAACCATACTTAGAAAATAAAAAAGGAACAAACTTCACTTAACCATGAAAGGAGTAGGAAGGGAATCTGTTGCTGCCGTTATTACCTCCACACGTCTTGATCTAATTTGGACTTTGATGCTGAAGAAGTGCGACCTGGTTTCTGTTGCACTTAAAGAAAGGCACAAAAGCATCCTAAACTGTCTTTGTAATTATTACTTTATTTTATTTAAAGGGGTAAAGCACAGATTAGAGGGTATAATTGTAATGTTTTTCAAATATTCATAGTTATCTGATAAGGTAACATGTTGCTTCCGGAACAGACTGCAATCCTAACTTCATATTTTGAAGGCTTTTTCTAAAATTATTAGTTCTTTACTGTGGATTCAGTGTTACTGACCTGAGTTTCATGTTAATATGTATACGAACAATCACCTATGGAAAACACTTGCAGGTTCCATCAGAGCTGGAATAACAGCTCACAGGTAACTCAGTACTTCATAATACACAGTCTTGAATTTTCTCTCTCTTAATGTTGGACTTGGGTTTCCCAGTACCTCTGATGTACAGAGAGAACATAGACTTCTTTGTTTTTAGCTGACCCCAGCTGAATTATTAGGGGCATTGTTAAGCCAGTGGCTAAGGTAGTCTTCATTTAGAGTAAGACATTGGAAATTCCATGTACATTCTTTATATGGAAATGTTTATACAATATAAACTTCTGCTTAGTAAAGCAACTCTTTTTCATCTGGACAGTCTCTCCATACAATGCATCATGCCAGACAATAGATGAAGTGTTTTAGTGGTGGTAAGCAGTGTGTGTGTATATGTATATACATATTAAAAATATATATTTATATATATTCAACCACATGTGAGATGTCCTTTCATTTCCTGCCTTTTAAGGGGAGATTGTATCACATAGCTACCTACCCCCCAGTAGGATGTTTAGCTCTCACATTTGAATGCCTCAGAGCTCATTTTTTGAAATGGGAGGGAGACAAATTACCTACATGTTATAAACGGACGAATCTATCCCTTAGAAGTTGTAATTAAAATTCTTCTACACGTTGCAAAAAATACAGGGAAATCACTTTGAAATGGTGATAGTGTGTGTAGTAGCTGTTTAAAATACTGCTCCTAATAATAAATTCCTGAAGACAATATTCATCTAATGTCTAAACTTTTGCATGGTCTCTTTGCAGCGGCCGAGATGCAGTGTTTCCCAAAATAAGTTTTACTGTTTCAAATGACTGCAAATAAAAATTGCAAACATCTTTGTTGTTTGTGCTTACAGACATGTGCTCAAAAAAAATCTATTCTAAAACGATTTGTCGTACAGTTGCTTTTAGGGATGAAAGGAAGACAAAGGCAGCACAACAGAATGCTTTTTCTGTAATATTTGTAATTGTGATGTAAATAATTTAGTCTACATTATATTCCAGTATTTCCTTCTCACTTTAAAGGAGAAATGGAAACAGCCTATCCACCTTAGCTACCACATGCGCTGACCAAACGTGGATTCTCTTCATTTAACCGTCAAGTACCCAGCTCTCCATTTCCCCTATTATGAGATGGCCGCCTTTCTGCATTCACACCGCCGATGTACCCGGCTACTTCAGATGCCCCGTGAACCTTCGTTAAATCAGTGCAATGTACGTTGAGTTGAGTCGTTGCGCCAGCTCCTACAGCTCACATACGGATAAAAAAACATTAACGTATTTGAAATAAATACATGCCGAAGTATCACCGACCTTGGCGTGAATTAGTATGTGCTTAAGGTTTTCCCTGGATAGGAATGCTTCTCTAATGTAGGCAAAGTTATCTTGTAAGAGAAAGCAGTATCTATTCTATAGCTGCAATGACTACAGGCAAGTAAAGCCATGCTGGCTATTTAATGTGTAGGTAAGAGCTGCTTGTCCCACAGTTCTCATTCAGTTTTCACTCCAATATTAATTTTGTCCGGGAAGTGGTTTCAAGTTTTATGTTGTTTTATTGATCCACTGACACATTGAAAATTCAAATGTGGCTTAAAGATATGTACTGTATTGCATGGTAAGGGTAAACTGTCAGAATTGGTTCTACAGAGCCATAGCCATTAACTTGTATCCTTGGAGTTCGTACATTTAGCTCGGGTCATTTTTAATTCAAAGACAATGCTGCATGAAAAGGTTTCTTATAAAGCATTAATTTGTCGCTAAATATTAACGGACTTAGCTGTGAATTTTTAACGTATGCTATGCCAAACTACTTCAAAATGCAATGTGTATTTTTGCTTTTGAAATAGAAATGACAAACGCAACTAGAGGAAATGGGTGGTTTTATTTTCAGATGCACTGTGCTGCTGCTCACAGGGTTCCTTCTGAGGAAGACTAAAAAAGTTCTCAGCAACTTTTAGTAGGACTGGGTGAGAATAGCTTTTATTTCTGCTGTTGATCTCTTGATAGTTATAGATTTTGTTGCCTGTGTCATTACTTCATGTTGGGGTAATTTGAAAAAATGAAGTAAAACTCTAAGTGTCACAGGTGAATCAATTACCCACGGTTTGGGTAAGACGCGGTTATGTGTTTGTGAGTTTTCGGTGGATTCGTAACTTGCTACGCTGGTGATTCAGCATGGCTGGGCTTCATTTGAGGTTTGTTATTGCGTTGTCTTGTTAAGCTGCAGCTGAATCTGGCTAATACCGACTTGAAAACAAGCAAGCAAGATGGCACTGTTGTATCATGGTGTTCGAATGGCTGTTGGGTCCGTCATCGCCCCGAACAAAAGGAGCAGATGCCTTGCAGTGGGCACACACACACAAAAGGATTGTCGCTATACGTAACTGCGAAAAATTGATCTCATCATTGCGACGTGTTTCCTAAAATTAAGTCTGAGCTTTCTTTTTACTGATTTTCCCCCTCAATACTCTTAAGTCAAACAATTTTTACCTTCCTCATGACCTGGGTGCCACTTTGTTAGTTATTTCCTTGGTCTTTTGGTAGTGGAGTGTTGGAAGATGTGGCTATCTGCACCTGGGATTTTATCAGAAAATAAGTGGAGGTTAAGGAATAACTTATTAGGGTTGATCTCACTGTGTGGGCAAACTGGAGAGGCTGAAGGGGTGTGCGGGGGGTGTTTCCACAGCTTCATTTAGTAGCTTCTGATGAGTTGGCATACTCCTTTCTTCAAAGGAGTAACTATCTTCATCTGGTTTTGTGTCTTACCAGAGCACGTAGCATATATTGTATAATACAAAATGTCTCATTCATAATGCTGGGCCTTTCTAAAAATACATTTTATTTCAGACAGTGTTTATTGATGCAGATATAAGTGAAACTCATAGAATCTGTTTTCACAGAATCTCAAAACCAATACTCAGTGACTGATTCTGACTTTAATATGTAGGTCTATAAAATAAGAGAAGAAAGCAAACCTTACAGTATTACCTATTCTCTTGTGTGTGTCTGCTTAGAAGTCTTTCACAGTCAGCAGGTGGTGTATTTTATGCGCTTAATTTTCCCTCGCAATATGAAGGCGCCTTGCCATTTCTCTTCTACAGCAGTAAATGGATGTTGCTGTTGCTTGTGGAAGGCAGTGAATTCACCATTTTCATTTTTACCTTTAAAAAGTCAATATTCATAAAATGAGAGGCAAAAATAATCTGTTGTGGTTGCCTAATATGGGCATGGATATTATTTGATCAGCAAAATAAGTGATTTAATTTCAGATAAAGGAAGCACCTGTTTCTCTGTCCCTGTATTGCTGGGCTTTTTCCCCCCCCCCCCCCCCTCTGTTTTTATTCTTTTCCCCTGCACGGAGGGCCTGAATGCCAACAAAAATAGCCTAGAAGGGTGTTAATGTTCTTCTCCATGAGCTATCAGATCCACGAATATGTTTTATTTGAAATGCCTAAGATTCCCTCATGAAGCTCTCAGGCTGCGATAGCGACTGGAGCACGTACATGGGTTTCTTTGTGCGTCCCAAAGGTAGGTATACGTGTAGTTTATTTTGACCTACTGGTTCTGGGAACGAAGTGAATGGGAGAGCTATGTAAGGCAAAGTCTTAGCAATAGGCCTTCTGTCAAGGGGAGTTCGCTTGCTTTGGAGCTGGACCAGCCATCAGTGTAAACTGCAGCGTGAGTGCAGCGGAGGAAAAAAATGCATCGCCTCTGCCAGATCTCCTGCTGCAACGAAAGGAATATTTCCCCCCTTCTGTGCCTTGCTCCATGTTCTATCTTTTTAACAGCTTCATTTCCTTTTTTTTCAACATATCTATCACTGAAATGCTTTCCATCATTTCAGGCTATTTTTATCCTCTTATCATAGTTATTTCCTTGGGTAAGTAGTTTCCTGGCGTTGCTGCTGGCGTATGCTGCTGGGAGCTGGAACGCGCGATGTGGTACAGTAGGTACGGGCTGTGTGGGAGATGAGAGGCAGCGCTTCAGCAATCCTTTTCTTTTTTTGCCCGCTTCAAATAAAACAGCTCCCACGTCAGCAGAATGGTGCCGTTGAAGGAAGGGAAAAAAAAAAAGAGAAATAAAAAAAACCAAACCCAGAAAACCTACTCAAACTTCATGGATGTAAAATATATTCAAGGAGTCGAAAGGCAGAATAACTAATTTTTCCAGTTTGCCTAGCTGTGCAATCAACTGGGTGCTCTTTGCTATTTTTTTGGATATGTTTTAATCCCTGCAGCTGAGTTAGAGTGACAGTGTCTCTTATCAAAGTACCTGGGGGGAGAAGGTTGGAGGGCGTGGGTGGAGGCTGTAGCATGGACCTTTGATTACTGTATTTACAGGTTCTGATATTTTGTCTAACAAAATCAGCATTAACAGGTGGGGACTGAAAATCTCCACTATGCACAGCAGGAGCATGGAAACCATGGTACCTGTTGTTCAAGCTCTCCTACAGGCATGCAATCCCATACGTGCCTCTTTATGTGCTATTTGTTATGAGTGTATTCTGACTTGGTCTTTTCAGTGCAATTATTTTGAGGGGTTTTGCATACTATTCCATACACAAGAAAAGTAATTGTTTCCTCACGTACCTTTTTGGGGGTGGTTTTGATCAAGATTCCCTGGGAGCATTTGTTCTGCTTTCTTACTATGGTTTACTGACTTTATAATCCCTCAAAAATTAATAGGGGTGTGGAGGAGGGAATTACACAGGGGTGTCTGCACATCACTGGAATGAGCAGTTCTCTAAGTCTTGAAAACCTTTTCTAGAAAATGTCATCATTTTCCCTAGATTCTATAGAAACTCACTACATGAAGTAGTAGCAGAGGAGATGCTGATTTAAAAGAATGCATATCATATGTCAAACTGCGATGCAAAGGGAAGAAAAATACATAAGCACTTTTTTTAATCTCCTAAAAAAACCCAAAGAACCCAACACTTTGTTAGGGCTTAAACTGACATTGAAATGCATTGGCTATGTGACTTTTTACCATTAAATTGGAGTAATGGCATTTTACTCATTTCTGTTACTGGGTCATTTCTTGTGCATGCTATATTAAAAATTTTAAAATTAAAATATTAAAAATACTATTGACTTCCTTAAACACACAGAAGATAACCCGAAGAAATGCTAACTAATAAGCTTCCTTAAGACAGAAGCAAGTTTTTTAGGTCCTCTGTTGTTGAAAAGGACTGCCTCGAAGTGAATGTAGACTCCTATGTAATAGAAGCTTTAATATTGTTGAATTAGAAATCCAACCTTTGTTGTGTTTTAAATCACCCTTGCAGTTGTTCAGCCAATCTTGATATTCCTTTTTTTCACCCCCTATGTTTCTAGCCAAACAAATGTTCTGGGCCAATTGAAAAATAGATGGGGCAAATGCTTTTCAGAACTTGTCTGGTAGCTTCCTTGGAGCTTCAAGGTATATCATATTTGATAATAAATGCTACCTGTGAAAAATGAGTTACCAAACTGAAAGGTGTGGGTCCAACTGAGCTACGAGTGGAGTTGTGAATCTGACAGATGTTAACTTGATTGTGGTTGTATTTGAAGGTAATTTGAAATAATTTGGCTGCAGATGGAATTACTTTTGAGAAAAACTGAAAATTAGATCTCTACCGTATGTTAACTTCAATGAGAACTTTGTTATTCAGCAAAACGTGGTTGCATTTGTGGTGTAGTGAAATACTTCTCCATGATGATAGTCAACCGTATCCACCTTTAAACTGTGACTTCAATTTTACTACTACCTTATTTTGTAACTTGATGTTGACTTTGGAAATGTTACATCATTAACCTAAGGTGCTGGTATGACGTTACTGCAGTTCCCCTCTTTTCAGGGTTCAGCCTGATCTATTCCCACAGTGCAAAGAACTCTGTTGCTGTTTGTTTTTTGTTTCTTCTCCTCGATTCATGCTTTTGAGTTATGCCATGCTCCTACTGTTCAAAATTAAGGTTTATAACTCACCTTTATCTTTGATCACAGCATTCTCATATCCATTTTGTGCTTTTGCTATTGGATTTTTAACAATAGGTTTCACTTACTAATTTTGTCTTCTATTCTTCTAGATATAATAGCCTGTATTACCTGGCTTGACTTAATGAAATAATGATTGTTACTTAAAAATAACTCTTCATTGCAAATGTCTAGGTATCACTTCTTTGCCTTTAGGTTTACTACCATTTGGTGCCTTTTTTTTTTTTTTTTTTTTGGCATTCCAGTAAGTTAAATGTACTAATATGTTAGAAATGCGAGCCACAACATTGTCTTTGCATGTTTTTGATTGCCATCGGATTATGGCTTTGAAGGACTATTACTTGTAAAATTACTCTGCTGTAATTAGCAGTCACAATTAATAATGAGTGTTAGGAGTAAGAGCATCCTCAGTCTGTACTGTCATGTTTGGCTCACAAAATCTCTGCAGGTAGGTTAGGGTCAAATCTGTTTTTCCTGTTGATCTCTTTCTAGTGCAAGTACCATTAAGGAAAATGAAGGCTTCCTTGTCTCTTGCTGTCTCTTAAGGCTTCGGTAGCACGTAACTGCTTTGGGAACTCAAAGCTTTTATTTTAAATGCTAAAGCAGGCACGCCAAACTCTTCTTTGATCAAGCCTTTAGGATATTATGGATCTTTGAAGAAAATGCGTGATACTCAATGGCAAGAAACCACAGTGAGGCTTATTGTTCAAATTACTTTCAATTATTACCTTTTAATAATTTAAATAACTTTAAGGATTACATAAGCCTTAAACTCATGAATTTGTGTTGGGACATTGTGTGTTGAATGACACAACTAAAGCAAGTAGGGTTGGGTTTGTGGAGAGCACCGGTGCTGGTGTGCACAATCATCCTCAGAAGAATCTTCAGAAAAGCAGATTCTTCTTTCTAGAAGTTTGTATGTGGCTAGAGCTGGGTTGAATTGAGCCTGGGATAAAAGATTAGATCCAAGATCTCCCTGAAAACTTTAAAGAAACTTGAGGCTTGCTCTTAAGCCCTAGTCCGAACAGCACAGCTAGAGCCCATCTTTTTCAAAAGCTGTAATATCCTACAGATTTTAGTCTTTCTGTTATTTGGCGAAATTATGCTGTGTATCAGTTTCTTCATCTGAATTTTCCTGCCTTCGTTCGTCACTCCAGGTAAAATAAAGAACTTTTCTAGAAAGGCAGCAAGATGGGTATGGACATGGGTGTGTACAGTGAGGTTGAAAGGGATGTGACCGCTTGTGATGTCTGCATGGCAGGCAGAAGGTATTTTCAAAGACGACAGAACACAACCCCTCAAAACCTGGCACGACAAAGCAAATCCAGAATTATCTTGATGCCCTTCAGAGCGGACATCTCAGCACAGTATATTGCACTTGTTTCCTATAAAGCCCCAGCGGAGCACACCCTCTTCCAAAACAACAGGTCAGTTCTAGTATCATTATTACATCTAGCTAAATCTGTTCAGTTGGTTTTTGTTTTCTTTTTTTTTTTTTTTTTAACCACAGATGTTTCATATCCCCATGGTGTTATTAAAGCTGTTTGCATTAGCATTTTGGAAACTGTTTTCAAGCATTTGTACCTGCCCCTAACTACCACTTTATTTGTCCTTTCAAAGCAGACAGCTTTGGCTTGTTTAGGTGCTTTTTACTCGGTTGTGCTTCCCAAAGTGATCACCTTGTTATATAGCTATTTTAAAATCAAACTGGAGGCTTTTCCTTTTCATGTATATCTATAGCTTTTTATTTTTTCTTTCTCTCTTTTTAGTTTGCCTTTTATACTGTGATGCCATTTAGCATTATTGAATTCTATTACAGGAATAGGGGGTAAAGTTTGATGCTATTCAAATTAATCAGCGTATTTCATATAATATGAGAAATTAAATAAATATAATTATTAAAATATGAAATTTTGTGGTGATGAAAAGTGATCAAATAACTTTATCACTGATGGTAAATAAGACATTTTAAAATCTTCAGTTACTTGTTCATGTTTTAGATTACGCTAACATAAGACATGATGTTCTAACTTGATGTTTGGTTTAAAATAATAGTGAACATGAGGTTTGTAGGGGCAGATGTAAGCAGCTGGACGTGCCAGATCATACCTTCTGGGTAGAAGGAGGCAGACACAGTAACTTCAGGAGGGAGGATAGGAATGTGGTGTGTGTGTAGGTAGGGCCATCGTAGCTTCAGTTCTGCAAAGCTTTTTTTAAATCAGTTGACTAATACAAGGAAGTAGCCATCAGTAACAGAAGACATGATTTTGTCCAGTTCACTGAGTGAAGAGAAGCATAGGTGAACTCCCCGTTGAGAGTACTGCCTTCAAGATGTCTCGTTTTCTTTAGTATATTCAATTTGTTGTTCTAAACCAACTATATCATTATTCTTCAGCTACAGGAACTGTCCTCCCTCTTGCTTTCCTTGCCTAACACGTCGCTGCCTCATTTCTTCCCTCATTTTCATCTATACAAAGAAGTGATGCATGCCATGACTTTTGCACCGGCCCTATATTTCCTTTTGTTTCCATAGGGTTGGGGATGGCCAGAAAGGTAGGCTTGCTTTATCTACCACGCCCCAGAAATTCATGCTGAAACACAGGTAACCGGGCTTAGTATTCTGCTTTGACATCAGGGCGCTTGGGGATCAGCCTCCATAGGACTATGAATCCCTTTAACATTCAAATATTAAAGTGTCGCTCACCTTCCAGCCTCTAGGCTGGTTGTGGTTGTCCTTGTTAAACCCTAGACTGACAAATGATTTTTAAACCTCAAAATGCATAGGGAGTCCTCATTCTTTTTAGCATTTGGCTCAATTCCTATGGTATGTATCCACAGATGTTCCTAACTAGGTCAGAAAATGAAGGTTTAGCACTGACATGGTTGGAAGTAAATAAAGCAGGGCCTTTCAGATACTACTTGACTTCCCCCCCCCCCTTCCCCCGACTTGAAACTGCTACTACATCTTGATCAAAGATCCAGTGCTGCAGTCATGGAG
The DNA here is from genome assembly GCF_026419915.1 of Harpia harpyja. Classification (NCBI taxonomy): domain Eukaryota; kingdom Metazoa; phylum Chordata; class Aves; order Accipitriformes; family Accipitridae; genus Harpia; species Harpia harpyja. The sequence goes on along the minus strand of NC_068955.1, from coordinate 29,426,640 downwards.
ATTATTAGTAGAGAGGGTAAAATGGCTATTTAAGGGTCTGCGTGAACAGGTTTCGTCACGTAGTGAATCAGTCTGGGTGTGCTGCAGGGAGATGGCAGACGCTTCGGAGCAGAAAATGGAGAGAAAAGCTCTCCCAGCTAGTTACGCTGCTATATTAAGACTTTTCTCTCCTTTAAGCAGGACAGATCAATCTTAAACAAATTTGAACTAACCACTGAGTAAGCTTCCATCTGTAGCAAGAAGTTTGGTTATTACAGAGCTTCTCATTGCATTGAGCACCAGATTGCCAACAACACCCTAGCCCCAGGAGAAATCAAAGATGGTTTTGGAATGCTATTGCGTAAGCTGCATCTGAAGATCTGCCCCTTGTTCAATTCGACTAACCTTCAAATATCAGTGGGATTTCTTTTGTCAGATGACTGAAACCTTTGCTTGTGTGTTTACCTTTTTTACTGATACTTGGGTGCTTTGTCATGTAGACTAGTTTGTATTTCATACCAAAAAGAATTCTCTGTATCCAATACCTGACCTGAAAGTGTTACCAAAGAGAGCTGTTAAACTTATAAATCTACTTCCCAAATGCATCCTACGACTCACAGTGGTCACTCACATTTTCACATCATGAAACATGCCAAGCTAGAGGGTGGTAAGAATCAAATTAATTAGCAAAACTATGGGGAATCTGGATATTTCTTCCCTTTATTTTAATTTCAGCATTAATCCCACTTTAAAACTCATTATGCTAGTGCTTGTAACTAACGGAGGCTGACTTACCAACTTCATCGCTGTTTTGCACGAGCATGTCTCTCATCTAGAGCGTGAAAAACAAATGACACTTGTTCAAAAGAAAGCTGATGTTACTTGTACCATGGGGTATCAATTAAAGCAAACACTTTTCAATTTGCTTTGTCAAGTAGGGGCAAAGCAGGGGATGAACAGAAGAGAGAACAGGATTCAGCTTTCACTTTGTTGGATACGTTGCCTCAATTCCACGCCAGAAACCTAAACAAATGACGGTACGACCACCGTTTCTCATAAAAACCAGTGAGGTGGAACAGGAGATTGCCAGTCACTACTCTAGGGATCGAGATGCTTACCCAACATGCGAGAGAACCTGGTTTTGGATCCCCGTCCTCAGGCGATGAGGTATGAACCTGGGAGTGGTCCAAGAGCATTCAGATGCAGTATTCAGGATAGGGTTACCTCGACCTCTTATTTTCTACAGCTTTGTAAAACAAGCAAAAATCCTAGGTGCTCCTTGGCACGGGAACTTACCGCCTCGCCTCCAGGTGAGTGCCATAGCCAGCAGACACTCGAGTCGCTCGCTACCTTCTGCCCAAAGCCTCGGTAGGAATTTTGTACAAAATGAAATACTGTCAACAGAAGAGGAGTCACCTTGCCATGCCGTAAGAGCTAGCGATTGCAACATTCTGCAGGCTTGTGCAAGGATTTGGTTCCAGTAACAGCTTGGGATGAGGCCAGCAGAGGGTTTGAACCACGGTGCTGCTGCGGAGTCCAAAACCACCACTGGCTCATCTTTCATTTTCCAGATTTGCCCGTGAAAAAACATGGGTTTTAATTTATGCTGTTTAGTATATTCAATTTAAACTCATTACCAGGGATGGGTTAACCAAAATTAGGTTTTAATGGATAATTTATTTGCTGAAAAAAATCGTGCCGCTTCGATAATCGGAATTTTCCAGTGATCATTAGGTAAAATGTTTGTGGCAATGAGAAGGTCTGTGAAGCGACTGAGTGATCCAGTTTGTCTTTCTGGCACTGATATTGGCTAATGTTTTCCCAGTTGCCAGAAAATCTGCAGGTATCACAGCTGTGTTGTATGCCGTGGGGTGAAAGAGCAGCACTACGTATGAGGTTTGCAACTCTAGTCTTTCTATTAAATCCTATTTTAAATGGAGCATATTAGTGCATCGGGGTGTTCTTAACTTCTTAGCACTACAGGAAACACTACAGAAAATACCACTGTTTAGTAGAAAAATATCAGCTAGTACCTGAATGGGTATATACTTACTGTTTAACGTTAGTAAAAGCCAAAGTTTTGCACTTCAAGACCAAACTTCTGGTTTGTGAGCAGAAATTATCTGTGCATCCTATTGACTGCCTTTTTAGTAAAATGAGTGATATTGTTATTAAGCCATTACATTAGCAGGGAGTGGGGGTTTTTGCCGTTGTTTGTTAGCAACAAGTTGTGGAAAATCAAGTTAGCAACAATTCTGCTTCGGGATAAGAAATTAATTTCAAAGTAAGTAGGTAAAAATAGTAACTTGAGCCAAGCTATCATGAGTGATTTCAACCTCCCATCTGAATTCCAAGCAAAATACTGTGTAAAGGAAGAGTTGCAGTTATAGGGTAGAGATTCCCAAGGTTCCTTACCAGACCAAAGGACTTACAGAAATGTACTCTAATAGTAAAAATGTAAATGATGATCCTCCAGTATGTGTTTTCAACTCTTTTAATTGACAACTCTCACTAAATTTGGCAATATATTTAGCAGTGTTTAATCTCAGGTACAATTTAACAAGAAAGATGGCAACCAGAGAGGCTGGGTAAACAAGTTATTAAAAAAGTTCCTGGTTGCCATCAGTGTATTTGTTTTCAAACTAGGTCTCTTAGTTTGTTTCCCATCACAATGTCCTGAGAAGACCTTGCTCTAGTTTTTTGGGGGTTTTGGTGTTTTGTTTTTTGTTTGGTTTTTTTTTTTAAAGCTTTGACATGTGTTCTTCCCACGATGTGTACAAATATTCCATTAGAGTTAATCAATCAACACCAAATAACAAATGCTTTTACTATTAATGGGAGCAATGGATGTGCGAGGAGGACAGAACCGTGTGTGTAAAAGCAGCAGAAAGAACAGGTGGAAGCGCTGTGGGGTGTTTGCTGTTTGAAAATATCCCAGGCGGGTCTCGTGTTGGATTTGTATGGCTGCCTTTTGAGATAGAGCCGGATTAGGGGGTCATAAAATGTGCAGCTTGTTTTCCAGTTATGGACTTTGCCAGATAATGAAAGTGGGAATAGGGTACTGCTTATAATATATAAGGATGGGAGGAAGAGAAAAGAATAATTCATTTAAGAAACATCCCGTCTTTTTCCATTTATCAATGCAACATACCAGATGCATGTTTTTAGCACATTCCACCTGGAGGTATTCTTCAGTACTTGGTAGTTTAAATAGCAATTTCTGCTGTTTACCTGTCGTGTTTTTAACTTGCTCTGTCTTTTAGCTTCCGAGGCTGTCTCAGCTAGCTGGAGAGCTCAAGACGAGCGGCAGGGATGGCTGTCCAGTTCTTGTGCCGCTCTGGCACGCAGCTCACCGCCGAAAGACGTGGGCGTTTGCCGTAGCGGCCGCCTCGGCAGCAGCCGCGTCCGAAGGTGTTGACCACTCGTTGCGTGTGGCCGTCTGCTTTGGTTTGCTTCCTTCATGGTGAGGGGGGGAAAGGGGTGATGGCTAGAGCCAAATAACTGTTATTATATGTATTATTCTACTAAAAAAAGTGTGAGTAAACCACATACCCAGCGTGCTTAAAAGTAGCTAATTATATGGCCTGGGGATCAGAGGATTTGTATAAAAAATTAAATTGCCATTTAGTCCCCTCAGAGTTTGGCCTGTTTCTTTTAGTTATGATTCCTAAATGGACATCCCTGACAAAATATATGTGCAATTTTCTTAGCTTAATTTATAGTCGGTTGCTCAGCATCATTGGTGCTGAACCTTTTTATACCAGAAATTAATCTCTCCGTAGTCAGCTGCGCGCTAGGGAAGCAAGAGCATGAGTGCACAAAGGAAAAATGAATCAGTGTTCAGACAGTGAGTGTTTTATTTTTTGCAGTCATTATTGCAGCATTCAAACAAGTCTCTGTCCTTTTGGTTATACCCAAGTGTTTGTTTTATTAAGTATTCTTTCAAAGAGGTAATAAACCTAGTGATAAAGGGAATGTATATTTTTTAAATTATCTGAAGCTAATGGGTTTTTTTGTTTTAAAAAAATGAGACCTTAAGAAACAAATTTCATCAAGAACTTTTTTCTTGAGTTTCAGTATATACAATACTTTGTCTTGGGGAAGAAAACTCTACAGGATTAGACCAGATCTTTTAACTATACAACCTCCAATTTAAAAAAGTTACAGCAAGTACAGTGTGGGTTTTTTTAAAGAAGCTACTATTTTCCATTAAAATGATGGTAATTTTATGAGTATATTTCTCTTCACTGTGAAATTTTATGAATTAATTCAATTGACCAGGTGAATAAGAGTCTTTTCTTAGTTAAGTTATTTAACTCCGGTCTCACGTGAGGGGGAGATTTCCCGTGGAGCTATTTTTGATTTATGTTAAGCTGAAACTTTATCTGAATTTTAGGTCCTTTTCTATTAAGCAAACACTTGTGCATTGTTTCACTTGTATAGTTTTATCATGAACCTCCCTTGAACTACGCATGGATGACGTGAACAGAAGTCTTACATATGACAAACATCTGTTAAAGACTGTAAGGAAGTCCTGTATAATCTTAAATAGCAAATTCTTAGAATGGGATATACAGTATGAGTAAAAAGTCACTGGTTGAGGCTGAGGATGACAGTGTTGCCACTAATATTTTAACTAAATTCACAGAAGAGGGTTCTTACAGCCCTTTCCACTTTATTTCTTTTTAATTTAGACTTAGTGACTGATACTGACATTTTGTGCAGTTCACAGCAAATGAAACATTGGACTAGAAAGGTTTTTCATTTGGTAGAAAAGCAGATGTTTAGAAAAATGAATTGCATTTAAAAAACCCCAACCAACCAACCAGCTACACCACCACGCCAACTGGGGAGTATCTTATTAAGCACAAAAATCTGATTCTTGCTGAGAGCCTTTTTCAATAAGCTTAGATGATGTAGGTTCAAAAGATCTGCTGTGGGCTCTGATGAATGTTTTGTAAATTTATCACAGGTTAAAAAGTGTGTGAGTAGTTCAGATTTACTTGCTTTTTTTGCTCTCAGGACAATAATTCCCTATGGGATAGAGCAGCATTACTAATACCTTCAAAGGCATATGTTGGCTTTACCAGGCTTCCAGGTAGAGTGAGGGAAGAAGGGATAAAAATCTCCCCCGCCCCGCCCCGTTTTCTTCCTTCGTCTTGCTTAATGGGCCACATACGTTTCAAATAAATTTTGCAGATCTAAGTTTAAAGAAAAATACCCATCCAGAGTATTCTTCAACTATAATTAATAACAAGCATAATGAGTCATTTATTGTTTGCAGAGGCATTGAGGCATTTATTAATGTCACATTTTACTAATGATTTAAGAAAGGATAAGTTAATAACTCTGAGTTATGACCCACTGATACTATTGACTCATTTAGTATTTTGTAATGCTGACTTGAGTGTACTTACAGAGTGTTAAATGCTCTGGCCTGGATCTGATACAATATTCACACACATGCTTAATTTGGGAAGTTATGGAGAGGCTTAATCCTATTCACACATTTGTGATTGCTGCATTTGCTGTGGGACATCACGCAGTCTTAATTGGAAGGATGTTCATTGAGCATATGCCATTAATAAATAACGAGCACCATAAATACAGTGACCTTTGAGATAATTGTCATTTACATGTTTTGATTCATTACTGCATTTTCCTCTTGTTTATTCATCAGGCATGAAAATGTATGAATTTCTTAGCTTCCCAATGCCTAGCAATATATCATGTGTTTTATGATAACTTGTAAGGGATTTTAGAGAAAATGTTTTGCTATCTCTGCTTTAAATACAGGAAATGACAGAACGATGGAATTAAGCACTTTAATTGGCATAGCAGTGACTATCTATCACTTCATGAATTTAAATGTAAATATGTAAACAGACTTCATATTCCTTGCAGACATGTAGATTCATGTAGACATACCCCAGCCTAACCCGATGCTCTGCGGCTTTCCCACTGATTCAAGAAGAGCACCATCGGCAGAAGGCTCACAGCATCTCTGCTGCTGTGGGGTGAATATTGTAGCCTACACCTAGCTCTGTGCTACTGATCGCTATCATGCTGGTTTAAAGCCGGTTTGGGCACGTCTACATGAGCTGTAGTCGCAGCTGATTGCCAAGCAGACGTTGTATGTAATTCCCATATTCCTGTTTAAGTTGGCAGGTGTGTATATGCGGGGGGGAGAAGAAGAAAAAAAACCCAAACCCAAATCAAAATTACAAAAAAAAAAAAAAGGGCAAATCGAGAATATTTCTAATATGTAAATTTATAAAATAACAGTTGAGATGTGATCCTTTCAGTTTAAGTCATCCTCAAACCATTTGCAAAGCTGGTTCAATCTCCTTTAGCTTTCTTTTCACGTGATACACGAAATGCAGGGTCTTCTGAAGATTTTGAGGTCAAGTTTAATTTTACTGTCTGAAAATAATTTAAGGATAATATTAAATTTTTTTTGTTGTTTTCTGATGAGGGTTAGAGTTGACACGTAATAGTTGAAGAACACGGTCTGTCGAGAACGTGAGGCATGTACGCAGTACATTTAAAGTAAACATTTGGTTGTGATAGGAGGGTTTCTATCCATAAGCAATGCTTAGTTGCTTCCTCTTAAATACCAAGTTATGGTGAAACATAATTTCACTTTGCTATTATAATGGCCTGAGTTATAAACCGAAGCTTCCATTTTCTTTTTCCTACCTTTTTGTATTAAGCTTGCATGTACCCAAAGCAGCGAAATGTTTTAATCAGAAGACCAAGAGGCCTTTTTATTTCCTCTACCCCAACAATCTGAATCATTTCCAAACTATTGATTGATAGTACATCTCATTTTATTAACTCGCCGTGTTGACTCTTCCTAATGGAGTAATTACTCTCCTGATGCTCTGATTCAGCAGCCCCTTCTAATGCACACGCATTCCTTTGATTCAATTTCTCTGAAATAAAAGGGCAGCTCTGTTGGTGAAGGTTTTGCGTCTGGCACCGTGGTCTTGTACTGATGAGCTCTATGAGCAACTTCAGCTCACAGACCCTTTGAAATAATCCCTGGAAGTTGTGCTTCCCTCTTTACATGAAGCACTTTGGTGAGCAGCAAAGTGGTGTATGATCTATTTTTATCCGTAATGCACCCGTGAAACTCATCTAGAGGAGCGGTATCAAGTTGTTAAGGAAACCTTCAGTCGGATCTTTGCTTGCTTGTGGCTTAGAAGAGCCCTAGTCCTTTATATGTGTATAGCTTCTGGAAAGGTTCTTCAGCCTTTTGGAGATCTCTTGGAGTTCAATTTACTACACCAAGGAAGCAATCAGACAAACAAGAATTGAGTTAATGTTGTTGCTGCTGCTTTTTTTTTTTTTTTTTTTTGGTAGAGTATATAGCTAAAATGTTAAGAGGCAACATATTAAATTCTAATATACCAAATGTGAGAAGAACCCAGGATGAGAAAAAAGGGATGCAGAGGGACAGAATCCACAAGCGAGTTGGATACCCTCGTGGTGTTTCACAAGTCTCCAATCTTATTTGTAACTATATTTGTACCTAAAGTAAGTTCTTGCAGTCTTACTAACTTCCCTTTCCCTCTATAGCCTGCCACCCCCCCCCCCCCCCCCAAATCAAACCCCAAACACAGAACTTTCTTGCTTTTAGTTCCCCTAGTATAGCAGCCTTGCCCATCTTTCATTATTGCTTCTTGCGAGCCTTAATCTGAAAATCCATCACATTGAGTCCTTGGAGGCTTCTTTTGGAGGTGTGGAGAAGAAGAGTAATTATCAGGTTTACGATAATCTGTTCCAATATTAATAACTTGCATTGCAGGAAATGAAGATGTAATTTTGACTCATAGGACCAAATCCTGATGGGCAAATGGGTTCAGACTGGCCTTTAATCTGAATACAGTTGTCTGCATTGTCTGGCCCCTTCAGTCTGTCCCTAGGTTGGTGACTAAGACAGTGATTGCACTTTGGTGGGAATAGCAAACTTTTCTCAACAGCAATGACTTCAGAGATATTCCAATAATACTGTTTTTGTGGTTTGCTTTGTTTTTTTTTTTTCCCTGCATGTCATTGTATCTATGCGAAGGTTTGAATTTTCAGCAAATAATCATTAAAATGATGTTCATTCTGTGCCTTCCTTAAAATGCTGATTCATACCCAGACTTAATGAGAGTCTGGATACAATAAATGGGCAGAAAACTGCTGGAAGCTGTAAGTGACTGAGATGGACTAGCCTAGCCTAGAGTTTCCTGCAGTAAGAAGAGAATTTTCCATCTGAATCAAGGAGGAAGAGAAATACAAGTGAGATGATATGTTGCATCCTTTATAGAGGAAGACTTGGAAGCAACTCCCATTAGAAAAAATCAATTTGCTTCACAATACCAGGCTACACCATATCTTTTCTAGGATTTTGCACCTCGTGAAGGTAAATGTTGACTTTTTCTTTGTCTTCTGAAGTCCGTATTCTTGGATGAACTTTATTATGCGTTCTCACACAATAGCAGGCTTCAGTGCCTCAGAACAAAGCCTTATGGTATCTTTTTACTGCTGGTGATAGTATGTACCAGATGGAATTGATTTAGGAGACTAGAGCAGATATGAATTGTTTCGAATTTGAATATCTTTCCATCAGAAATTTTTATCCCTTACACTTTTTCCTATGCTAATATATAATCTATTGGCACACAAATAATACAGTATTTTCTTCATGCCATGATTATTTAAGTTTCTATCAGTGTTCTATGGTTGATGGAAAACTGGCAGAGCTCGATCTGGCATAGCTAGACCAGTTTAAAGGATTATCAGTTTGCATGTTTGGCATTCTTGGCCTGTTAAGCGTTGTATTTTATACTTAATGCTTCAAGATTAGCATGATAGATTAGCATGCTTAGTTAAATGTTTTTACAATTTATGGTCTTATTAACTGTTCTGTTGTTCCTAGGAAATATGTCTGTCTTTTTTTTCTTGATGGATGTCATGTCACAGTAATACCTCAGCTTGTAAATCAGGTGTTGCTTTATGCTATGGTGATGTTAGAATCAATTTCAGATTAAAAGTACTGAGAGATATATAAATGAAGATATCTAGATATATAAAAAAACATCAGGAAGTGCAAAAAATCCTTCTGCTGACTTATGATATAAATTCACAAACTCTGTCATCTGCCTTGCAAGCCTTGTTACTGTAGTGCTCTCCACAGGCACAGTTAAATTTACTGGAGGTAAAATGAAGGAGCTTGGCAAGTCCAAGAGGCATCAGAATTCAAGAGATACCAAGAGCTTATGCATCTTTAGGCTTAACAGCAGGATGTGTGAAACTCGAGATCAGGAACGAGCAAGCCTGTAAAAGAGTACAAAGCTGCTGTTTAACTCTTGTTCTAAAGGCCGTATGTGATCTCGCACATACGTGCTTATATACGTATGTGCCTATAGTATCTGAGAGTTTGGATGCTATCTATGATAACTATATACAAGAAGAAATTCTGAGGTGTATATATATGTAGACACTGTGCAACATCTAGATTTCTTTTTTAATCCAGATTCTGGAATGTGGTGTCCCTTGGAAAACAGCTGGAGATATGAGAGAATTTTGGATGATATTTCCTTCAGATTTTTTTCCTGGATGTTCTGAATTCCCAGGTTTCTTCTTGTGCCAATGGTCTCTCTCATTACTGCCAGTCAAGTTATAGAATAATAGAATGGAGATAGATATATAGACAGATATAGGTGTGTATATATAAAAAAAAAAAAATCCACGTGCATCTGTTTGTATAGTTCAGAAAACTAAAGGCTGTGCTCTATCTTGTTTTTTTTAATACAGTCACTAAAATTTCAGCTCTTTTCCAATGGAAAAGGTTATCAAGTCTTCATTGCTAACCATCTGTGTAAATAACTTTAGTTATGTATTTAATGATTTTTTGGCGATAACCTTTAGCTTGTTTTGCACCTGCTCTGAGCTTTTTAAGCATGAGGCAGATCCAACCTGAAACTTATATATAGCCGCATTAGCATATTATTGTACCTGAGCTAGTAAGCCAAGGCTCTTAGCTTTGAACTTCAGCTGGCTCAGGCAGATATGGCTCTGAACATAAGGTGAATATGAAACACAAACACTGATGATAGCATAAATCTCACCCTGTGGGGCCTCGGATCATTCTGTACTCTTTTGAGTGCCAAACACATAACATTTTTATGTCCTTCAGAAAATCTTTTTTGACCAGGCCTGATTCCAACCTTCACCTCAAAAAGAATATTACTAAATACAAGTTAAATAGCAATTCTGAGTGTGAAATAGAATAGGAAACATTGGTTGCTGTGGATGTTTTTCGAAACGGAATTATTGAATGATTGCGTAATTACTGTTCTGCACTAATAATTATTGAATTATTAATACCTTTTAAAAAGGACAACTCTACAGATACCAACTTTTTCATGTGAAAATCTCTAGCGTGTAGCTTATAGGTGGAAGATCATGGTAGAAGCGTGTGGCTCTCCTCATTGCATACATTAGGCACCTTGTCATTCGGTGTCTAAAAGGTGTCACTAGCACCTAAAGAGGCTACATGAGAAACTCGCTGATACCCAGGCTAATTTTAATTACTTTCTACTGTGTAGAAATAAATGTTAGTTTAGATTAATACTAGACCTCTCTGAGGCACTTTCGAAATAGCCCAGGCAAATAGTTCCCATAAATATATGTATTTTTTCTTTTACCAGTGATGATTTTGCTTTTTTTTGGCTAACTAAAAATAGATGTCTGTATCTTCCTTAGACTGAGGAACTAAAGATCTTTGTTACAAGGTTAGGTCCTTAAAAGGAACAGATAAATCCTCTAACAAGAGTTGTGTGGGTAGGTATTTGTAAGCTACTTTTTCAGTATCACAGTGAGGGGTTTTGTGGAATTGTATAGCGTTGTTTTCTTTGCTCTCTCCTTTCTGTTTGCCCTCCTCCTTTCCATTCTCCTAAACAGTAATTAATGCCTAGGATCAGCATGGTTGCTGCTGCCATGAGAATATACTGCAGGAGGAACAAAAGAATGACGTATGCTTTGAAAAGGAGCCAGATAGTGAAAAATGATTACAGCCTGCTTAATTACGGGCTTTTTCAGAGCAGCATGTTTAGTTTTGCATCACTTCAAAAACTAATAGTTTCGTGGCTTTTTAAAAACAAGATAGCCAAAAGAAAACTGATGTACATTATAAAAAGAATGGTGATTATTTATTTTTTTTAGTGTAATATCTGGAAAAGTTTAGGCTGAAGAACAGCTTTAAATAAATCATTTCATAAAAAGAAACAAATATCACCTAAAAATACAGAAAATGTGATTCACCATTTCCACTCAGCTAGAGATGTTTGTTCAAGGCCGGGTCCCCTGCTGCTGTCACAGTCATTATCTTTGATTTCAGCGGGAGCAGTAGCAGGCTGGGTTGGGGCAGCAGCGTTTACTTAACGCCTACGGTCTTCGGTCCTCACCACTTTTATTTAGCAAAGGGGCAATATTAGTGCTTGGGAGAGAAGGCTCTCCGTCCTCTTCTGAGGTCTGTGCCTGCTCATCAGGCAGCGCACAAGGTGGCTACTCCCTGCATCCTTCTTGCGCTCAAGTTTGTGTAGGGTTTGCATGGTTGCCATTTCTCTTAGAGGGCTGGTAGGGCATCAAGGGCAGCTGATAGAAGTTACAGCAGCTTGCCCATCTTCCCTTTTTTTCAGGGGATGCTCAGCTGCCCTGTGGCTTGTGCGCAGAGAGCCTGTGCGGAGGGGGACCAGCCTGAGCTCAAGGAGAGCCCGCTCAGGCTTTCTGCTCCTGTCCTGGCCGTGCTCGCGTTAGGAGCAGCTGCCTCGTCCTCCCAGAAACAACCTTCCCTTCAGAGGTGCAGGTGGAGCAGGAGAGGACTGCTCAGTTGTCTATCAGATACTCTTCCCAAGTGCTTGGTCTTCAGCCCGCCCAACAGACAGGCCAGCATGTGTATTAAACTTGCGAGGAGAATTGCTTTCCAGATTAGAGATGCAAAAAAGGAAAAAAAAAGTGCAATTCTTTAAATATAACGGTTCCCAGGTAGAGCTGTTCTGTTCAGCCAGATTAGAGATTGTAGTTGATGGCTGTTGAACTTGCCCAACCTGATCTTCTTGAGGTGGGCTCTTGGGCATTCATACATAACCCCATGTTCTGAGTCCGCCATCAAAGCCATGAGCTCGCAATTTTTTTGTTTCCCTAACGGAGGGAAATGATAATGCTGAACCCATATATACACATACTGTGCACACACGAAACCCCAGTGGGTCTGTATTTGATGTATCATGGATTAGGTACAACTGATCAACCTAAACATGCCTTGTGCATTAGGTGCGCCTTTTAGAAATACCCTGGTTTTTATTTTTAAAACAAGTTGTTGACATGGAACATCTTCAGTTATCCTCTCTGTCCTCTTAACAATTAAAGTTAAGCCTTACAATTATCTGAAGATGGGTTTTAACAAGTCTTGCGTTTGCTAATATCTGAATCCTAAGGTAGCATTCATCTTCTATTAAAAAAAGGAGATGAATGGAGCACTCTCACTATCATCAAAAGCTGAAATTTTGCTGTGTTGTTTCATACAACTTGCTTGGAGTTATGCAGGCAAGCATCATATCGAGTATGAAACTACTGATTTTTCTTTAATAATACCATTTTAATATTGATTACCTGATCAGATTGGTTGTGTGCGCCATGACCTAAACCGAATGGGATATACTTCAGATATTAGTCAGTTCCAAATTTGTTCTAAAAATAATGGAAATTAAATCATCTGAGGGTTGATAAGGTCTTTATTTTGATAGCTTTTTTAACTGAGGGATTTTTTCCTATTTAGTATTAGCATCTGAAGAATGCTTTGCTAAAGGAGGAGTATGAAGGCAGTTCAGTTTGATAACTTCTCTCAAGGTTTTTCGGGAAAGGTTTCTGCTAAGGTTTCTAGGGAAAAAGTAGGTAGGCTAGACTTACAATTTCTGATATCTCTATGGTAAATGATGAGATGGGGGGGGGAACCTAAACAAGTATCTCAGTATTACTCCTTAAACATCATGAGGAGAAGAACAAAATTACAGCATTTGTCTTGTGCCTCTGATGCATTTTTTTAATCTAAACATTGGTTTTGATAACTCTGTATCTTGTTATCTGCTTTTGTCAGCATCATGCATGTTTTCATATATACGGAAGCCTGTATTTCCCTTGTACTGAATGTGCAAAATCTCTTATTTACCCTGACTTACGTTAGGTGAATGTCATGATAGTACTAAGGCACTTTCACGCTAGTTCTAAAATGGCAGGTTGATTTACATGTTTATTTTTATAATATTGAGAGAAAAAGTAGTTAAATAGCACTATTTTATATGCAGGAAGAGAATATTTTGTACGCTTCGCTTCTGTCATGCGAAAGTCTCTGAATTGCTTCTGACAAGTAGATAACTTAGAAATTGCTTTAGTGACAGAAGTGTTTTGAAAATAAACCTTGAAAGTGAGAATATGAAACCTGTAATTATCTAATGGAAGACTGAGAAGGTTTTTAAAAGCAAAACAGAACATAAACACTAGAGTTGCTGCAGTTATCTGACCTCTCCACATGCTGTGCCATATCTATATATTGTGGATATGTAGGGCATGATTTTCCAGATTCCCATTAGCTACAAAATGTTCTGGGTGAGGCACTGGGACCACAAAAACATTGGAGAGCACTCGCACAGAAAACATGTTTTCTTTGCAGGTAGCAGCATTTGTGGAGGCAGAGAATTTCTTGAAGAATTTAGCAATTTCTTCCTGAATTTCTTTATTGCTTCTGTATTTTTCAGTTTTTTGGCATCCCCATTGCCTTTCTGGCAGGGATTGAGGCACGTATGTCACGTGCGAGCCTGACGGGTTGTTGTACGCAAGGGTTTTATTGTGGCTAAATGCCCACTGAATGCTTGGCCTCAGACCGGGATGAGCTATGTCTGTTGGTAGTACTTGGTACGCTAGTGTCAAACCCGTGTTCTTCAGAAGGTCTTGCTGACGGTAGAGTTTCAGTCTTGTTAAAAGAACGTTACAAAAGATTTTTCTAATGAGAACAGTTTGGGTTGCAAGTAAAGGAAGACAAAGATCGCTGAGATCTCTAGGACTCTGGTGGCAGAAGAGATCTCCCACAGCCAGCCCATCCTCTTCTTGGAGACTTTGGCTGCAAGCTTATAGTCCTTTCTTGTTTTTCATGACCATGGCTCACCGGTATGCAGCGTTATTACCGCAAGAGTTGAGTATTTGCCTCTTGATTCATGAGAAACTCGTTATTCTGTACAGATAACTTGTGACCTTTGACTTGAATCCTTGGAAGACTTTGGAAAGAAAAAGAATTAGAAAGGGAGAAGGTTTGGTGGATCCTGTTCTTGTTCATGTCTGCTGTTCTTTGCGATTTTCTGAAGCCACTAATGTCATTCTCAACTGCGATTGAGACTACATGATGACTTCACCTCCCTGTTACTGCCACCTAAAAAAGCCTATGTCAATCTGAGGAAACAAAATAGGCGTCTTCACTGCTGCAGCAGGAGGTTTACATTCATTGCTATGGCAGTTCAGCAAACGTGCCTATTTCTGTGGGCATCTAGCTAGATCGTGACAAGTTGAGGTCATGGTGTCTGTATTGCTGCAGGGGAATGGCTCTTGCACACATGTCTGCATAGGAAATATTAGTGTCAGGAAGCTGAGCAAATCCTTATTCAAACTGATATATAGCTTTAAAAATGACTCTGTAATGTATTATGTCCCTGAGGAAAGTCGTAAGAATTTTTGGCCTGTGAAACACATGTATTCTTTACTTCCAAAATACAACCGCTCCAGCTAGAGATAGGTAGCTACCAGTGATTGCAATGATAGAGTACGGCAACACCCAGAATAAAATGTACGTGAGACAGAAAGAATATCAAGAACATCAAGAACCTTGTTAATCTGTTTTGTAGTCCCATCCAGGTTAAGGCTGGGATCAGTTTCTGTCACTACTCCGATGCCAAATTAATCCTTTTGAACAGTTACAGTTAACAACTCTGAGATGCTGCTTTCATGTTTAATATGGTATGAAGGGTCCCGTTTGGTATTGGAAGTAATTTAAAAAGTAGCTGGGAAGATTTGCTGTTCATCTTCAAGGCATCCTACCGAGGAAGTTGTATGGGACATAAGATTGATGACGATGGCTGAAAGATCACATCTGATTTTAGAGTAACTCAAGGGAGAAAGGACTCCGATGGATTATTTTTTTATTAAACTCTGACTTTTGTATTCTTTTGGCTAAAATAAAAGTAGAAAAACCACATAAACACATAACAAAAAATACTTCAACTTGCAATTATTATGGCCCTAAATAAGAGTTGCTTTTAACTGGCATTAGTTGGCATTGTTGCCAAGAGAAACAGTCCCACCTTCCCCTGGCAGCTTGTTCACATTCCTCCACCGTTGCCTCCTCCACTGTGCCAGCGCGAGGGTATGTGCAGCTGTGCATTGACATGGGCTGAGGAACCGACGCAAGGTAACGTTAATCCAAGAGAAATTGTGGGATTTTTGTATTACGGTTTTATCTCAGATGAGTTAGCCGCTCCAGCTCGCGGCCTGGCTCCGTGTGTGCCGGTGCGATGGGAGGAACAACACGGGGCGGGAGCGAGGGACTGAGAAGAGCAAGTTCTGCTCTTTGGGTGACAGTGTGGCACCACGGGAGAGTTGTGCTGGCCTAACTGAAGGGAGAATAAAGAGATAAAAGGTGAAGTTCCTGGATTTGTCACGTTTGAAGTCTCATGTTTTGCAGGACAGTGAAGATTAGTAGCAACCAGTGTGCAAACTGCCACGGTGCAAGGGTGTGAAGCATTATTATTTTTCTATATTTGAGTCATCAGCTCCCAATGTCTTTATAATGCTCCACAATGGTCTTGCAAATTATCATTGTATGAAATAGTCTTTAATGTCCTGTTTCTGGGTAGGTGGTGTACATGAGATCCTATTATACTGCGGACAGTGAAACTTCTCTGTTTTATAGAGTTGTTTTTTTTCAATAGGTTTCCTCTGTTTTTATTTTGGTGTATAATTCTCTGTAAAAGTACTTTTAGTGCTTCTACAATGGAGTTGATGCACTACTTTTAACTGCAAGTACGTATAGGGGTCATCTAAGATACTGAATTAGCCGAGCAAAGATTAATACTATCTCTGAAGCTGTTTTCTCTTTGGTTAAAAAGAAAACAAAGTGAATTGCATGTTGAGTGGGTGTAAAGAAGCCAAGGAAAATTTTCTGATAGGCCTTTGTATATGTGTTGGATGATGTTTGCTTCCTTGTGCAACTCTACTGACTCTTGTCCAATATTTTTTTTTATCATGAAGTGAACTTGTACAGGCACATATTTGTTTATCATAAACAACTCAGAAGCTTTAAAATCTCTTTTCTATCTGTCATCCATTTGAATTAAGTATCCTTTTCATAAACAACTGTGTGGTCTTCAATATACTGTGTCATAATTTGCGTATGTAGCTGAATGGAGGACAAAAATGTCTTTTAACACATTTGGGATGAATGGAAAATGCAGCTTCACTGTCCTTGTGAACCCACCCTCTGCTTTTTCTCAACAGCATTAAAAAAAAAAAAAAAAGGCAGTCAGTAAAATATTAATTAGTAGAGGTGCTCCCGTACGTGATTTCTTCAGTTACCACTGTTGATGATGACAGCAGCTTCTGCCTTGCCCCCGGACATCCCACGCGTGCAGAAGGATGCCTCTCTTCATCCCCGTTCCTTCTTTTCTTTCTTCCCACGTCCTGGGCACAGCCTCCCTGAAGTGGCCAGTGCAACCTCCTTTTCCACCTCGAGGCAAAAACGTTGTGGGGTCCCTGGGTCCCCTGCAGCCCCTCTTGTGACAGCTCTGATGCAGAACGGGGGGGTCTCGGCAGTGGCCCCGGGGTGCCTGCTCCCTTCTTGCTGCTGCTTTCGTGATCCCCTTGCTCCCTTGGAGCTGCTTTGCAGCAGCAAGAAGAAGAAGGGAGGCTGTGGAATAGTGTTGGAGGGATGTTTTGTGAGGTGTGGAGGAGGAGTTTCTTAATAGGAAAAAAAGAAAAAAAATCATCATTCTCTCTCAAACCTGTTGGCTCCTCCAACATTTGCTGTTACCTGTTTTGATCTCCTTATCTCCAAGGGACTTCATTTCATTTCTCTGACCAGTGTCAGAAGTGTCAGTCCACCCACTACCTCGTTTTGACAGACACTTTGGAAAACAGTAAGGGAGCCCTGGAGCCGGGAATTCCTCTTATTTGCAGGAATAAGCTACTGCCGGTCAACTCTTAATGCCTGTTTTAACCTCCCTGCCCCGGTGAGAATCAGGAGCTGCTACAACTTCCACCCAGCGCAAGCAGAGCACTTTGCAGTGCTCGACATACTACGTGTGTGTGTTACAGCTTGGGAACTGTGGTTTGTAATGTTATTGGGAAAAGAGAATGCCAAGTTGGGTTAGGGGGGGACTGAACAGATGCTGATGGCCTTTTCCCAGCCATAATCCTCCCTAGAATGGAGGTAACTTCCAGTGCCACCTCCTGCATCTGCACAACTGCCTTCATCTACAGTAAATTTTCAGAACACTTATGAGGATAAATGCAACAAAAATCAAAACACAGAATGAGCCTGAGGCTGTAACTTCAGAATAATTTCAGGTTTTAGACCTTTTGTGGTTTATGTCCATTTAATTAAAAACCAGCTTTTAGAAATTGATCTTAATTGCACTGGAAGCATCTTCTCTCGCAGCAGATGTTCAATAAAATACAAGCTGGGCTTTCAACATCTACGTTTCTAGTTATGATGTCTTTGTTGTGAAAAGTTGTCATCAGTCTGAATACATCATTTGGCAAGCCACCTGTCTTTCCTTTTCTCTACTCTTACCCACTCATTTTCTTTTGAGGTTGATACTGGAAAGCATAAACCTGAAGAAGGCCTCCCTTTTAAAAATTTGCTTCTCACATTGTGTTCTCCTGCTAATGCTTATTTTATTACCCCTCTTCTTACTCTGGCAGCAAATGCAATGATGTAGCATTCGGGGCACTTTTCCAAACTCTGAAATTTTACAAGCAGTACACAGTGGAAACATTTACAAATCTGTTCCAAGATACATATACACTGGGTGTATATATCCAAATGTAAATATTCAGATCTGTTTGTTAAGTTTTCAATTTGCTAACTGGTTAAAGGTTTATATTCACGTGTTCATGGAGAATCTTTTCTTTTTGTGGTCAAAATGACAGCAGGTTTCCAAGGCGGGAAAACAGCCATTTTCTTATCTTGATGTTCCCCATGGCTTATCTGGAATCCTCGAGCATCCACGTACTGGATGTTGACAAGGAGAGAACTGGCAGCTCAACCAGGTCTGCATTGCTGACTGGTCCTTGATGCTTAGTGATCTATTTGAAGTGATGAGGTGCCATGGGTTTGAGCTGCTGACTTGGGTATTGAGCCTTTTTCATCTCTGAATGAGACTGTTTTCTGTTGTTTTGGTAAATCATAATTTTTTTTGAAGGGTTGGGGTTCTCCTGAAGTCCATCACTTGCTGGATGGAAAGCTGTAGCTTTTACATTCTTCAGAACAGGAGACAGAGAGGCAGCGGCAGTTGTTACGATAACTAATGCTCTGTCCTCCACAAGGGAAAAATGATACTGGTTTTCTTTCTGTAAGGTTAGAGAAATCTTAATAGTTTAAAATTCAGTTTTTATTGCTTGCTGTAATTGAACTATTTTTTCCCTAAATTGCAACTAAGGTGTTCACTTGTAGGCAAAAATCCACTTATGATGGTTAATAGGTGGTCAGTTTGTCTTGAAAAATGTCATCTTCCAGTATGTAAATTCCATGGCTGATCAAACACAGTGAACAAAACCAGTCTCTGAAAAAAATCCAAACTTTGAGAAACTTCAACATCAATGATTTGCATCTAGATTTGAATTAAATGGATTTTTATAAAAGCAAACCTCTCCTTCAAATACTGTAACCGAAAGTTCATAGTTTTGCAAATTTCTGGTCGTGATTTTTGTTCTTAGGTTTACTCCCTAGGACATACTATGGGAGAAATTCTTAACCTTGAGTATCTGGTATAAATCCCTCAGATTTTAATCATCTGCCAGGGAACGTCCCATCAAATGACAGTGAAGGAGGAAATACAATCTTTGAGGCAAATGTCTTGGTTTAATGATTTTTTTTTTAATTTTTTTTTTAGTTACCAATCACTTAATTTGAATCCATCAGCGGTAAGGACATAAATCTTGCAGCATCTAAATAAATGTTTCTTGTCATGAACCCCTAACCTATGTTGACTTGCTTTTCTGCTTAAGGTTGTTAACTGTTCTGTGCCGGTAAGCCTGTGCTTTAACATTACAGTAAATTCAAAATCAGATTAACTTTGGAAGAATTAGAAGTTATATTAACAATGCTTGGCATGTTTGCAATAACATTTTCTGAATTTCTGTTCTATATGCCAAAGATCATTTTTAATTTGGTAATACATTTCAAACATGCTGTAGAATGTTTGGGGGGGGTTGATAGCAGGGGATGTTGTCTGCTTCTAAAGAGGAAAAACGTGGCCATCCATAGAATCATAGAATTGTTTAGGTTGGAAAAGACCTTTAAGATCATTGAGTCCAACCGTAAACCTAACACTGCCAAGTCCACCACTAAACCATGTCACCAGTCTCCTAAACAGGCCAAAGTCTGCACTCTGGAAGTCCAAGGTGGCAGTTCAGCTGACCCCCCTCCTTACTTCTCTGAGAATCGAAAACTCGTATCATTTCATGATCGCTGTGCCCAAGACGGCCTCCAACCATCACATCACCCACGAGTCCTTCTCTTCACAAACAGCAGGTCCAGTGGGGTGGCTTCCCTAGTTCACTCACTCACCAGCTGTGTCCGGACGTTATCTTCCACGTGTTCCGGGAACCTCCTAGACTGTTTCCTCTCTGCTGTATTGTATTTCCAGCAGACATCTGGTAAGTTGAAGTCCCTCCCGAGAACAAGTTCTAGCAATTTTGAGACTTCTCCCAGCTGCTTACAGAATGTTTTGTCTGCCTCTTCACCCTGGTTGGGTCTATAACAGACTCCCACCATGCTATCTGCCTTGTTGGCCTTCCCCCTGATTCTTACCCATAAACACTCAACCCTATCATCACCATCATTAAGCTCTAGACAATCAGAACGCTCCCAAACATACAGGGCTGCCCCACCGCCTCTCCGTCCTTGCCTGTTCCTTCTGAAGAGTTTATAGCCATCCATTGCAGCACTCCAGTTGTGCCAGTCAACCCACCATGTTTCCGTGATGGCAACTATGTCATAGTTTTCCTGCTGCACGATGGCTTCCAGATCTTCCTGTTTGTTGCCCACGCTGCATGCATTGGGGTAGATGGACTTCGGCTGGGCTATTGATCCTGCCGCCTTTTTGGGGGGAGAAGCCCTAATTCCTATGTGCCATTCGTTCTCAGGCACTTCCATGGTTTCTAACACATCAACATCCCTTGAGTCTTTGCTGCCACAGGGATCTCCATCCCCTACCTCCACTGAGACGGCAGACCGAAGGATCTCGCTAGCACGCTGTCCCTCAAACATTGGCATGCTGCCCCCAGGCTTATCTCTAGTGAGCCTGGTTTTATCCCTTTCCCCCTTCAAGTCTAGTTTAAAGCTCTTTCCATGAGTCCTGCTAACTCCTGTGCAAAGATTTTTTTTCCCCCTTTGAGAGAGCTGTACCCCATCTGTTGACAGCAGGCCTGGTGTCGTGTAGACTGACCCGTGATCCAAAACCCCAAAATTCTGCCAGCGACACCAGGCTCGGAGCCAGGTATTGATCTGCTGGCTTTTCCTGTTTCTTCCCTCATCAATCCATGCAACTGGAAGGATAGAGGAGGACACTGGACACTACTTGTGCTCCTGATCCCTTAGCCAGTTGTCCCAAGGCCCTGAAGTCTCTCTTGATTGCCCTCAGACTTCTTGTTGCAACTCATCACTGCCTACCTGAAAAATCAATAATGGATAATAATCTGAGGGCCGTATCAACGTAGGAAGCTTTTTCTTCACATCTTTAACCCCAGGGAGGCAGCAGACTTCTCTGAGAAGTGGGTCCTGTCTGCGCGTTGGGCTTTGTTCCCTTCAGAAGGGAGTCTCCTGTGACGATGACCCATCTTTTTTTCTTTATGGAAGCAGTTTTGACGCAGGGCATAGGCCGACTTAGCCTCGGCGACACCTCCACGCTAGACGAACCATCGTCCTCGTTCGGTTCCACTTGCAGAGCTTCATACCTGTTAGGCCAGGGCACCTGGGAAGGTGGGACAGTCGCAGAGGAGACGTGCTGCTGCTCCAGGCAGGGACTTGTGGCCATTGCCCCTTCTTTCCCTTAAGTCACCGCGTTCAGCCAGGCGGAGAGCGTCAGTCCCGTGTCAGTCACTACGTCTGTGGCTTCGTAGTTGGGGTAAGCCGGTCTAAGTGCGTGGGCTACCTTTGAAAAACGTGGTCTGGTCCCCAATGAGATGTTTGTGCTATTTCTGGTGATAGTGTGACTACGTGGTAAACTGGAATGATGTCCCCTTGCTAGGCTGCGTTTCAGCTGGATTTAGTGCCTTTATCTAGCTCGTTGCACGAGACGCACAATTGCTGGTAAGAGCTGTAAAGAGGGTCTGGGATCACAGAATTTGTCTTTTCATGACAGCCTGCACTACATTGACTTAAAATGCTTGTGAAACCTGAGAACCATTGGGTTTAAAACTCCCTGAGGGCAGGATTATCCTCCCGTGTTCTGGGGTGATACAGCGCCTGTCATGGCAGGGCTCTGCTTACACGCCTCTGTGCTACTGCCTTATGTTGTATGTGTCTTAACAATACTAACGTTATTTTTCAGATTACTGTATCTGAAATAATATGGTATCTGCAATTGCAATAGCAATGGCACCTCACAGAAGTTTGCAGATATGCTAAGTTTGTATTCTAGCTCTTCACCTTACGAAATTATTAAATGCAATTGCCTGAAAAAACATTGCGTATTAGTGTAGCAAAAAAGCATGAAAAGGGCCAAACCTGACCTTTGTCAGGTTGGCTGAGCCTGGGAAGGAAATATAACCCATGCTTGATGAAGCACGTTGTCTGCGCCCTTTGCTTCCTCCTGACTGAATTGGTATTTGAGCATACACTTAAAAGCAAGCACGTGCTCAAATACATTCCTGAATCGTGGCCTCATCTCTGCCTCAGAAAGAGGAGAGTGCTCTCTTCTTGCCTATCGACCTTTCTAACCATCATAGAAATGCTACACCTAACTGCAAAAGCAATATTTGGCTTTCCTGCCTGGCAGACAGGTGAATCTCGAAAGTATTTCTTGGACAATCTGTTTTGGAGAACAGTGGGACGAGGCAGAGCCTGGAGCCCGTATGTTTGGCCAGACATCCCGTTGGACACGCTCTTCTTGAGACACGGCTGTGTTGCAAAATGTTTGCGTAATTTATCCAGTTGTAAGCAAGATCTAATTTTTCTTACTCTTTTCCTAAAGTTACATGCTGTTATTGGTCATGTGTTAACTCTTACTGCAAGTACAACTGGTGGAGGACGCTATTAGAAGGATATGATGCAGAAACTGCAAGTGAGTAGGAACAGATCAAGTCACAGTAAATAAATACGAGGCAGTATTTTTTACATCATATACCAGTTATGTAGAAACATAGCAGTCTGGTAACCCAAGTAGCCCAGCTATCTCAGCTTCAATTTTCCTACATAACTGCTATTTGAACTGCATAATACTTTGTCATAAGCTCTGGAAATTATAATAAATCATTTGCAGGTGGATAGGAGTAATACATCATTAGGTTAGAAGGATCAAGTTAAGTCTCCCCAATTAAGTATGAAACACAGTAAATAAACTTTATATCTGGATTACTGCTCCTTTACCTGAATAGTAAAAGTTGCAGGTTTTTTCATATGAACAAGTAAAACAAGCAGGAAAGTACTGGATTTTGCAGAGTGAATGGCCGTCGTTGCCATAGAAATAAGGAGATACTAGGATTTTGATGAGCAACTGAGAAACAATTTCTATTGAATTCACCTATATGCGAGTAGCATACAGTCATGGCAAAGCATAAGAATGTACCGTGTACTTAAATAACATTTTCCGTCTATAACTTACATAGTTTTATACAAAAGAGTAAAATATTTTGGCTTTTACCAGGTTCAATTCTCAATAAAACCTTTTTTGCCAGCTGGCTTCTGTTCCTCTTAAATGGCTGCAGTGCTTAAGTGTAAAATTGCTGCTTGTGATGGGCAAATCAATAAAGTCTTATTAGTGAGCTCTGCTGCCTCTCATTGCCATCCCCACCGCAGTGCCCTTCGTTCGATGAAGAGATGCTGGGACATCATGTTCCCAACGTCCTCTGATTTGTGGCTAGTGGGGTAGGAAGGTCAAAAGGGATACTGCATCTGAATAGCTCAAATATCCATTAAAACAAGCCCTTCTGTGAGCAGCAGAGCAATGAATGCCTGGTTCTCCCTGGATTCGTCTCATGTTTGGATTTTCTGGTGCCAAATAAGACATCACTTGCAGCTTTGCTGTTTTTGAAGCCTTCATGACTAAATTCTGGTGCCTGGTACCAGTGGCTCCAGCTGCAGCCCTGTCCTCCGTGGGAGCGTTACTGCAGTCCATGAACCCTGTTGGACCTTGATATGTTTGAGGCTTTGCTAATACAGCAGCTAAACCTAGCTGATGGCATTCAGAGTTGTCAGAGACGAAACAAATGCACAAAGTGAGTGATAAGATTCACCTTTTTTTTTTTTTTCCTTTAATTCAGGCAAAAATTCAGGAGCTGGTGAACTGCTGTGTGTATTAGGGCAGGTTTGTCCCAGCCAGTAATGGCTACCAGTGCTAACACAGCTGTTTTCAAACGTTATAGCAAGTTTTGGTTTTATTTAAATTTAAAAAAAAAAAAAAAAAAAGACTTTTAGATAGAGATCACTTGGGGTCAGGCTATCATAACAAATAGCAGAGTATGCTATCACGCAGTGACAGGTAACAGGAGATACACCTACTGGAAACACTAACAAAAATATGCCTAATAAAACTAGAAACCGTAATCGTTTCTGATAATCCATGTGATCCTAAAGCTCATCTATTCAAAAGAAAAACAAATTGCCGCTTGTAAAGCAAGTGAGTGTTGAAATGTGTTTATCAGACCTTCACCTTTTAATAAATAGCTTTTAATCAAATGGAATACTTGAGCAGAGCATTTGTGTTTCCACAGCAGTGTTGCGATCTTCAGTCTCCTGTGCTTTTATACAACTTGTGTCTTTGGTCTGTGCAAAATGTGTTACTAATAACAATGCTTTTTATTTACAAAATAGTCTTCTGGCTGGTCATTTGGCTCTGGTGGTATCAAATTATAACCTCATTTTTCCAGGTGCTCTAGTCAAAAATGTGGCTCATGGTGTATTGCAGGCTTTGCAGATAAACTACCATTACTCTTGACCGTTGGCAAATTGTTTAAACTGTCCTTTGGGTAGAGCATCCTTGGGACAGTCTTTGGATGTCATTACCAAAACAGGGATAACGGGGTGGGAAGATGTACCAGAACGTGGAGGCCGATCTTTAAAACCAGAATTTTCTGCATGGGCTTGTACATTTTAATAGCTTTTGTCTCAGACCTCTGTAGTTTCATAGAGGTGCAAATGTTTCTAAATGCAAATACAAATGCTAATGTATTAATTAATTTAAAAGGAAAATGGTAAAAACAAAATCTAGGGGATGTGAAATAATGGAGTCAGCAGGTAAGAGTTTTAAAATAACGAGGAGGAGATGGTTTTTAGCCACAATATGTGGTGAAACTCAGGAACTCCTTGCCAGATGATGCAGCAGAAATCTCTTCAGGGTTACTAAATACATAGCAAATACCCCTAGCTCAGGAGGGTCCATGAGCTCCAGACCCTGGTACGCTGGGGAGATATGACGGTATCCTTGTCCTGCTCTTACAGCCTTCTCTGGGCAACTGCGGTTGGCACCGTTTGGGACAGGAGATGGGACTAAACTGACCTGTGGTCTAACCTGATACATCAGCTCTTAAGTGCCTAAGCTAAAATTCTGATTTTATAGAAAGGGAAACAGACAACTGGAGGGGATGTGTCTTTTTAGCTGATAACTGCCTGAAGACTAATTAGGGAATGAAAATAGAGCATTTGTGGTCAGCTGTTGGCTACTGGCAGTGCTTTTCTACATTGTGTAGAAGATAGACGTGACTGTAGACCCCCGGCAATATGATTACAGTATGAACTCTACACGCTTATCTTAAATTTCTCCTCCTTCAGACATCTTCCATTACAACCAAGGCAGCTGGGATCCAGAAAAGGTACTCGTTAGCAGTGCTGTTTCAAGGCGTATTTACCCAATTCTTAAGGGGATTTTTAACGTACTAAACAGGCTGAATTATGCTTTGGTCTCTCTTAAAACTCCTGAGATTTTGTTTTCCCCTCTCTTAGATGATGAGTCATCATGTTTATCAAAATCGTACATCACTACCTAGAAATCATGTAATTTATTTAGAAATGCTGACTTCCACATTTTATCTGCTAAACTAAGCAAGTACTAAACTGGCCTTGATCAATGTGCTTCAGTCAAGGGTGCTGGCAATTTACTGGCTGTGACCTTCCCGGCATGTTTAAGAGCCTAAATGACAGGGAAGGTCAATGGCAATTACACCATTTAAGAAATTCATGGAGAGTTAGGCAGCTAAATAACTCCAAGGATTTAGATCAAAGTTTGATTTATTTCTTCTTTTTTTTTCTTTTTTTTTAATATCGATATCATCACTTAGCAGTCAAGGTTAATTCATTTGTAGTGATTGAATAAGGTAGATCTAGCAATAGTGAGTTCAAATAAATAAATAAACTCTGCCTTTGTGCTTCTAAAAATAGACTTTTAGGCCCTCTAGAGAATGTTATTAAAAAATAATTACCTAGTCACTCTGAAACTGTTAAATGATCCAAATAACACTCATACAGGCTCTGATACTAGACCTAATAAAATTTAATTCTGTTTTGTCAATTCAAAACTCTTAACTTTGGCTGACAGAAGATGTTTAAATATGCAGTACATTATAAGTGCATTCATATCTATAAAATGTTTTTGCAATGTCTAATAATTTTGGCTGTTTTCATTTCTGGGCATCTAATCTGAGCTGCTTTTAAAAGTCCTAATGATCAAGAGCGCGTTCTACGTGTGGCCTGGAACTGCATTTTCAAGGTATTGCAAGTTGAAAAATTAGAACCAGAAGCAACCAAACCCCACTAATTATGTTGTCTCCTAAGGTACGTGAGATGCCCTTAGAATTCAAAAGGATGTTGGTTTTCAACATGAAGCGAAGTAATCCTTCTAAATGTTTTTGCTCATCGGTGGGTGGTGTTCTGGGGGATTCCTCAAGACAAAGGGCACAATACAGAGAAGAGTTGACGAGACAAAATTGTTCCCGATTTTGTAACCGATACCTTCAAAGAATCGAAGCCAAACTGTACTGGGCAAGCTTTTTGTGTTTTAACCTTGTTATATGAACACTTCCAAGCCATTTAATCCAGTGCAGCATGACAGAAATAAAATTAAATCCTATTTCAGCAGCTAGAATCATTTTGTCTTAAGCCTCTTAGTAAAAGATCACTTTCTACTTTTTCCTTACCTGCACTGTGTATCTGCCGTGTACTCACTTCTTAGGTGTAAATGTTGTGTATAACTGTACATTGTAAAGAATTGCAGTGTCTCTGGTCAGACTTTTGTTTAAAAACATTTTTGTGCAGTCAAGCAGGAATTGAAAAGTATGTATGGAGTTGTATTTGGAAATACTTGTACAGGAGTTCCTGCTTAAAATTATTAATTTGCCATCAGCGTGTGTGAGCTGGCATTAGTGTTCCCTGCCTTGTAGGGGTAACATCAGGATCGTCGCGGCTTTTGCCAAGTCACTGTGATATTAGCTTAAAAATTAACATTTTCATCGGAAGTCCCGAGTTAAACGCACATCTTTGTATGTGGCTGGCACTGTCACGTGTGACTGATGCCGTGGTATTTAACATAATGGCATTTTGAACTGTAAGGCATTATTTTTGCCCTGTGTTAGTCGCTGGCGTGGGTGTTGTGTCGTCTCTGGCCTTCTCCATGCTCCCCAGCGATGACAAACTGAAAAAGACAGTCATTATCTTCCACTCTGCAGTTCCCAGAATGGAGCAGGATTTCCAGCTTGGTATTTCACTAAGATGCTTTTGTTCACTTAAAGGACTTTCATCAACTGAATATTCATTTATGCATCAAATTGCACATTTCTTGAGAAAGATGAGGACTGAAGCTTTTCAGTGCTGTAGTTTGAGATGCAAAAATGAATCATAAATCACTTGAAGAATTCTGTCTTTAAATACCCATATTGCAGTTGCTATAAGAACACATATTTAAACAGCCATCATCAGTGTTTTCTAACGTAGGCTATGCTTACCACGGTGAAATTGTGAGCACCTGTCTGAAGGAGACATACAAGAAAAAATGTTTCACATAATTTGAGATTTCTCTCAAAGTGCTGCCCTTCTCCTTTGTCATTTCCTTCGGGTTTACCTTTGCAGTGGGATTTTCAGGAGTGAGGAGACCTTGGGTTTATGTTTGTTATTAGGAACTGTAATGTGGGCATCACCTTCAAATACCTCACAAGAAAGTGGTTTAATTCCCCCCATCCCCCAAGTTGTGTGGTTCAAGGCTTTCTGTATCTAGTGAGGCATAGAGCTTATACATAAACGGATCTTTGCATGCCAAATACTGGCCTTATTTGTATAAGCAGGGTCTCATGCCAACATCTAGCTTTTATCCCAAGCACTGACTGTGGTGGGTTGACCCTGGCTGGATGCCAGGTGCCCACCAAGGCTGCTCTATCACCGTCCCCCTCAGCTGGACAGGGGACAGAAAATATAACAAAAGGCTCATGGGTCGAGATAAGGACAGGGAGTGATCACTCGCCAATTATCGTCACGGGCAAAACAGACTCAACTTGGGGAAATTAATTTATTACCAATCAAATCAGAGCAGGATAATGAGAAAAAAACCTCAAATCTTAAAAACACTTTCCCCCTACCCCTCCCTTCTTCCTGGGCACAACTTGGCTTCTGATTTTCTCTACCTGGAGCGCAGGGGGACGGGGAATGGGCGTTGCGGTCAGTTCATCACACGTTGTCTCTGCTGCTCCTTCCTCCTCAGGGGGAGGACTCCTCACACTCTTCCCCTGCTCCAGCGTGGGGTCCTTCCCACGGGAGACAGTTCTCCACGAACTTCTCCAATGTGGGCCCTTCCCACGGGCTGCAGTTCTTCAGGAACTGCCCCAGCGTGGGTCCCTTCCCCGGGCTGCAGTCCTTCAGGCACAGCCTGCTCCAGCGTGGGTCCCCCATCGCTGATGGGCTCGGCCTTGGCCAGCGGCGGGTCCATCTTGGAGCCGGCTGGCGTTGGCTCTGTCGGACACAGGGGAAGCTTCTAGCAGCTTCTCCCAGAAGAAGGGAAAACTCAGGAGAAATACAGCAAGCGTGTTTTTCCTCACGAAACATACAGCACTGTAACTTCTGTGGTCCTCGAGGTCTACACCCAAACTTTGGTGGTGTGAGGGTTGGTACCAGAGGTGAAGCCCTTTGGGCAGGGTTATCTGGTGGTAGCTCAGAGGCAGAGTTTGGGAACCACCCTGTGATGGAGGTTACGCAGATGGTTTTATTCTCTCTATTTTCCTGCAATAAACTTTCAATTTTTCTCATAGCAAATGAAAAATATTAGCATCTGGTCCAGATGTCTGGGACTACAGTTACTTTTTGTGCATGTGTTTCCTTTTACTAAGTTATGAACACTATTTAAAGTTGTGTAGAAATAATTTTATTGGGGAAATAATTATCTATAGTCTGGAATAAGTGTGCGTATATATGAAGAATGTGCCATTACTGGAAAGACACGTTGTTTGTATGATGAATGCTATAGTTTTTTTGAAAGGTATGATGAAGAAGAGGCAGAATTATTCTACTCTTACTTGCTTCTCCTCTTCGTGCCACAAATGCATCTTTCTTATACTAAAATGTTGATATCGAGTTTTAATAAATCAATTTCATTGATACAGAATACTGTCTAGGGGACGCTGGTTAATGTATGGAAATGAATGCACTTCAGTTTACATGTGCTTTGGAAAATTATGACTGGAAAGAGGTGCAGAAGTGGAATTAACTTGCAAAGTTACCTATGACCATCAAAAACATCTCAGTGAACCAAGAAAGTAACTTATATGTAGCTTTGGACCCAGTAATTTTATTTTGATTGGAAATACCTGCAAGACAGTTAATTGCAGGTGATAGTTAAAGTTACCGAAGAAACGGGTGTGCCTGGCAAACACTTGATGGACGTGTTCTCTGGTAGGCACAGTGGACAACTGTGCAGAGGTGGTTTTGTCTCAAGTCTATGAGGTTCAAAATCATTCATGGCATACAGGTGGTGAGTTTTTACAGTGATTGCAGGTGGGGAGAGAAGCGGGAGCAGGACTGTACTGTAGGAGGGAGGTGTTTTGCAGGACATCAGTAACGGGAGTATATACAAAAGACACTCCGTTTAAGGAGAGAGAATATAGCATTATTAGTATATATTTGAGAAAACCAAAAGTAGTTTTTCTGGGTTTGGTTTTTTTTTTTAATTTGTTTTTATTTTCCATGAGAAAGACAGATTTTCTTCCATTCATTTCCAGATGCTCGTTGTCTTTTGGCCTGCTGGCTGTGTTGAGCTGGCTGGCATTTGGGGTTCTTTGGTATTTCTTAAGTAGTGTGTTTATTGCCTTTTGCATTACACTTAAAATGTTAGCAAGGGCGTAAACATTTAGGTCAGGTTCAGGCTGAGGTCTTCCACTAGTTCTTAATATTCTCCCTTGAGTAGTTGCATTCTGCTTTTGCGTGCTGTCTCGGAGGAACCTCATGTTGGTGTGAACGAAAATGAAGCAAAGCTAACAGGTTTTTTAAAGGAGGTTTATTAGACTTAGACAAGAAAACTGCTTTTGGAACTCTAGAGAGAAAGGATTTAATTTTTGTTGCCTTATACTAGAAGTCAGTAGCAAAGCCATGGAGGGATTGTAGAAGTAATGAATCCATTTCTTGTAGCCACATGAAAGAAACTTAAAGCTTGGAGAATAGTATTTAATATGCTGCTCTGTTGAATGACGGCCCAGTTCCAAAAAGCAGTATTCCAACTGACAAATTTAGAGAGAAATTAGTTTAGCCTATGAATAATCATGAGTTAGAAAACATTTTTCTGTACTTGTTATGGATTGTAGTCATCAGTTACATGTGGTTTTGGTGTGTCTCCTTTAGTTTTCCCCATGATAGCTTTTTTTCCCTTCCAAAATCATGCATTGTAATCTAGAGAGTGGGACTTGCACGATTTATTGGTGCTCTTTTCCCCTGCTTGCCTGCCCTTTCCAGCCTCATTGCCCCAGTCTCCTCCTCACAGCTTCTGAATCTTCTGACCTATTTTAACCATTATCTAGGTAGTGGGCTGTAAGGTTCTAGCAAGTTTGGGGAATATTGCCACCCAGATGGAAGAGAGAAATCAGATTAGTTCTTTCGCCAACAAAAAATTTGCAGTGGGAGCCCATTCTCTCTTAAACCTGCAAAAGGAGAAATGCTGTCAATGCATCTACCACATAAAAACAAACCAAAAAAAAGTCAAAGGAAGCTCATGTTTTACTGAACTCCAGCAATTCCAACCACTAGACAAAAAGCTATAGCAAACCAGCTTCATTAGCGCTTCATTAGCTTTACTAAACAGACTCAAAGGGAAATGAGCACTATACACAAGAGTTGAATACTGTTCCAAATGCTCAAGATTAGTTTCTAACTTGTATTTTTTTTGAGCTGTTTAAATTGGCCAACATCTGCGAAGATACTAAAAAGTGTTTCTGCTACTGGAAAATTATAATATTCCCCTTCTGCAACCTGCTTCATTGCTTCTCCTCTCTTCTACCCTGCTGAGCCTGCTTCTGTCTGCTTTTAGGTGACGTTGGCACAATTCAGCCTCTCTAAAACTGCTGAACTTTGTCATACATGGTAATTTGTATAAACAAGACACTTTTTCAAGTCTAAAGTATATTTTTTATCTCTCTCTCTCTCTATATATATATCTGTTTATATATATATATTCCTTATACCAGAACTGTTGGAGAGACACATAACATGCCTTTTTTTTTTTTTTTTTTTTCCCTGCTGAGACCTTTGCATATTTATGGTTGTTCTTAGCTATATTTGGTTTGTATGATGGAGTCCTTTCAATTTAAACAAGAAGTGTTTAGAAAGAAAATGTTCTGAAGTGGGCCACGTGCTTTTCTCTTTGTATGGCATTGTTGTTCGATTATACAGCAGCTGGTGTCAGTGGAACTGAGGTATTTAAAGAAAATAGACATCATAAACTCCAGAGGGTGTTGACTTAGGCAGCAATGCTAATACTTAACAAATGCCTTTCCTGATCGCAAGTAAATAGCATTCGGGAATTTTGGAGATCTGTGTGTAGTTTCTTTACAACTGTAGAATATATGGGATTGTGCCTCTTTGTGCTACGCTAAATTCTTATGAAGAAAGGAGCTGTGTTTTTTTCAAGGAAAGCCATAATGAATTCTGGTACAACTTCATTTTATATTTTTAGATCACAAGGGATAATTTACTTGCCCTTTTCTTATGGCTCTTGTTAGAATTCATGTTGCTTAATCTCCTTGCTCTGCTATTAAAACTCACCTTTGTATTTTCCACAGGCTAGGAGAGACTAATCTAAGCTCCTGGTAATTAGTGCTAATTTAGTTCTTTGTGCTCCATGAGTGGCCAACAAAGGCCTAATACAGAATGTGCATATTTTATCTTCACAGTAAGCTAACAATCCAATCAATGAAAAGACATTTTTTTCTCCATAATTCCTATCTTGCTTTTTTTTCCCCACCCTCTCATCATATAAACCTGTGCATGTATTGAGATAATAATCCTAAGAATCAATTTAACCATGCTACAGTAGTAATAGCAAGAAGCAAGAATCAATAGCAAGGGTACTTCTGCAGAGGCTGAGCCGAAGGTTGACAAAAATGTCTTTTGAAGGAACAGTGTTTTCATCTTTTGCCAGAATGTGGCTGTTTCCAGGACTGTATTTAGCAGCTGCTAATGCAACAGAGAAAGCCACCTCCCAGGATAACATCTGAAGAGAGCATCCCGACTGAATGAAGACATAGCTCGGACTCTTGCCTTTGACATCCCTCTCTCCCATACAACCCCAACCACATCAACAGCCGCCTTGCTTTTCAGAAGCTAGCGTCTTAAAAACTCCTCCTACAGAAAAAATATATTCCTTGCTTTAGATTAGCATGTTAAGCCGGTGATAACTTCCTGAATGAAGCCAGCAGTCTCACAGCCTGTGATACTTCTGTGCTCGCAGAAGTCTCCCATCTATTCTGGCTCATAACTGTTCAACGATGGGAGAAAAAATAGTTTGATGCAGTCTGCCTAGCAAAACAAGCTGCTGCTGGGGAACGCGGGGTGCTATAGAAGGGATATATATGGACCTCAGGGTAACAACCAAGTTCAGTGCACCCTAAAGGTAGAGTGCGTCACGTCAATTCCTGATATACATACGTCAATATGGTGGGAACATTTTTACCTGGATAAATCCTTCTTAATTTAAGACTGCGATAGGGATCTAAGACCGGGAGAAGTAAACAGTCAGTGGATGCGATTTGGGAATACAGTTAAAGTAGTAAGTTTATTGCATTTTAATGCTTGATTTTCAAACTTCATAGAAAGGTTTGCTTCTGAAGACTACGTTAGATGTAGATCTGAAATATAGGTAGGTAGTTTTAAGAAAAATGTGCAGGACCCCAGCTTTAATCCCAGACAGCAGTTATCAAACATCAGTAATGGCTTCCTGCCATTAACAGGGAAGAATTTCTGCTGTGGTTTTCTGCCTTGGAGTTCAAAGCGTGAATGTCTGTGCTCTGAAGTCAAACGGACAGGGAAAGCGGCAAGCGCTCCAGTTGAAACTCTGCTTAATTTTTGGATTTCATTTCCCTTTCCTGTACTGCTGTGAACACCCAAAAACGTTCCCATTGTTTTCATGGGTTTTGATTTTCAGTGCCAGCGAAGGCTGAATTGTTTCCTGAGGTGACTCCAGTACTGCCTTTGGATCGCACAACAGACACATCTGCTAGCACACAGAATCATACAGACCGATAAGTTGTAGATAAGCCTTTGTATTTTACTTGCCAGTAAGCAAAGAATGAAAACGGTTCTCTCGCCCTCCTCTTATTTGCAATTGCATTTTGTGATGTGAAACAGGTTCAAGAGCTCGACTTCCTACTAGTACTGCACCTTGACAAAGATGTATGGGACTGCTAAGTTGTGGGATGTCTCCTCGGGTAAAAATCCTCTCCTCAATTGATAAGCATAATTGCAAAGATTAAAAAAAAGATGTAAGATAGGCACAGTCCCCTGTTGCAGAACAGATAAGCTTGAATGACAAAAAAGTGGCACAACAAGCTGAGTATTTCTAAGTAAGAGTAGAAAAAAACCTGCAAAGTTAGTCATTGCAAATACTCAGATTGAGTGTTTCTGGGTTTTTGCATGTATGGAAGTATAGCAATATGTTGCTAAATCTGGTGGAATGCAGTAGGAGCCACAGTGCTCAGGGCTGTGGATTTGAAATCTCGGAAAAGAGTGTTTCTGAGAACTTCTCTGTTCTTCCTAGCCTTGTGCTCAGGGACTCTCCCTTCGCTTGATGTGTTTTTCTTACGCTGGGAAGTGTGTTATTCGTTCGCTTCCCCTTTGCGTATTTAAGCTACTTTCGTAAGGAACTGAGATGGTTTTGATAATTCTGTTGCTCCTTTTGTCTGCTAGTTCATCTTTTCTCCTCTACCTCCTTCCAGTACCTTCTGAACCCATTTACCAATTTCAAATACATCCACAGGAACAGTAGATGCATTGACTCTCCATAAATGGCTCGGTGAGGTTAATGGAAATTGCTGGCTGTCTAGAGGGAAGGCATTCACACTGATCTTCTCGTGGAGGGAAATGCAACCTCAAGCTGTGGTGAGGACGCTGGAGGTTGTTCAAGAACATACGGAAGAAACTTTGGGTAGTTTAGGGGAAATAAAGATATTGCCAGGGAGAGGGATGGCAACAGGAGTAGTAAGGTAGTAGTGAAGCGGGAAGTCTTCAGGGACTTGGGGGAAACGGGGGATGTGGCAGTGCGAGTGATTAGTGGGAATACGTCACTGGGAAGGGCAAAGAGCAAGGACTGTTAATGATGGATGGAGGTGTGTGTATGGGATGTAGGGCACAAATCCACAGGAGATGCTTTCTCGTTCCAGTGTGGGCAGGAAAACTTTTTTCTGGTGGCACCCAATTAATTGTGGTTCTGTTTGATAAATGTTAATATATTCCTGTCTCACAAAACTGCTGTGTTAGCATGCGTCTGGCTGCCATTTGTGAATTCAAACCAGCAGTTTTGCTGTGCAAGTAGGTCTTCTTCTCAAAAGCTGGGAAGTGAACTCGTGGTGACTTTTTCACTTTAGGTCAGCCTGCGGCTTCATTCGTACAAAAGCATTACGTTGGCAAATCAGGAAATGATTTCTCTCTCTAAACAGTTTACTGCTACAAAGAAAAAAGTGTTTGGACACAGCTGGTTTTAGGATGTAAGATTTCTAAAAATATATTTTTCCCTGAAATTATTGCAGGTACTGCATCATCCTCGTAGGCTGTACAAATCAGTCTTTATATGTTTTCATGGCAGTGGCTGCTTTAGCTGCTAAATATTGATTAAAGCATTTTGATATAAAGATGAGCTGCCAGCGAATCTTCTGCATGCAAAAATTAAGTAAAATTGAGCTTAACTGTATTAAAGTCAAGATGGTCGTGCTCAGTCAGTTTACATTTACAGAATAACTGTGCTGCAGTACGTATTTCTAGAATGTGCTAAGACTTTATGTATGTTATATAGTCCAGTAAAAAAGGTATCATTTGGTGATGACTTAATTTAATCTTGTAGATTTGATAAATCTTCATTAATATTATTATTTTGAAGCTTCTTTCATTGACTGTGTCAGTCAAAACTAAAAAT
Source organism: Harpia harpyja (assembly GCF_026419915.1). NCBI lineage: Eukaryota > Metazoa > Chordata > Aves > Accipitriformes > Accipitridae > Harpia > Harpia harpyja. The sequence continues at coordinate 29,391,538 of NC_068955.1, read as the reverse complement.
TGGGCAAACAGGACTTGCTGATTTCAAGCCGCAAGTCATGAAGTAGTTAATGCACGTAATTGATGAACAAATGGGAAAAGCATACATCTGATAAATAATACATGCATAGAAATTGTAGCCTGCCTACAAAGAACCATGAAACAGAACTGAATAAGCAACAAAATCGGAAAGATATTCAGCATTACTTGAATTATTTTTGCAAGCATCCAAGATCATTAAGGGTATAAACTAGAGATTACAGCGTTACATTAGTATTAATAAAATGCCCTTCACTTCATATTTAAAAGTAGTTACCATATGGTTACTTCTGAGTCCTGCTGTGAATCTGGTTTTGATGAAGCATATGTTTCTGCTTCCTATCTCCTTTGGTTTAAGTGTGCAGCAAACCGAACTTGTTTCCTAGCAGCTGGATGTGTATCACTGGTATCTCAGCAGGGTAGCGTGCCCAAGGAGTCATTGTATTACTTGACGGAGACTTCTTAGCCATTTGGAGTTTTCTTTGGTGTGAGCGCTCTTCTGAATATCTGAGTGTTTCTACATCAGGTGAGGAGACCACAAAGATGTTCTTTGCTTGGATGCATTACTCTGTTTGCTTATGTCTTTCCATTTAGAGACTTTTTTCCAGCTGTCCTGGCCAAGGGATAGGTGAACACAGCTCGTTCCAGAGTTCATTAGCACTGCTCCAAGCATCAATTAGTAGTGAAATAAGAGCATGGAGGTAGCAGTGGGATAGCGGTACTTCTGCAAAATGAATCATTTTCATCTACCCTCGGGGACATAAGGAATCGCCTCCAAAGTGCTTCCACTATAAACTCAGAGAGGTGAAACCACTGTTCTCCATGATAGCAGCTTGTTCTGCTGGAAGTAAATCACCTGCTCAGTCTATGCTGTTGTATCTGTAACAGTTCATCAAGAGAATGCTGCTGAGGCCCTGAGTACTATTATAAAACAAAACAACAACAAAAAAACCCTCTGACAAATCTAGCCTCAAAATAAAGAACACAGATACAGGGCTGCAGCTTTATTTTCCAAATGAAAGTGAAGAGCCCTGTAGTTAAATTTCTGCATTTGAAGTACTATTGGATGTGAAAGCTTGTGCAGCTGAGTACAGGAGGAGTCTGACTGTCAGCTTTCGTTTATCAGTCAAAGGCTATTTCTCTATTCATCTAGTATAGATCAGAGTCGCTGCAACCCAGGGGGCCCACTTTAAATCAGTCTGGGTATTCATGACAGTAGGAGAGAGTGCTGTGGAGGAATGCTTTTGCTCAGCACGCGATGTGGGTTGGTGCCAATCACTGAAATGGGGAGAGTCTCCCTGGGTCTCCTCTCAGTAACAACAAAGTAAAAATATTCAGAGGAAGAACTTGGGTGTAAATACCTTGGAAGTTACAGTACTGGGCGTATAAAGCGTAAATTCTTTTCGATGATGCTTTGGGTCGTGCTTGCTGTCTGGCAAACGCTAGCATGAATGGTTGGTTCGTCCATTAGCATGAACTTTTCAAGGTGAATGGTTTTCAGCTGGCTTTTCTGCACATCACGAGTCGCTGTATTTCTCAGTGTCTCCGTTCCTTGTCCGTGTAGTGGGGACGTATACCTTGCTTTTCCATACTTTGTCTCTTGTGTCTGTCTATATTGCGTGCTGTTGTGACAGATGCAATCTCTTACGAGTGCATACAAAACTACCTGGATTTCCAGGTTTGGCTGGGGCTGCTGAATGCTAATAAAAGGGCTGATCGGAACCATTTCTGAGGCTGTCAACACCTGAATTTTCCTTTGAGTCTGTTTTCTATGAAGAAACTGTCTTAGTAAAAACAGGCAAACAAACCCCTGCAAAAAGATGATGCTCAAATATGTAAATGTGGTTATCTATCAAATCTGGTTCTTTTTCAGCAGACCTTGTAGAGAGTTCCCAATAGCTGTCAACACAAATATGGTTACGGACCAACAGCCAACTCCAATTCCCCCAAACCATAGAATAAATTAATTCTTTCAGTCCTTCTGGAACACAGTGAGGTGGTAAACAGGAGGAAACTGAATCCCATGTGCTACGTTGTGGTTTTTTGTTTGGTTGGTTTTGTTTGTGTTGTTGGGGTTTGGTATTGTTTTTGTGTTGGTTTTTTTTTCAGAAAAGATACATCCTAATTGTATGTACTAAAAAAAAATTTAAAAAAAAGTTATTCCCATTATACTTCAATCAGATACAAGACTGAGGATTAAGAGGGGCTTTAGTCTCAGCTCATTAATTGTGCAGTGTAAGGATATACAAGCAGGATTGTTGTATCTTACCTTCCCCACGCTGTGGACTGGAAGATCCCCAAGCTACGGTATGTAGTAGATGTTGCAGACATTCTTTAATGTTTGGAACGTACACAGAAATCTTGGGTGAATTGTGCCTCAGAAATGCCAAAGATCTTACAATATTTCAATGAAAATTTAAATTCATTGAAATTGTTCCTGTGGTTTGGAAGGTGATGGTCTTGATTGTAAGGAGAAGTAGGTACAGTACTTGTAGAGAGTAGGTTACTAAACTACTACAGTCCTTTGTTTCTTGCCAAGAATTAAGAATTATATGTGAGCATATTTAAAAATTCAAAATCCATCAATTAATCAGAAGCGATAAAATATTTAACAAGTGTACTGCAGACAGCAGATCATTCAGACTAATGCAATAAATGTGTTCACAATTTTTCGGGTTTCATACCCTGCTGAGGACGTCGGGAGGTCCTCCATGCCCGGCAAGTCCTGCCTCTGCACCTTGGCGGAGGCAGAGGGGGGGAGTTCAAGCTGGGCTTTGGCCGTGGGCCATTTCTCTGCTCCCATGTGTAAAAAGCAACCCCTGCTCCCTTCCTTGTTAGAGGAGTAATGCTCCTTCCCTTTTCACAGTAGAAAAAGCAGCTCAGCACAATAAACCTCATCCCCATCCCAGTAAAGCAGTGGCCCCTGGTGACCTCCCTTCCCTGGATCTGCTGCAGAGAAGCTGGGTGGTTGCAGTGGTGAGGTGTGGGTGCTCGGTCACGGCAGCAGCACCGTGCCTGAAGGCTGCTCCTGGTTTTCTCCCACCACTTGCTTTTACAGTGAAGAATCGTGTTCTGCTGAAAACCAGCACGTAATTATTTCGTCTGTAAAAAGAAGAAAATGTTCTCGTTCATGTGAGATGTAGAGCAATAAAATAGTAAATCCTATGTATAGAAAAAACTACAGCAAATAAAAAAAATAACAACACAATAATAACGTATTCCTGTGTAGCATTAGGAATTTTTAAAAATTACTAACCTGTTTTGTGACCGCTCAGGAAAATTAAATATCTGATCTCTCTCACGGCCAAGTAATGAAATGCCTAATTACTTAATGCAGGAAAGTTTTTGATGGGTCACGTTGAAAAAATCTTTTGTGTTTTGCCAGTCACAGTGCAAGTGGGCTTTTAATACCACAAGCATGTCAGTCCTAACAAGTTCCCTGGAAAGCGTTAGCCTTTCTGTAAGACTGAGCTTTGCCTTATAAGCTCTCCGGGAGTTGTAATGCAGCCTGTTGGCCATAGCTGTCAGGGTGTCCCCGTTAACTTCTATATCAATTGGCTATATCCAAGCACCATCTGCTTGAAACCTTCTGCTGCAAGTGGAAGTTTACACTTGAAACAGTACTAGATCAGATCAAGACTTTGCTGTGCATCTTGATCGTGAAGTATTTAGGAAGCAGAAGGAAAAATAGCAGGATATTTTATCTTTGGATACAGATTTGCAGGTAGATTAATATTAGTCTTCTGAAAAAAAAAATTTGCGTATACAGGTTAAAATACTATGTCTCCTTTTCTCAGCACCGTAAAATGTTTGTCTTCTATTATATACTATAATAGTTTTTAACTTAAGAATTATCTGAGATTTTAAAACGATATTCTAGGATGTGCTGACTGTGAATTAGCCAAAACCAGTGAGATGAATTGTGCAGCAAACCCAATTAATCTTTACTTTTTGCTGCAGTGGTTTAAAATAAAACCCCCAAACTTTCCCATGATCTTTAAGAAAAACGCTCCCACATCAGGGACTTCAGAAGGAAAACTCTTATTGTTAGCTCACAGCGGGGGATCAACTCCCAGCAAGCCAGGAGGATAATACTATCGGTAAATTGAGCAAATGTCCTTGCCTCCCCAATCGGCTAGTATTTGAAGGGTATTATCCTTGCTAAACTTGTCATCCACTTTAAATGGAAGTTGGACTGCAAATGTAGATGCTCTACTTAAAGTGACTTTTGAAGAGTTGCCTCTGCAGTTTAGGGGTTGGATTTAATTCTTAAAGCTATAACTCTGCTGCAGCTTTATTTAATCTCTGTTTATTTGCTTTACCGTTCTCCAGTTTATAATCTAGTCAGCGTGTAAGGAAACTACTAATGAATAAGCAAAGTAAACACAAAACATCTTGGAGGGAAAAAAAGCTGAAAAGCTGAATATCGATCAGATTCAGTAAATTTCTGTCTTGAAGTAATCAGAAAATAACTGGCGCTGCTGTATGTCGAGGAGCAGGAATAACCTTTTTGACACGGAATAGAAAGAGTGATGTGCTAGACTATTTAGTGACATTGTGGGTCATCCTCTCTAGCCAGTGCATTCCACATAATTAGAGCCTGAATTGTGAAAGCTTCTGTTTGTTGTTGCTGTCAGTTGCCCATCTGACTCCTCTATTTTGTCCTATTATAGTATAGTGATTATAAAACCAGAGGAACCCAAATATTTGTTAGTCTTATAAATACCATTGCTTCCTCATCCAGACGCTTGACTATCCAAATCTCTTGCAGCCATTAAATAGGAACCACGGTCTTCAACAGCTTTAGCTGAAGTCAACTGATACAGCATACAAGGCACATCTTCCCCTTTAACATGTATGTAATAAATCTATCTCTAAATATGTAAATATACACAGTGTACATATAATGTGACTGGAGGGAGAATGTGTGGTGTGTATGTGCTTGCCGAAACGATCTGACACTTTGATGTAGTTGCTTTAACAGACCAGACAATTATTTCTTCGTTAAGTCTTTTACTTTACTAATCTACTGACATTTCCCTGAAACACAGGTGGAGACATCTTCTGAAGATCAAAACCACAAAGCAGAGTCTGCTGTTGGCGTACTGCATGGCGCAGGGATAGTGACTTAGACTTGGTTGTGGTTCCTTATTGCTTATTTTTCATCTCTAGGATATCAGCTCTCTTTCTCTTCCAGCAAAACACATGCATTTTTGATCAGTTTGCACCAGGAATTCATCCTTTCTACTTCAGTATGTGTGAAGGACCGGCAGCTGGGGATTTCTACCTCTGGCATATCTTCCTACCTAAGTGTGCATTACAGATCAGCAGTTTATCACATCAGTGAGGTATTATGATCTAAACCTGCGGCTTTATGAACCAGAAAGCCCTGTACATCTGAACCAGAGGTGTTTTAGTAAATTAGACAGTACATAGTGCTCCTCAGTTTCAAAGTAAGAATGAGATTCTGTGAAAGAACTGACTTAAGCTGAGCTAAAGAAATTTAGCTGTTTAATAACTCGACTGCATACATACAAACATGTCACTCTGGCTTTTGAACGCGTTGCCTTTAGCAAGCCGAACAGGATGAAAGCCCAAAGCTTTCAGAGGCTGCTGGAAGTGGAGCGAGTGGTTAACTGTGGTCTGTTCTCCTTAAGATCTAAAGGGAACCAATATCACAGCTTGGAATAGGGATAGTGACATTTTGCCTTCCTACAGCATCAGTTTTGACCAGGTACATACAGCATTTCTCTTTACTTTGTGTTCCATGTCATGGAACCCTCAAGAAAGACGTGGGTTGTTACACGGCTGTTGAACTTCATTCTGGAAATGGTCCCGTATCACTTTGGGAATTTCCAGGAGTGAATGGAGAGCTAAGGAGAGAGAAAGGAAACCAAACAATTGTTGGAATTTCTTCTCTAAAATCTCACGTGCCAGTTCTATAGGATGAAGATACTAACACAATGTGTTTGCCTAGACTTTTTAATCAGAAAGTAAAATAAATTAAAAAAAAAAAATTATTTCCTCCCCAATAGAATCATAGAATCGTAGAACCATTTTGGTTGGAAAAGACCTTCAAGATAATAGAATGTGACCGACTTAGTCTCCTACCAAAAGATCTTTGTCAGTGCTCATGTATTAGTGAGTATTTTTGTCACTCTTTGTACGTGAGATAATTAATAATTTTGATGTTTCCGGACGGAAGCCTGACTGAACTCAAGCCTGACATGAATTACTGTCTGGACTCCCTCTATCAAGAGATCAGCTTCCCTTGAAACTGTGATATTTAGCTTTGAGAAGGTTGTCTCTGTTGGTCTGGATGATTATAATGATCCTAACCTCCAAATACATTTTCATATTTAGCTCCACTAAAGGAAGAGGTTATTTTTCAGCATTTTCAAATCTTTGGACTTGCACAGGTGAGAGGTAATAATGGACAGAAAGAAATGAAGGGAAATGCTTGAGAAGTGTCCTAGCTTTTAAGGAACAATCTCCTCATATTTCCAGGTGGCTCAGCAAGAGACATGAAATGTTAATTTTCTTCTTTGGGATTTGGGAGTTTGTGCTTTGTGGAGATCTTGAAAGATAATCTAAACTGACTGGAGTCTGGTCCCATGCAATGATTATGATAAATTAATGAAGTAGCTAAAAGGGAAGTCCAATTTTAAAAATGTGCTAACAGTGAACAAAGGAATTGTCTCTAAATCCTGCACAATGTGTGCTTTTTTTTCTCTTTAGGGAGGAAAAGTCTGATGCTACTGTGGGAATCACATTATTAGGCATGACACCTATAATGAGGGCTTTTGCCCATTAGTTTAATCTACTTTAAAAGGAAGAGAAGGGAGAACAAAAATTATGGCAATAGCATAAAGACAATGTTTTTCATATCCTATGCTGTCAACTCAGCCCTAAGGATAGATACGGTGTCTGTTGAAGGCAGTGCTGAGGAACTGGAGTTTTCACCTTGTTCTACACCAACACCGTTGCTTTTGCAGTCTATCAGTCCGGCTTGCTTGCACGAGGACAGTGTCAAGCAGATGCTATAGCATGAGCCACTAATTTCTTAGTTTCTCACTGTCAGAGCAAGGGAGATGCAATTCAGATTATGAACGACCATTTACAGACTCATTTAGAATGTGTAAATCATTGTAAAGTTTTATTAAAAAAAAATTATAAATATCTTTTAATAAAAGTCGTCATATTTTTATGTGAAACCAGCGGTTCCCTAAAGCAGCAGACAATAGGAGAGATCTACTGTGGGGATGTCTGACACGTTAACTGTATTGAGTCTTGTGAAAATATACCCAAAGGGCAGTACTGGAGACCTAGTGACCTAGAAATTGTAGCGGCTCTCCTTTGACAAAGTCAGAAAGTACAGCACTGTACAGCAAAGGGCTTTGGGGTTTTAAAATAAAAAGTAATTGAAACAGACTTGCCCTCGGATGACCCGGCTAACCATGTGTTTAGAAGTCCCTGTTGCTCCATTAGAAAACACTTCCAGTTTCTGGCTCTGTGGATGGAGAGAGCAAAGTTTGCAGCTGAGACAACATGCCTGGTCTCTAGGAAACATTTTCAGTTGCTCTGCTGTTCACGCCTGTGGCAAAGTGAGGTATTAATCGAGTGACAAAATTTCACGCTTAGTACCGATCAAAACGGGCTCAGCTTAATACAGTTACTACTGTTCAGACAACCTTAAGAACTTTGTAAAGATATTTAATTCAGCTGTTGCATGCACTGGCTGAAATAAAGGTGGAGCCTTCTAGGAGGACACCTCAGCCTGCACGTGTGAACCGCCGTGGAGGAGAGGAAGGGGTGGCATTACGAACCCCCAAGAGAGAGGGACGAATACCTCATGTGGCCTGGATTAGTGTGTGTTTGCCTGGTGTTTTTCTCACTTACAGGATGGTTGATGATTTTCTCATATTCTGTGGGAAAAACGGCAATCAAATCCACAAGCAAAAAAAAAGACAGTCTGATAACCCAAATAATTCTTGCCGAAAAATTTCAGCGGCGTGCACCTTGCAAGCGTGTTTTTGATAGAATGGAGTCCCTCAGACTGCGTTTTCTTAACCAGGTCTGTACAGCTATTATATAGCTATTACATATAGCTATTATTATAGCTATAGCTGTTGTGTTTATGATCTCCCAACAAACAGCAGAAACACACAGTACGGTGTGGAAAATGAGTTCGTAACATGCGGTGGATTTTGGAAAATATCAGTTGAAGAAGAGTTTGGTCTTTGGAACAAGAGTGTTACAAAGATACTTTCCAGGTAAAGCGTTGGCACTGGGTGGCTTACCACGAAGTTGAAAGTTACCTACCTGATCACGAATGAACCAACGAGAAAAGACAAGGAGAGAATATTGTGTGAGGCACTCTCACTGTCACAGTGCTTAAGCAGTTGAACAGCGAGATACAAGATGCCCAATTACAGAGCTCTTAGTTCAGTGCAGAGATTTGAGTTGTGCTTTGCAGTTGGTCTTTTACAGTTGGCATAATTATGCTCACTCCTCCTCTTTAAAAATCTCTGAATCTATAAAAGTCGATGCTGTACTGTAAGAAGTGTAAGAATTATGGGGGGCTGAGGTAATACCTGTTTTTCAGCATTTCTTGCAGGAGCATGGAAGCTCAACCCTAACGAAATTTGTATTTCTTTTGGATCATCCTTGACTTTTTTTGAAACTAATTGACCTTACTTAAATCCATGTAATCTGAATACATGATCACTCCAAACACTCTGAATGACATCCCAGAACATTTTATCTTTTAGTATTGCAAGAAAAGACTTTCTTGTTTCTTTCATTGCAGATAATACTTGTACTGCAAGAGTTTGGGAGTATTTTATTTGATGCACCCCATCTTTACATAAGAAAATTTTGTTAACTTAGTTCACAGCAGCTGTAACAGTGAGCTCCTTCTGCTGAATGTGTACTGCTTCCACTTGTAAAAGTACTGTGATCCGGAAGCAAGGCTTGGTTTATACAGGCAGTACATTTCTTCTGACCATCTCAGGTGCCAAAAGTGGCTGTCAGCCTGCATGCGTTCTGGGGTAGTTTTCAGGATCGAATTAACTTCCATCCATCTGTAGATTTGCAATAAGCTCCAGTCACATATAGTTCCTCGTCACATTTAAGCAGTATTGTTTCCCTTTATAGAAACAGGTGCTTGGCTGAGAGCAAATAATTCAGTATGTTACCACGTGATCTGTTGCTTCTGGAGTGGGTGGATTTAAACTCATGTTAAAAAAGAGAGGAATCAATTAGTATTCAAAATTATTGTGTCAGCCTCTTTGCGATAGAATGATGACTGATAAAAGTACAGCCTTGACAGTCTTAGGTCTGAGTTTGAAAACTTGCAAGTGTTCCTGGGGAGGAAGTTGTTATTGCTGGAGGCTTTTTTATGTATTTCTACTGTTCTGGTTGCAGGTCAACTCAATTCTCTGTTTGAAGTCCCAAGATTGAACGCTGAATGAAAAATACCAGTTTGCATACCACCTTGGGATTGTTGAAAGGAAGTGCTCTTGTTCTCTGACAGTTGTATTTTATAAATATTGCACCGAGGTCAAATGTAGGCAAGCACGTTGTGAAAATATATGGCAAAGATTTAGAGATTTCCTGGCAATAATTTTAACGTGTCCTGTTTTATTAGTTCTCATGTAGTTGCTTCTCAAGAGGTTGCTTCATTCGTGCAGTACTAGTTTTCTACGGATACCGAATTAATTAAGCAAGGACAGTGTAGGGAAGTTATGTGCAACTTGCTCTTAGGAATTCGTTTTCCTCCAAAATCCCATTATAATACTGTTTTCCTGCTCTGAGGCTTTACATACTCTATTTAGTCTGGATAAAAAGACTTATTGATGTGGATGGTTAGGAAGAATGCATCGGTAGGTTTTTTTCTTTCTCTTTCAGTTCACATTCATTGAAACCTAGGGGTTAAGCAAAAACACGGTTTGCACTTCTGGATTTATTTGAAATAGGAATAAATTACTGAGCTTCAGAACAGGAAGAAATACAGTCAGTGTTTTTTCCCTTTTAACTGATTCAGGTGATTGTTTCTTGAGGGAAAGGGTATTGTCGCCTCAAGTTTTTGAGGCTGTTCTTGATGTGTCTTTAAGTAGCTGAAATTAAACTGAGGCATCGGATGAGGCTGTCTCTACAATGGGAGCTACTTAACCCAGTAAGCAAAGGTAACTTTGGGGTTTGGAGCGCGAGGTGTTGATTCAGAATCCAGGTTTTTCATCCTGACCGTCACCGTCTCGCTTGTGGGACTTTGCGTCCCCGTGTCCATCAGCTCTTATCTTCAGATTTAGCACTTGGGAGAGATGGTCTGTTGTTTTGCTCTCACACAGACTACATTTGTACTGCTAAATAAGATTCAGGGAGTGAACTCAGCCATGGTACTGCCGATTGTCCATCCCCCCTGTTAGCAGGTCCTGGGGCAGTTTATTCCTCCGATGTGCTGGGGCAACATACGCCAGGGACCGTTCTTCCTTGGCTCCCTTCGTTCTGCACTGTCCTCTAGCACTACCTCAATGCGTTTTGAAACCTCAGGCACCCCTTGATGCCCTTTATGCCACAGCCCAGGGCATGAAACACACATCCCCAAATTCCCTGCCATAAAACTTACTGACTGCAATGCAGTCATCGCGTTATTTCAAGCACTTAACGGCCAGCGAATGATTCCTGGCCCTGTTTTATTTAGCTGTAGTCAAGGAGACTAGAAAGATTGGGCCGTGATTCACGAGCGGAGATAAAGCTGGCAGGGTCTGGTTTTTCCTCGTCCCCAGGGAAACAGAAAGCGGCTCTAAGTGAATGGGCAATTTCTGCTCAAGATGGAAATTCATCGGTACTTAAAAATGCAGCATCGCCAAGTGCCGGTCACTAGTGCTGGGTACTGACCCTCAATTCCTGCGTTGCAGTGAGGGCTTCCACTGTGGCCCTTTGCAGAGCAGTGGTAGTCACGGCTTTTCCTAAAATCACGGGCTAGCATGACAGAGGTTCACACGATTTTGGGCAGTTGGCAGCGATTTCTACAAGCGGCCCACGACAAGTTGGGTTTGGAAGAGCTCAAAATAGAAATAGGAGCTTATTGCTTCGTAGCCCGTGCAAGCAATGCCAGGGGAATCTCACCTCTGTTTCTTTGCCTAGTGTCGGTGTGCTCTCCAGCCAGCCGCTGCCTGGGAATTCTTGGGAATAAGGTCTTTACGTGATGTGACTGAACTTGGCAGAGGCTCCCCAAATCCTGACTGCCCGATAGAGCAAAATGTCCGTGTCCCTGCTCTGTCAGACTCTTGAAGCGAGAAAGCTAGACTTTCTGTTTGTCTTCGTGTGACATAATTTTTAATGACTCTGGTAAAAGAGAAGATATTCTGGTCAGTTCATAGTCTATTGTTTTGAGGGAATGAAAGCCTCTTCCACCCTTTCCTTCCTCCCCCGAGTGAGGAAAAACATAAAGCAAACTGCTTAAGGTGAGACAGGTCCTTAGAAGGGAAAAGTCCTTGCTCATGGTAGAGATTTGAGCAGATCCCCGGGCTGAGCTTAGTTAGTAAGCCTGACTTAATATCTGTAGGCCGACTGACTTGTCAGAAGGCTGCTGGTGGCCATTCATCATTTCAAGGTTAATGCTTTTGATCTGCGCAAGTCCTGTGCGTTTTATGAAAACGAAAGCATGCGCTGCCTCTCGGCGCGGTGACTCCTCCGATGAGTCAGAGGATTTGCTGGTTAACTGGCAAACCGAGTGCCTGCTTCTCAGATGTTTCCAGTTCAGTTTCTGTCTGAACAGCCTTCCTGAATAATTGTTTACTTTTGAATTACAGGAATATGCTTTAGTATCCAAAAAGTAATAGAGAGAAGCAGAGTTGCTGGGAATTAACCAAGCATGTGCAGTCAATTCAGTGTATTTTTTTCTTCCTAGTAGTAGTTGTTAATTATGCTAGTACTTAGGAAGTTTAATGCTTGTGAGAGTTACCAGGCTTGGAAACTCTGGAAACTGGATTGAAACATGCAGCACAAGCAGCAGCAGCAATGTTCTTGTCACGCTCATTGACCTCACTGTAGAGCTAAGTGCTTAAAGTTGGGTGCTGTTCACTTCTTAGCCTTTAATCAGTCTGTATTTATCGTGAGGTGGACGGTTTTGCATTAAGAACCGAATTTATCTTGAAGAAATAGTCAATAGCTTTCTAGAACGTTGTTTTATTTTCTCCGTTAAGACTCCTGTTTGTTGTTTATTTTGGGAGAGTGGAAATGGTAACTTCATTGTGAAAATTTCCCTTTAGTAGAATCAAGTCATCCGGTTCCTTGCATATTGGCGATTGCCCTTTTTGTACAGTAATACTGTGATAACTTAAATTTTTTAAACATGGGGAGAGGGGTTGGATGGCTATTTGTATTATCAAAAAAGTGGACCCCATTTCCAGTCTCAGGGTAGTAATTTCCTCAGATATCTCACCACTGCATAATTTTAAGGAACTTTCTGTGATTCTGCAGAGAATCTCTTTTAATGAGAAATTAATTAATCTTTATTTAGACCTTTTCAGTGTAGACATACACATTTGAACTGATTGCCTTAGGCTCCTTTTACAGTTAAAGAACAGAAATAAGCATTTTTAGGAAGTGATTCACCTGAACTATTTTAGGTACATGCTGTGGGATGAGCTCAAGTATGTTGTAACAGTGCTGTTTCTCCCCTTTGATGGCAAAGGGAGCTCTAGCTGGTCCTGGTTTTCAGCATATCGTAATCGTTCTTTCTGTGCATCCTGTGTCCTACATGGATTTTTGTTACGTGCAAGGTGATCTTTTGTCAAGCTAACTTATTGACTAATACGGCCTTCAAACATCTTGGGCATCTATTGTTGTGCTTGCAAGTACAGTAAGATCAGTACTATTTTTCTTCTTTTATACCTTTTAATACTTGCCTGCTTTCCACACTTGCATGCTCCTTCAGCAACAGGAGGTTTAGACCAGCTCAGTCTGCCTTGTATGACTGAACCCTGCAAGTCCCTGCAAACCATTGAAATTCTACTGTGGGGTTGCCTTGGAAATAGCAAATCGAGAATGATGTGTAGAAACCGCAGAAGAAATGTCAGAAAAAATGCCTTGCACGGTTGAAAGAGGTAGTCATATCTATCAAAAATATGGGAAGAAATTAAGCTTGTATGGTGCTTTTTTATTTTTAGTGTCAGTTTTGCCTAGTAACAGCTGATGGTAGGTTAGATGAAATCATATGTGTGCCTGGGCTGTTGCAGTTTTCCTGTCTTAATTAACCTGTTAGGTTCTCCTCAAGGAAACCGTATCTTTTTAAATAGGGCTGCCTGGCTGCTGGCCTGTAGGCTGGGCCATCAGACTCGCTCTGATTCCCTTCTAAGTATACCTGAAGATCTTATCATGCTCATACAAGTCTGAAAAAGACTGTAATTGGTACAAAGAGGTGGCCCAGTAACGCAGTTTAGATTGTATTGCAAAGCTTAGATTTATTTTTTTAACCCATGTCTCACGCAGCTCTGCATTTCCTTCTTTACAGAAGTGAATAGCGTTACAGCTAGAAATGATACGCAGGCAGGTTTCAAACTGTGCCCAGTAAAGACCAGTGAGGAGGATATGCAGTCTGAGAATAACTGAAGTATTTGGTCTGGCTTTTATAATCTGCATATCTAAATGATGATATTATAAAATGGAAAGAATGATGATAAGAAAGTGTCTCCTGTGCTTGAACGTACAAGGAAAAAAAATAGTTTGCTTTTGATCTGTTGTTTTCCTAGCTAGACTGACAGCTGGCTGAGAATTATTGGATGTGCTGCATTGCCACTCTTCATTTCCTTCATCGGGAACATACAGACTTGTTTATACAGGAACGTGTTTCTTCTTCGAACACCGTGGACATCAGTGTTTCTTCTCCATAGAGGGATAGTTCATTGTTATATCCCAAAGGCTATAAATATGCTACAGTCTACAGCGTATTGGCTTAAGCCTTTATTTAGTTGCTGGTGAGTGAGTCAGTCATCCATAACATCCACATAAGATGCTGGATAACTGAAGAAGTAAGCCTGTGGCCCGTATTCTGAAATTGGAAAAGAAATTAAATTGTGATACTAACAATCCGCTGGCTCACGTCTGGGCTCAGCTGCCTTTGGTGGAGCGAGGAAACACTGTGCCTTACCTCGTACCTACCAGGTGACTGCAAGAGAGTGTACGTCACTCCTTTGACGTACCTGCTCCTTCCAGGGACCAGCACCTCCCCGGGGCTGAAACTACCAAGGAGCTTCTGTTGGTTTTGCCTGCGATTTGATCCTTATCTTTTGTTTGGACTGACCTTTGCTGTTGTGTATTATGAATAGGATTAGTTTTAGTCCAGCCACTGAGGACAAAAGCAGAACTCCCATTAGCCTGTAATCACGCTTACACTCTAGTCCGTTGCTTCAGATATCCGTCGGCCTTTTTAACATATAGGTAAGGTTATGGAGCTCAGTGGATGTAGCGACGATGTCAGTCCTAAACTCGGAAAACCTGTATTTGTATTTTTTTTCCTGGCTCAGACTCAAAGCTCAGTCACCGTTGGGGAGTGCAGGGCAGTATCCGTTCTCTCTTCTGCTCTCTATTCAAAATAAATAGCTTCATTCTGTTGACTTAATATAGCTCGCTTTTTATCACTGCACAATCCCAGAATGTCTTTGGGTATTGTCAGCCACGAACACAGGAAATAATCCCTCATTAATCTGAATTATCTAGACACAGCACAGGCTAGCTAGGCCAGTGCTTAAATAGTATTGTCCTGACAAGGGCTTCCTGCTTAGTACGGGAACGTCGAGGCACCCGAGATGAAACCGCAGCAGCAGATCCAGATTTCATCTCGACGGGCGTAAGGAGCCGATGTAAAACTCCCAATCCAACAAAAACAAAACACTAGCTTCTGGCCACGGGCGAGAGCGTCCCTTAAAAAAGCTATCCAGAGAGCTGCTCTTCACGCGGCATGTAATATTTGGGTTTTTGCGAGGGAAAATGCGAAGCTTAAAGGCTTCTTCTGCTTTTCCGTAACAACGCCGGCTGGACGCGTAGCGTTCGGTAAAAACGCGTCGAGAGCGTTCGCGAGGTGCCATTAAAGAAAGGCCAGGCGTATTCCGAGGAAGCCGTGGCGTCGAGCGCTCGGCAACAAGCGGGCAGCGCTCCGCTCGCTCGCGGGTCGTGCCGGCGGCGGGTGCCGAGGCCTGCCCTCTCCTCCTCCGCGGGGCGCGGGGTCCCTGCACCCCGAGTTCCGCGGCGGTGGCTGTGGCGAGCCAGGCCAGAAGCCGTCTCCGAGGAGGCGAAGAGCCGTCAAGAGTCGAGGCTGACAGGCAGGGTTTGGCGCGTCTGAGGGGTACGGCTTCTCCTGGAGGTAACGCGCGTCACACCGCTCCGCGTGTTCCTTCTCCCGCCGCCGTCGCCGCGGGCTCCAGCGCTGGTGGTGTTCCGTTAGCAGCACGTTTCTTCCGAATAAATCGAATACGGAGCAGAACGTGTAGCGGCGGCCGATGGTGCGCAGCGGTAACGAGGTAGACGTGTTCTCTGGCCCGAGGTGTGCGTGGCACTCCGGTCTGGGAAATTGGAAGTTAAAACTAAGATCGTTTCTCGAAGAAACGAGCGGCCCCGGAGCAGTATTCTTCATCGCGTGCGCTTCGCTGCGTGGGATGTGCTGTGATGCAGGTAGCTATAATTTCCGACGAATTTCTCGATTCTCTGAAAGAGGGTTAGTTTTCAAATTGCCGTTAAACATCCAGGGCGACACCGGCCGTGCTCAGCACGGGGCAGCCCCGGCCTCTCCTCCCAGAGCCCCCCACAGCCCCCGCGGCCGGCACCTCGCCAGCGTCACCCCGTGCAGATTGCGTACAAAACCGCGCTGCAGTTGCTTTCTGGTGGATTATATCTTTCTCTCTCTCCTTTCCCCTGTTTCTTTCGTGTATTTAGAGTCTGACGGTTTGAGGCAGGATGGTTTATAGTTTTCTGGCGGGTGGGCGTAACTTTGAGCAGTCCTCCATGTCGGCTCAGCTCTGTCTCTGCTGGCGGTCGGCACCTGAGATGGTGGAAATGGGGAGGGATGTTTTCTGCTGTGCTCTGAGCGTGGCTTACGTGTACTTCGGCGATGGTTGTATTGCAAATGGTCGTAATGAAGAGAGTGAACTTGGGGTCTGGCTGAATTTGGCACCAGTTCATACTGGCCTCACTTTCTGTGGGGTTTGCGGGGGTTTTTAGACCTGATTTGGTTTTGGCTCTTCTCATATGAGACATTTTACATGAATTCTCACCATCTGAGATCTAGCCGTTCCCTTTGAAATGTATTCTCTTGTTCCTGTACAAACTTGCCCATAAAAGAGAAATATCAGAGCTTCTAGGTCATTGAACACCAACCCCGGGAGATGCCTGTTAGCGCTCTCCTCTGTTCCCTTTTCCGACCAAAGCAAAGTCTTGAATTTCAAGCACTTAACCTGTGCTGCTCTAACTTTTAGAGTATGTTGGGAACAGAATCGCAGAATTTTGGGGCAGGGCCGAAAGCAGAGAGGTAGCTGCAGGGGTCGGGAACCAGGAGGGGTCCTTATGCCCCTTAGGTTAGACTTTGATAGGCAGGCGAGAGACACTTTAACTTCTCGCTCTCCTAATCTGTCATTTAAGAATGGTGCAATAAGTACATCCTTGATGTTTCTGCATGTGTGTTAGAAATTATTCTGTGCAGCTAGGCGCTAGAAAAAACATTCCACATCATCACAATTTATCAAGACTATATCCATTTTTTTTTCTTACCGTGTCTGTGGAGTCACCATCTCCCCAACCCCCTGTAGTAACCTGAGAAGAGACAAGGATATGCCTTACTGATGCTAAACATAAGCCCTGTGCATAAGCAAAATTACCATGTTTAATCCCATACATATCCATAGATATCGCTGGTGTCCAAACAATCTGTTTTTATTTTCTTGGCTCTTGCATTATTTATATGCTGCAGAGGTCTCCTGGACAAAAAATTCCACATGGCTAGATAGCAGCCCACTTTGGATAAACCGCCACAATTTTGTTTAATATAAATTCCTTCTATTTTAAAGCCTGGGATTGTCCACATGTTTTTCTGTTCCTGCTTAGTTCAAATTTATCCATCCCCCAGATCCTTGTGATCCCCCTTAAGGTACTTATACAGCGCAAGAAGATCCCCCCTGTAGCCTTCTCATCTTCAAATACATATGCTTAAGCGCCTCATCTTGTCATCTTAGCAAAGGCCCTCCCTACTTTTGGCCAGACTCGTGTATCTCTTACGGATTTTCTCTAGAATGTGTATGTTGCTTTTGAAGATAAGATGTGCCCAACTCCAGCTTATGCCCCAAAATGTCTATTTATAACGGCATGGTCTTTTTTTTTTTTTTTTTTTTTTTTAACGTTTAGAAATCATCCTTTCCTAAGTTGTAGAAACATTGGTCTTCCCCTGGAAGAAGTGTGCTGGTGTGGCTGTCAGGGAGGAAGGAGAAGTCTTGCAAAAAGTGACGGCGGTGGTTCTGTTGTGCCGTGGCGATGAGAGCAATCGACTCGCATAGCGACTGCTTTAACACAGGGTGTGAGATCAGCTGGCTTCTCAGCAGAGGTTAGAAGATACCCACTGAGAGCCATGTAAATACCCGGCTGGGCCCAAAATACATGGTTTGCAGCGAGGTGGTGGAGAGAAGACATGATTTTTGCAAAACTCTAGCAATAAGTGGTTTTCCTTTTATTTCTTTCAGCTTGGGTGAAAAAATTACTGGTATTGAAACATTTCCTTACAGTATTCACAGCCTGATGTTTGAATCGCTTCACTATTCCTGTCTGCCGGGAAGCGAAACTGGGAAGACTGTTTCCTTTGGGCAAGCCTGGGTAAAATGCATTGAGAAATAAACAAACTGTGATGGAGTCTGTAAAGGTGTAATTTGTATTATTGCCGGCCAGGAAAGAAAAGAAATGTTAACCCAGCCTCATGCCATTCGTTAATGACAGCATAGCACGAGGATCAGAGATTTATCTGGGGATTAAGGAGTAAGAGCAAATGGACTAGAGGTAGGAGAAGACAAACCTTTCTGGTCTGGTACAGAACTGTGGGGTTGAGCTGAATGTACGAGAGGGACATCTGCATATATTTATCAGCTGTGCCATTTGCAGTCATTTCAGTGCCATGAGACTATTCCTCGGCATAAGGTTTGGTTTAAAAGCATAATTTAAAAAAAAAAAAGATTATATTTTAGATTTTTCATCCTTTGGTTCTTGATCCTTTTTTAAAATATCTTTTGCCTTTGAGGGAGAAAAGAATCAGTTCTGTACAACAATATCTCATCTCCTTTGATAACCTCTCATGTTGATCCTGCACTTACCTGATGTTATAGCTAGATGTCAGCCTCAGATGTGAATCAGAGACTTGTCAGTCAGAATCAGATTTTTTTTTTGCTCCTCGTCTCTCAGTACTATAGGCTGCTGAGATAGCATGATAACTAGGACTTGCCTCCTTCCCAAAAGCCCGGCTGAGGGGTTTAATTATTAAATTTAACAGGGCCGTTAGTAAGGATTTGCTTTTAACAGACTTGGAGGAGTATCTGTGCTCATAGTAAAGTTTGGCTTTCTGCTGACTTCTTCAGAGTCTGGTGGACTTCTTATTTTGCAGGGGATGCCCTCTGCCCATAAAGCTCTGCTCACAACCCTTTCTCCGAATGCCTTCTCTCAGTAATGTAGCCTTAACAAGTGCCAGAACCTTCGATGCCGGCTCTGCGCAGGCTGGACGTGGTGAGACACTGAAGCAAGGGCAGTTTCAGACCTGGGACAATGACAGCAGCGAGTGTGCTGGAAAATGGGTGATTCAGCTATTCCAGTAACTCGTCACGGTGACCTGACAGCCTCATAAAACAGCAGGTCACGTTTCGGTGGATTTGGGCATGTTACCAGCTAAGGGAGGGTTGTGACTCATGGGGTGACTTATTCTGGGAGAAGCAGAGGGTCGCAACTGCAGGACTGGCTTGCAGCGGGGCAGAGGCTGGACCGCTGAAGTTCATAGCAGGCTGTTTCAGTTTGGAGCGGCACTGATTTTTGTTTTGCCTGCGTGTGGCTTGCTGTCAACTGCAGCAACTCAAGGCCTGTTTTATAGGAAGCTGGAGTCATACATGCATGAGGGATGGGGCACACAGCAGGTCCTAGTGATTTTGTCAGTCTTTCCAGTGTGTCATTCCTGCCTGTGAGTCAGCATCATGTGATGGGATGGACACGCAGATTGTTATTAAATTTTCTTGTAAAAGATCTTGATAAGAAAGTTGTAAATTATAGAATATAAGGATTGTATATCCATTATTAAAAGCAAGCAGGCAAGCAAAAAAGCCCTTGTCTTTCTGTGCTAGGCTTCAGAAATGACTGTTTAATGTCTATGTTGCTGGGAGCTTACTGAGTTGCTACAGACATTTAAATGCAAGTGGTTACCTGAGGGCTTACTAAGCTCCGGTCCCTGTCTCTAACACAGTTCAATTTATCTGATGAATCATTTTGCCCCATCTTCTCTTTCCAGGAAGGACAGAAATTGAGAGAATTCTCTGCTGCAGGTCACTGCGTTTCTTCCCTCACTTCAGTAGGTTTGAAGGGAAAACAATTAGCTCCTCAGTGCATAGATTTGCAGGGTAGATACGGTGATGTACCCTAAAATTAATATCTTGGAAAGAAAATGTCATGAACCGTAGGTTCTCAAGTTTAACTTAACTCATTGCTAAACTGGGCTGAAGCTCTGTAGCTGTCTTTTCCCCTCGTCTGATTTACTGGAGTCCCAGTGCCATCTTCCAAATTGTAAGCAAACAACAAAATACAAATCCCAACATGAGAGCTTGTTGTCCGATGAGCTGGAAACGTTAGCTCTTCATTTGCCCGTGACATCACCTGTGCCTTTCCTTGCACTGTTGCTTCTCTCATTCCTGTTAATTTCGGCTGCTTGTCTGCTCACAGATGATTTCCACTCCCGCTTTTGTTGCCTGCCAAACTCAGAGCAAGGAAAAGCAGCAGGTGTGAACACAGAGCTGTCAGCAGAACAAATTCATGGGTGGTATTTTGAATGCTTAGGTGACTCGCTGTAGGAACAGGAATATTTTATTATGATTATTTTTGTTTGGGGAGGGACACTTGTCTGGTTTTTTTTTTTTTTTCCTCTGCCTTTTACCAGAAGACAGGGAGTTGCACGCCTGACTTGGAGGCAAAGATTTGGGCTCTGTGGCCTAATTACTAATATCCTAAAATAATTTATGTTGGAAGAGACGTTTGGAGGCCATCTGGGAGTGGGAGTGTGCGTGGGAGCGTACGGCGGGGTGCCAGGGCTGTCCCCTGGAAGGGTGCAGCCTTCCACCCCTGCTCTGCACGGGTGGCTGGGACATGGGCACGCAACCCGGTCGTGGCATTGCTGCCTCCTTCCCTTTCACCGGGACCTTGGGCTACTCGGTGCTGCTCAAGGGTGGCAGCAGCTAGACCTCTTTAGTCCCTGTAATTTAGGAATCTCAGCAGAGGTCAATCTTTTCATAACAGGTACGAAGAATGTAAGGCTTCTGTCACCCCATCACTCAGTACTTGCTATATCTCATGAAGGACATCTCTGGGAAGAGTAATTACTTTGCAGATACCCAGTCATCCTTGTGACGTGCTGCCAGAGACTGAGCTGAAAGAACTAAGGGAAGCACAAAGGTCTCAATTTAGGTTTTCTGTACATCCTCATTCAAATCTGGGAGTTACTGCCCAGGGATTTGTCGCCTGTTACGTATATTTTAAAGTACTGTATCCCAGGGGAAATACGTTATCCCTAGCTCTTGAGAGTGCCCAGCCTAATTTTGACCATGAGGCAAGCTACATGCCGACGTTTTCTGTTTTTCTCTAAGACATAAGTAGACCGTACGTTGCCTGTTAATAGCTTTATGGCTAGTAGTCACATTTTGCAGCGTGTCCTTATGCATCTCTTGCATATTGCAGCAGCTACTTTATAGTTGGCACCAGTTTTGGATCTTCATTCATGGCTAAGGCAGCTACGCACAGTATAAATAAAAATAACCACTGGGTTATCTGGGAAATAACTGTATCAGATATCCAAACCCAGAGTAATATAAAAAATGGTTATTTCTCTCCCACTCAGTGGTTTCTTACTTACTTGGAAGTAATGAATGCAGACAATTATCTTACGGAATGCTTAGGATTATTAATGGTATGTAATAGGGCAGGAGTTAACACTGACGAGTGACTACATTTAATTTTCAGTGGAAATGCTTCAAATGTCTAGCTTTGTGTTAACATTGCTACTGATTAACATTTGCTGCGATGTCGTAGAATTAAACTAGAACGGTAAACAAGCTATCCTGTTCTGCACCGGTTCACAAATACTGGAGGGATGCTTGGTTGTATATCTGATAGCCAAAGTGAAGTCAGGTGAGGGCGAGGGCAGTCCTTGGATAACAGAAGTGGATGGGAAATGCACAGAAGTAGGAGGTTTGGCAATGTCACTCTTGCTTCTGAGTCACTAGTGAGCTAAAAATCTGGGCAGAGTGTGAGGGGGTGTATTGACAGGGTAAGCTAATTGCTGTCACAACAGTTACCTCTAATCTTATTTTCATGTATTTATAGTGTGTAAGATAACATTTTCTCTCAAGTGAGCCCTCTTGCAGGCCCCTTGGCACAAAGGGACCATTTTCTATCAGCATCTTATGAAGCAATACTCTGATTACTCAAAGGGGATCATTATTGCTGCCTTGCCAGGTTTTGCTGAGTACGTCTTCAGGTTGAATTCAAGAGCTCTAATGACCTTGATTACAGACTAATAATGAGCTTTGGTGCCATGCTTAAACCCTGAGTGGGAAGAATAGCAAGCAAAGAGGGAGCTGAAATATGGGACCATTGGGACAGTTTCCAGCTTCGACTTGTGATCTTTCTTTGTGTTCCCAGGCTTTACCCGGCCCATGACTCAATTACTTATTTTATACAAGTATGAAAGATTGCTCTAATGCGGCTGGTTCTTTGTTTCCGAGGACTGTTTTCGGCCAACGTCCTTAGCAATTGAATTTGCTTCCACATTGTTATATTCAGAGATGCCTTCTATTTGCCGTAATTATCTGCTCCTAGCACGGCTCTGCCACACAAAGGTTCATGTGTGTGTGCCTGTATACACACACACATATTGGAAACCGCTGCCCTTTGTGCGCTGGCTCTAGGTGGTAAAGCGTAATACGGAAGGGAGGATGAACATTTTGTGGTTTTTTTGGATCAGGGGAAGAGAACTAAGTTTTCAAAGTGGCAAATAGCATTAGAGTTCCCTCACCCTCCTGTTTATGAGGCAGGGAATCAAAATACTGAGAGTAAAAGGAAAGATAAACAGTACCTTCCTTTATTTCTTCCTTCCCTCAGCAACGTTATCTGCACAACCCTCTCCGCTTTTCATCTGATTTGTCTGGGACTCGGTAGTGCTGTAAACATGAAACCAAAACAGATTTTCACATCAAAAGAGAAAGCTGTGATTTTAGATTGCTTTACATATATTTTTACATATAATCTATTTATTTTACTTTATTTATTTATTTCTACTCTTCATTAGCTAGCTTACACGTCCCAAAGTTTTTTTCTAACGGTTTTGTCTTTTCCATTTGTCAAACTTCGGCACTCTAGCCCGACTTACAACTGCTCCCCTGTTGTGATTTATACAGGTTTGGAAATAATTACAGCTGCTTTGTTTAACTGCTGCTGCATCCATGCGTATGTAAGTCCCCGGATACGTCCAAGAACCCTTGTTTGTAGACTAACCTAGAGAACTGAGTTTGTAGACTAGCTGTACCCTTCAGAAAATATAAAATCAGCGCTGGTGCTCTGAGTTTTTTAGTTTCGTCTTGCTAAGGAGCCCAAAGCGTGACAAATTTAAACTTTTTTTGTTTGTTTCCTAATTTGAATTGAGGCTGGTAAAAGATGACACATCTAATAGTCTCTGTTCTTTACTAGGAGAATAGTTGCTGCCTTTGCCTTCCTTTTGGATTTGCCCACGTATCAGGAAAGGCATCTCCACCTCCCCTTTAATGCAGAGGAGCCTGGCCTTAGGTATGTTACACAAATGTAGATCAGCATTAACTACACAGTGGAGATTACTTCCATGTTTAAATGAAATCTCTATCTGGTACCGTCTCAGTATCTGAGGGCCTCCTGTTAACATAGCTGTCACATTTCCCTGGACAGTGTGAAGACATTTTAATCTGGTTTTACAGGTCATAAAAAGAAAACGAAGAAATAAATTTCCAAAGCAGCAACTGATTTTGCTTGTTCCTATTTTGGGAAGCCCGATTTTGGGCGTTTGCCAAGCCATCAGGCCAGCTCGCCTCCGTTTGCGGGGGAGCTCGGTGGCGGTGCTGGGCGCTCACCCCACGCTCTTGACTTCCAGCGTCACAACTCTCCTGCAATATAAAGCACTTTTCCTTTTTCCTGAACTGGTCGGATCTGGCTCCGTTCTCGATTTGAAGTTCAAGCTGAGTAAGCGTAGCTTGTGTCCTGGCTGCAGACCCTTAAAACGCTTCTTGAGCACTGCAGCCTGGCCGGTCGCGAGGATTGCCCTTGGAAGAGAGCATCTCGCTCACCTCGCAGCGCGGCTGGCGAGGCGCTGGCGATGGCACGGAGCACGTCAGCGTCGTCAAGACCGCTGCGATTAAATTGTCGTGGAGATAGGGAAAGCCATCTGCTATTCGTTCCCCCTGCCTGCTCGCTATTCAGAAAGCCGGTGCCAGACGTGACGGCCAAGCCGGGCTGACTAGATGCCAGGCTGTCACGCGGAGCTGGCCTGGCTGCTGCTGGGACTGGGTCAGAGGTTTGGGGACCCGTTTGCAGGCGACATCGTACGTACGTGTGGAAAATGCTCGGCTGCCGCTTGACGGAGGGGAGTTGCGGCGAAGGGCGCGATGGTGGCCGGAGCGCGCCTTTTACAGCTGGCGTCTTTGCGCCGCTGGGTGGTGATCCTAGCTGAGCTGATAATATGTTCTCGCTCTCTTCAGATATTCGGCTGTGACGGTCGGTCTCGTGCCTGCTCCTTCCCTGGAGAAAGGGAGGTGCGTGGGACTTAGCCCGGCGTGGCCGTAGGGTGACGACCTTAGGGGTGCTGCTGCGCCTGCGGCTGAGCGTCCCGCCGATGCCGAAAGGGTCGGGGCCGGCTGCGGGGGTGCTTGTGTGAGGCACAGGGTACCCTTTGGGAAACAATATCTAATGCCTTCAACGACAACAACAACAACAAAGTGTTAAAAGAATATTGGGATTGCTGAAATACAAAGGTTGAGGATCCAAAGTTTAGGAAATGCCAGAAGCAACGTGTCCTAGGTGTCTGCTTTTTGCATTTTGTAACATAAAGTCTTTTTGTCATGATGATACAGATTTTAAGGGCATGATCATATACTGTTTTTTCCGATGTTGGCCTTATACAGCAACGAGTTAGCAAGCAGTTATTTAATAGTATGTTTTATTGAAAAAGAACGGTATGTGAGACTCTAAGCTTTATTTACTGTACTTCACTAAATTCTTCTCTAAACACAGAATTCTTATTTTCTCTCCCTCCTCGTGCCCCCATGGATTTTTCCTCTTGGGTTCTTCACCGTGAATAGTGGTGATCAGTTTAATACCTAAATACTGTATTGGCAGTAATGTACCTTCACCGCATCTTTGGGTGAGATTTGGTGGATTATGGGGGTGGTATAATCCCTTATTATGTAATGAAGGGACTGAAACACTGGGAAAGCGAAACCGAGTATTTTACTAACTTTGTGCATAAAATATGAACCTGATTTTGGGGCATACGCTGTGTAGTATTTTATAGGTTCAGAGCTTCCATACCCTAATGCTGTCTCTTTGGAACCAGTTTCCATCTCCATGTTCTTCCATAGTCCGTGCTCTCAGCCTTGCTTACAGGTTCCCTCCTTGAGCCTCGTTATGTTCCCCTCTCATTAGATTCCTCCTTTTGCTCATTCCGCTGGGGTCCAGCTCAGCTTTTGAGTTAGACACGGGTAGCGTTGTCATTCATAGCACTGAACCAACAGGAATGTCACTGGCACTACTGCAAGGAGAGGGGTTTTTTATATACAACTCCCCCAAATACTAATTCCAGAGAAGGGTGTTTCTTCTGGTCCCTCGGGGCCGGGGTGTGCTCAGTTCAGCCGTGGGTCTGGTGGGCAGCTGAATATAAATGTTCTTACGGAGCATGCGTAAAATGAAGTGGTTTTTAAATTGGCTGTGCTGTGCGCGTTTTCAGAGAAACCGTGTTAAACTTATTTCTGGCACAAACCTCACTATCTTGCCTAATTGCTAGTTCGTTGTTCATAGCTCTGGAGTGCCAGAGCTTGTTAAAGCAAAGGTTGCTGGTGCTTTTTTACGTGGTTGAGTAACGACGTATTGTTCTACCTTGGTTCTGGCATTTTGGCTAAAACATTCCAAAATTTTCAACCTGAGGTGGGCTCTGGCATTGCACGCTTCATAGCAGAGTATTAAAGTTTGACAAAATGATCAGCAGCTGGGAACAAGGTAGTAGAGTCGGAAATCTCAGTCAGCTTTAAAAAAATGATGATGATGTTTATAAAAATTATACCTGCTATTTAATTATTCCCTAATGGGGTTTGAAGCTTCCTATGAGCAACACGAGTGGCGTAGGCACAGTGCTGCCTATCCCAGCACTCCCAGTGTGTTTGAGCAGCAAGTGCTTGTGGTGGGCTTACGGTGCTGAATTCTCATTGATCTTTGCTAATGCAAGGTTAAAGCTTTGGTATTTGCTAGTGCTCTAATTTTTATACGGTATGCTAATTACTCTTTTGAATTGGTAAATGCTTGTTCAGCACAGTGTAAGAGAGATTGGAATTGGCTTTGTGATGCTGTGTTGCAAATAGTGTCGAACCTTTTCCTGTTTATGTGGAAGTGCCGTTCTGGTTTTCTCAGGCCAAATTAGACATCACCACATTTTTATTCAGCTCACAATACGCGTGCATGCATGCATATGCATACACAGTTGTAATTTTTTATTGTTGTACTAGCAGCGATACTGGCCAGAATAATTTTTTTTCCTAACATCACGGTGGAAACGTGATGATGATTTTGGAAATAGATGCAGCTGTCTGAACATGAAAAAGACAAAATAGAAACACAAATGTTTTGCGTCTGTGCAGAGGGACTAAAAGGTAATTAGCCAAGGAAAAATAAATGAGTTTATTTTGAAAGACCCCAAAATGGTGACCCAAAATGTTTTGAAAGGTTTTCTGTATGATGGCATTTCTATGTTCAAAGTTTCGGTCCAGGAATCCTCAGACAAAAGTGGTAACTGTTGGCAGGGGAGAGCAATGGAAAGTTATGCCTGTGATAGGAAATCACGTCACTTTTAAAAGTGAACATTGCTATTTCAGTTTTTAATTCTGATAATTAGCAGTAGCAGCTCATCCTCAAATTGCTCTTCTAACATTAGGGGGTCCAGAATTGCATGAGGTAACTTAATATGCCATTTTATCTTGAGTCTGTAATTGTAAAAAGGCAGGAACAGCTAACTGCTATTAATTGCACAAGCTATTTACAGCAAAGAAAATTTCGTTTCTCATTTATATACATCTAGAACAGTGTTAGCGCCGCTGCAAAGTGATGCACTTCCAAGGTTTGGCTTTAGTATTGTGTATCAAACACCGATTTCTGTTACTGGAAGCCTGTCCCAGCCTACATACTTCACGTGCACTTAGTGAGAGCACCTCTCTTGCTTACCAGCTTGTTGTTAACCTGCTCCCCAGTGGCTGCCTTTCTTGCGTGTCCTTGTGTGTTCTCCTCGCCTCTCAAGTGGATATGGCAGACTCCGTGGGTGCGATCTCTAGTATCTCACTCCGTTCTTGCCAGCCTTTCTGGCGGCCACCGATCGGTGGAGGATGCTTCTGTGTGTTTCTTGTTTTATGTTGCACCAGCTCTCTACCTGCGCTCTGCAGATGAAGTCGGGATGCCTTAAGAATATTACTGAGAATGCGGTGGGTAGCGAAGGAGCTTACTGCGATGTCCTGGTGCTGCAGTTTACACATACGTTATACCCTAGGGTGAAAAAATGCATTGTGGTTTGCATTTGGTGTCGAAATCGCTGTTAATGCAGGCTAGGTTAATGTAAATTGCAAATGTAAGCATCTGTTCACATAATTCAAAGTGATAACACATTTGTGTTTGTGAGAGGTGCGGGAGAAGAACTGAAAAAAAAATCACACTTAAACATGTGCTACAGTTTTCTGCCTCAAATTTGATCTACTGGTATCTTCTGCTGGACCTCCTGCCTAAGCATTTTCTTGTGAGGGACCAGATTACTGTTTATAGCTGATTTCCACTTTAGGTTCTTCCAGTGGATTATTATTTTATCTTTTATTTTACCTTTTATTTTATTCAGGAATCACTGGGGTAATTCAGATTGGAAGGGCCCTCAGGAGGTCTCCAGTCTAACCTTGTGCTCAAAGCAGGGTCAGCTACGAGATCAGACCGCATTACTCAAGGCTTCATCCAGTCGGGTCTTGAAAACATCCAAGGACAGAGACTGCGCAACCTCTCCGTGCAACCTGTGCCGCTGCCTGGCTGTCCTTAGGGTGAAAGGTTCTCCTTGCACCCGGTCTGAACCTCTTGTTGCAATCTGTCGTCCCTTGTCCTCCCATCGGATACTGCTGCGTGAAGCGTGGTTCTGTTTTCTCGATAACCTTCCCTATAGGTAGCAGGGGCTGCTGCTACGTGCCCCCGAAGCCATCTCTTCTGCAGGCTGGACGAGTCCCATGCCTCAGCCTTTCTTCCCAGGGTAAGTGACCGTCCTGCTGACCTTCGCTGAACTCACGCCAGTTTGTATAGTGAAAGTGGAACAGAGCAGTTTCTTCTCAATTAAAATTAACGTTGTTTCACTTCTTAGGAATGCAGTTGTCATCTCCTATACTTGACTGGCTCATTAAGAACTCCTTGCCACCGTGCCACCGCTGGGGGTGTTTGTCTGAAGACCTTCTGTTAGCAAATGGACTTGTATGGCTCCGTACTGGATTGTGTTTGAGAGTAGGTGTACTATAGGCTCTTTTGGGGGTTGACAGGGTTGAATAGATGGATGCCCCGTGATGTTTTCCTAAACAAACTCGAACAGTGAGATAAGAAGATACAGAGCTGGTTATGACTGAGGTCAGGACTTGCCTCGATTCTTCAGGAAGCCGGAGGTGCAAAGCCTCGAGGTGTAATTGAAGGTGGAACAGATGTTACACGTGTATTGAAACTTCATTGTGGATTACTATCGGAAAAGGTTTATGATTTGCCAGTTATTTTCCAGATGATCTTTTTTAATGTGCTGAGGTAGCAGATGTGTTTGTTGTATCCAACTCTTTAAAGTCATTTTAGGAAGTTAAACAGATGGATGCATTATGAAATTCAGCAGCATCTCTTTCAGCATCTGTAATGTCGTCGTTTCATGTGCCAACCGGGAGAGAAGGAAACAGAGCATCCGATAAGTACTTTGCCTGTGACAAGCTGACCCGTTTGCCAACAGCCAATAATGTACCAATGTTGTGACAGGAATGATTGACTGCTACTGCTTTTACAGCAGAGCGATTTGAGTTTCCAGACAGTTGTCTTTTTTTTTTTTTTTTTTTTTAAATCTTGGACTAGCTTGAATACAGGTTGTTTTACTGCTGGAATAAACAAAGCTCATGTGAATTCTCATACGGGATGTGATTGTGTCTCAGAATGCAGAAAATTGTTCCATCAATTGAATTCCATCTATCTTTAAAAAAGGTTGTGTATTACAATGATCTTACTATTAAAATGGTAAGAGGAAATATGAAATACAGAAAAATGATCTCTCAGTGCTATGCCTTCTGTTTGTTGTTTGTTTTCCAATGATAAACATCAGCCAGATCTTCCTTGGGGGTGGTACAGCATATTAGGGCTGTATGGTGTTTTGACACTGACACCTTCCCAAAATATTCCAAACACTGAGAGTAGCGTTATTAAAAATCATATGATGGGGTGTGTAAGGTAAATGCAATGCTGTCAGCTGTTTATACTGTAGCTTCAAACAGTGTGAGTTCAGTACAGCATCATGGGTAAAATTCAGGGAGGCAGGAAACCTTAGGATGGAATAATACCCTGTCACCTTAAAAAAAAGTAAAATTGATTAAATGTTGAAATATCAAAGCTGTTTAAGGCGACAAACATGTCATTAATCATTATGCTGGGAACGTCCTTTGTTTTGGTACGAAACAAAATATTAGGACAACATTCAGTTATTTGGTTATGTCATGTTTGGGTGGTGGATATTACACAAGCTTGAAAAATCAGTATTAAAACAGTCGGAGGGTCAGTTATCAGTTTGCCAATGGGATAATGAGAGAACAAAGGAAATATAAGGAAA
Source organism: Harpia harpyja (assembly GCF_026419915.1). Lineage (NCBI taxonomy): Eukaryota > Metazoa > Chordata > Aves > Accipitriformes > Accipitridae > Harpia > Harpia harpyja. The sequence goes on along the minus strand of NC_068955.1, from coordinate 29,362,144 downwards.
TTTGAGAAGGGGAGCTTGATACTGCCATGCATGAGGCTGCATGGTGGCCCTGCAGCACTTTAGTTTTGGGTATTCTGTGTTAGATTAATAGAGGGATGAAAGAATAACTGTTTCCTGTACATTTCCTTGCAAAGTGATCTTTGAAGCTTTCTGGTTTAAAACTGAGCGTGATGTTTGGCAGGTGCAAGTAAACCTCTCCCTCAAAGCTACACGTGAGTTTAAAATATAAAATAAATCATTACTTTCTGTTGGTTTTCCACAGTTTATGGGGTAAACCTCATCAAATTGCCTTGTGATAGATCATCACATTGGAGATGGAGGTGGCAGATTGGTTTTTTTGGATGTTGACGCTCAAGAATGGTCATGGCTGTTGGGCTGAAGGCTGACTTGAGTTATGTCTGTGTAAATCTGAAGAAGTTTTGCTGAAATTTTTGACTTAAGAATTTCAGTGGGACCACTAGTGTACCCCCACATTTTAGCTTCTAAGGATTAGCTTTTGTTTTCCATAAATATCAAATCAGGACTAATCTTTTTTTAAAGGAGCTGTGGAGGTAGGCAACGTTCATATCGGGGCATTGTGTCAAGCACTTTCTCCGTTTCCTTTTATATCATTGTGAACAATCTAGGTTTATATATATATATATATATATTCATTTTTTTCCAGTAATACGTTCGGAAATAGCTGGTGTTTGCAACATTGCAATTAATCATTGTGACATTATATGGTGCATTGCAGGTGACCTCCAGCAGCGAACCGCTCCTGAACGGTTGCCCTGTGGGAACGCTCTCTTTTTTTGGCTTCTAGGGAAGCGCAGCTGCCTGCAGACTTTGGTCGTGAAGTGTACTTGGCAAAGCCTGCAAGTGTGGGACGATCTTTGTTGTTCTCTGATATCTAGTTGGCAGTTGGTGAGCACCACAAGCACTGCTTCCATGGCTCCAGAACTGCGCTGTGCATCATCAAGTGAATTGGATGCGTGGGCTCAGTATGCAAGAGGATTTTTTTAATACAAATTGATCGGTAATGTGTACTGATGGGAAGGGAGGTAATGTGAGTATAGGATAGGATTGGAATAGTTATCTAAAGAAGATTTTGATAAATACTTCTAATTTGGAAGTCAAATTCTGATGTCGGCTGTAGAGAAACTGCATTGATTTAGAGCAGGTGAAAATCTGACTCTCACCATTTAGTTTGAATAGTGATACTTTGCTCTTTACAAAATAGCTGAAGTTGCTTAATGATAATCTGGCCAATTTGTGTTTGTTCAAAACTGCTGATGTGGGAGAGATTGATGGCAGCTGAGGCTGGGTTGGAATGCTTAAGCAGATCCAGTTGAAAAAAAGGCTCTGAAATACAGCCTTTTCTTCCGATCCGCTTCTCAGATGGTTTCTACCTTTAGGCTCTGACAACTCTTTCAGATGATGGAGCTGGTGTATTTGAAATGTGCCAGTAAGGAACAGCA